>NC_067490.1:4773641-5076141 GCF_947179515.1 Apodemus sylvaticus
ATTAGTCTAATATTAGGTGGGGGTGGTGTGGAGAGGACACTCTCCATGGAGAGAGAAGGTGACAGGAGGGGTGTGCCCCTTCCATAGGTCCATCTGGTATCAGAGTGTGGGATGGCAGGACTCTGGTCTCCCATGCAGCAGATGGGCTGGGTCAGACTCATTGGAGGGGGCAGCTGTCTTCTGCGTCCGTCCTTGGACGGCACCTCTCTTTGGAGGAAAGATGAACTTGGCTTGAGGGCTGGTGTGTGTGTGTGTGTGTGTGTGTGTGTGTATGTGTGCATGTGCGTATATGTGTGTGTGTGTGCGCTACAGCCACTGGGAACCCAGTCCCTCCCCTCCCCAGCTGTGACCCTCTCCGGAGAGCCTCTGCCCTGTAGCCCTCTTGGTCTGAGGGCAACTGGCAGCCGACTTCTTCCAAGGCTGGATATTGGCCCTGGTGGCCACCGCTTGACCAATGCCTCAGATATAACGACTGTGTTACCTTTGATCTGCTGAGGATGAGGACCTGACTTGGCTCTGAGCCTTACAGACTTCAAGGCTCTTGCCATGTTTTCCAGATAAGTCTTTCATAATGCGGTCACAAACATCATAAGGATTGACACATAGAGGTCTAGCTGGGGCCCTGTCCTGACTTTATCACCTCAGGGAAAATGGCTTAGTCTCAGAGCCTGTTTCCTAGTGGGCGCTGTGGCCTCCTCGTGGTTGGCAGGGTAACTGAGCCCTCTAGCTCATGGGGGTGGGGGTGGGGAGCCTGACTTGCCACCTCGTACGGACGTCTCCAGTGCTGTGGTACTTCCTGTAGCCTGTCGCCTGTGGCTGGCTTAGTTGGACTGGCAGCAGTCTTCTGGTTGACAGGGACTTGTGTGATGAATGTGGATTAGGGTCTTGTCGTCACTAAGAACCAGGGTCTGGTGATGCACACCTGGGATGCACACCAAGATGAAAAAGTCAAAGCCAGACTGGGCAGCTTCTCGAGACCCTGTCCCCAAACGAAAAATAGAGACTGGTGGGGTGCCAGTGACTTGGCTCAGCAGATAAAGGGGTGTGGGGCAAACTCTCGCCGCCACCTGAGCCCAGAACCTTACGGTGAAAGGAAGGAGAGAACTGTGTCCTGCAGCCTGTCCTGTAACTTCCAAAGGGTCACCATTGCACAGGGGTGAACACACACAAACACACAAGATAAAAGATCGTGGGCCTGGAGAGACGGCTCAGCAAAACATTTATAGACACAGATAAATATAAATAATTCTAAAACATTAAAAGGGATGTCAAAAAGTTTCTTGTCTTAGGGTTTTATTGCTGTGAAGAGACACCATGACCACGGCAACTCTTATAAAAGCAAACATTTAATGAGGGCTGGCTGACGATTTCGGAGGTTCAGTCAGTTATCGTCATGGGGGAGGCACGGCAGCGTGCAGACAGGCATGGTGCTGGAGGAGCGGAGAGTTCTGTCTTATTCTGAAGACATCCAGGAGGAGGGTCTTCTACACTGCACAGAGCTTGAACAGTGGGAGAGCTAAAAGCCCACCCCCACAGTGACACACCTCCTCTGACAAGGCCACACCTATTCCAACAAAGCCACACCTCCTAAAAGTGCCACTTCCCGTGGGCCACCTGGAGCTCACTATGTAGACCAGGCTGGCCTTGAATCCAAGAGATCTGCCTGCCTCTGCCTACTTAGTACTGGGGTGTAAGGTGTACTCTGACACCTGGCCCATACACACACACACACACACACACACATACACACACACACACACACACACACACACACACACAATATCCTTGGTCCTTTTTTTTTTTGATGGCGGGGGTTCAAGACAGGGTTTCTCGGTATAGCCCTGGCTGTCCTGGAACTCACTCTGTAGATCAGGCTGGCCTTGAACCTGCCTGCCTCTATCTCCCAAGTGCTGGGATTAAAGGCGTGTGCCACCACTGCCCGGCCCTCCTCAGTCCTTTATAAACTCATTGTAAGGCCAAACTCTTATTCCTATTGATCCCACGTTGTTGCTACTTTAAAAATTGCCTTTCCTCTGTTAACTACAATCTAACAGTCCACCACTGGACTCACTTTTCTTATTAAAATTTATTTATTTATATGAACATGCTGTTTGCATGTATGTCTGCATGACAGAAGAGCACATCAGACAGATCCCATTACAGATGGTTGTGAGTCACCATGTGGTTGCTGGGAATCAAACTCAGGACCTCTGGATGAGCAGTCAGTGCTCCTAACCACTGAGCCATCTCTCCAGCCCTGGACTCTTTTTAATGCTGTTCCTGTTATCTTCCACTTGATTTGCTCCACTGTTCTCCTTTTGAAACACTCAATCAGATGCTGTTCAGCGAGGGAGACGCGTGTGTGAATCTTAAGAGGGCCATTTGTATTTCTACCCCTGTAGAATTTTAGATTTAGTTTTTATTTCATGACTGTTCTTGCTTGCACATCTCATACCATATGCATGCCTGTTGCCCTTGGAGGCC
This sequence comes from Apodemus sylvaticus, assembly GCF_947179515.1. NCBI lineage: Eukaryota > Metazoa > Chordata > Mammalia > Rodentia > Muridae > Apodemus > Apodemus sylvaticus. The sequence continues at coordinate 4,776,126 of NC_067490.1, forward strand.
AGAAGATGGCGTTAGATCTCCTGGAACTGGACTTAGTTAAGGTTTTACTGCTGTGAACAGACACCATGACCAAGGCAAGTCTCATAAAGGGCATTTAACTGGGGCTGGCTTACAGGTTCAGAGGTTCAGTCCATTATCATCAAGGCAGGAATATGGCAGCATCCAGGCAAGCATGGTGCAGGAGGAGCTGAGAGTTCAGCATCTTCGTCTGAAGGATGCTTGGAGAAGACTGGCTCCCAGGCAGCTAGGATGAAGGTCTTAAAGCCCACGCCCACAATGACACACCCACTCCAACAAGGCCACGCCCACTCCAGAAGCCACGCCCATTCCGACAATGCCGCGTCCATTCCAACAAGGCTACACCTTTTAATAGTGCTACTCCCTGGGCCAAGCCTATACAAACCACCACACAGTCATAAGCTACCATACAGGTTCTAGGAACTGAACTCAGGTCCTCTGAAAGAGCAGCCAAGGCGCTTAAGCTCTTAACCCAAGTGCTTTCATATATATATATATTTCTATTTTATATATATATATATATATATATATATATATATATATATATATATATATAAAATAGAAAAATGGCTGGGGGTGCCACATACCAGTAGAGTACCATTATCCCATGTACGAAGCCCCGCTTCAATGCCCAGTACCGAAAAAAGGAAAAGCAAAACCAAGCAGACTCTTTTCCTCCATTTTGTTTTATCAAAACAGATGCTGTCCTCTGCTCTGGGGAGCAGTGCTGGGTGGAGTCGAGCTCCGCCCATGAAACAGACTGGATGGTGAATCTTAGCAGGGGAGTTTGGGGACCTAGGGAGCAGGTGAGGAAGTCTTTGACCCCAGAGCGCGCCTCACGTTGATCTTGTTCTAGGAGCAACTATGGGCAGAGATACCATAGGCTCAGGGAGCCATGCTTCTGGGGAATAGGAGGCTCTGCTTAATCAATCACCGGGGAGGACAAGGGGAGCAGGGGGGGAAGAGACAGGAAGGGAAGGTGAGCCTTGGGTCAGAGGCAATAGTAAAATCCTGCATCCTGTGATGGAGAGGTCTGTGGTCCAGATTGGTCTTCTCTGCCTTCAGCGAGCCAAGGGTCAGAATGGTCAGAGTCACAGAATGTGTGTGTGTGTGTTCTCAGACGAGGCTGTCGGCAGCAGAGAAGGGTTCCTGAGGGACAGACGCTATAGTGACCTCAGGCCTCATTGTACTGTCCGCTGGGGACAGATGTCCTTTAGGTCATGCTGCATATACTGGTCCCTGGTCTCCTGGGTCGGGTCACAGGGCTGTGCAGAGCCCGGAGCTCAGAAGGTGGCTGGTCGGCAGTAGGGGTGAGTGAGCCCAGGGCTATGTGTTGTGGGTTCTGGATCAGTGTACACATGTGTGCACACGTCTTAAAGATACGTGATGGTCAATCTTACCATCGTACATGGGCTTCATGTGTGCAGGTGAGCTGGTTCACAGACTTGTGGAAATGCACACATGCAAATACCTGTAACAGAGGTACACGTGAGTGTGCACTGACATGCATGGGTACGTGGATCAGAAATGTATGTAGTGTTGCCTAGAGGTGACTACTAAGGGGCCTCAGAGTTGGCATCAGAGGCCCAGGTGCCAGCTGCCAATTGGAGAGCTTTTAGGACTCTGAGGCCCAGATCCAGTCTATAAAATGGAACACTTTGGAGGCAGAGGCAGAAGGATCAGGAGTTCAAGGCCAGTCTCAGTTCCATAGCAGATTTAAGAGCTGAATCAGATACAGGCATAGCTGGGCAGTGGTGTCTCACGCCTGCGATCCCAGCACTCTGGGAGGCAGAGGCAGGAGGATTTCTGAGTTCGAGGCCAGCCTGGTCTACAGAGTGAGTTCCAGGACAGCCAGGGCTATACAGAGAAATCCTGTCTCGAAAAAAAAGCAAATCCAAAAAAAAAAAAAAAAAAAAAAGACACAGGCATAGCCACACACACAGCCATACACATAGCCACATACACACAGCCACACACACACAGCCACACACAGCCACACACACAGCCACACACACACAGTCACACACACACAGACACACACACGCAGACACACACACAGACACACACATACAGACACACACACAGACACACACACACGCAGACACACACACAGACACACAGGGTTGGCTGGAGAGGTGGCTCAGCATGGATTTCTCTTTCAGAGGACCTGACTTTGAATCCCAGCTCCCATATCTGAGCATCTGGGATCCCTCCATCTGTGGGAGAACCAATGCCTCCTGTCTTTGTAGGCACAGGCATAAATAAAAATAAATCTAAAAAAACCAACCAAAAAAACCAGACAAATAACAACAACAACAAAAATCTGGGAAGCGTGGATATGGCTCAGTCAGTATTTTACTCAAGAATTTAAGGACCTGAGTTCAAATCCCTAGTGCCTACCTACATAAAAAACAGAGACCTAGTGGTGTACGCTTATAATTCCAGCACTGGAGAGGTGGAGACAATAGGGCTCTATGGTTAGCTAGTGCTGGCCAACTGGTGAGCTCCTGAGGGACCAGCCAAAGGCTGCTCACTGCCTTCCACACACACATGCATTAAAAAAAGTACCCTTCGCCGGGCTGTGGTGGCACATGCCTCTAATCCCAGCACCTGGGAGGCAGAGGCAGGCGGATTTCTGAGTTCGAGGCCAGCCTGGTCTACAGAGTGAGTTCCAGGACAGTCAGGGGCTACACAGAGAAACCCTGTCTCCAAAAACCAAAACAGAAAACAACAACAAAAATCCTCAACAACCGTGTGTGTGTGTGTGTATATGTGTGTGTGTGTGTGTATGTGTGTGTTTGCGTGCGCTCATTTGGAAATAGGGTCTTTCTATGTAGCCTCTACTGTCCTGGAACTCACTCTAGAGACCAGGCTGGCTCAGAACTCAAAGAGATCTGCCTGCCTCTGCATCCCCTAGTGGAATGCTGGGATTAAAGGCCTGCATCACCCCTGCCCACGCAATTGCCCTTATTGTTAATAAAGTACTATGGTGGTTCCGAACGGAGGCAGAGGCAGGAGGATTTCCTGTGAGTCTGCGCTCTGAGGCCCCGGCTTGTCAGGACAACACTGTGGGGCTGACTCGAATATAACTACATGGATTCGTATAATGGGTATGAATTCTTATGGTACTAGATTGTTTATGGGTGGTCTCTGAGCCGGGATGATTAAGCTTAGCGTTCGGTGCAGTGTGCAGAGCGGAGCAGGGGCATCACGTGCCCTGCAGTGAGGCTGGTGGCCGAGGGGGATGCCTGGCAAACAAACCCATGCGGGCAGCGAAAATTCACCAGAGACGCGCCTGCGCCCGGGTCACCGCGGTGTGGTGCAGAAAGAGGGCGTCCCCTGCCGTCCACCCAAGGAGGACGTCTGTGCGCAGCATTGCCCGGTTGCCATAGAAACGAGCAGCGGGCGGTGGGTGGCTGGGAAGGAGGCGGGTCGGGAGGGGGGGGGGAGGCCGGCGCGTGGGGGTGGGGAGCTGGCTCCTGCAGTTCGGGCGCTGTCGCCTCCTGAGCCAGAGCGCGCCGGAGGGGACCCCGAGGACCAAGCCCCGAGCCCGACGCCAGGCGACCCGGTCCTGCCCGCTGCCACGGAGCAGGTAGCCAGTCGGCCCTTCCGACCCTGGTCTGGCCCAGAGGGGTCAGTCAGCGCCCACCTGTCCCCAGCTTTGTGCCCAGCCGGGCTCAGGTAGGCGAAGGGGGTTCTGGAGAAGCCTGAGTGGAGAGTGGGGACCCGGTGCCCCTGCCTTCCTGCCGGCCTCACCTGATAGCAAGCTTGCAGGTCTGTGCAGGTCCATGCAGGTCCGAGGGGCTCTGGGGGCCAGGGACCTGCTCTCTGCATCGCCGCGGAACTGTCTCCCGTCTGTCGTCGTCTCGTCTCTCCTCCTCCGTATCTCCTTCCCTGTCGGTACCACAGACGTGACTTCCAGAGCTGCCCCACTCCCTGGGGACTAGAGTCTGTGCGTTTCCCCCAGGTCGGTGCCAGACAGGGAGGGGCCAGGCGTATAGAGAAGTGCGCCCGCGGCTCCTGCCCCCACTCTGCCGCTGGTTTGCCTTGCCCTCTGCGGCCAGACTCACTGGCCTGGGGCAGACATCTGCTAGTCTCTGGCCATTTGTCACCAACCTCCCGTCTGACACCGGAACCTCTAGGGTGACTCCTGGGTGGGCTTGTACAGTGGGCTGAGTCAGCTCAGTCCCTCCCCCTCCGTGCTCTTCTTGGGATGACCTGCAACTCCCCAAAGGGCTCCTGTCCCAACCCCCAGCCAGCCGGAGATCTCAGTGTTGTGTGTTCGTTCGCTAGTCCCTCTGCAGCGGTGCTCCCGGGGACCTGCTCCCTGCTACTCCAGGCACAGGGACACTGCAGAGACGCTACAGCTGCTGCTTCCCCTGGAGGAGGGGGCGCTGGGAGGAGCTGAGCAGGGGTAGCCAGGAAACCCTGCTCAGAGGGCCTAGTAGGCTACCTGGAGAGCGGGCTAGGACCAGCTCCTGGGGCAGTGCTTGGTCCGTCAGGAAGCATGGGCCTCCCTCCCTCCCTCCCTCCCTCCCCGGGCGCTCAGGTCAGAGGACCCGCTGCAGGGTGGGAGCCTGGTTGTGGTTTATGGTGGTGCTGTTTTCTGCAAATGTCAAGTACACTGTCTGGGAGTGTGGGCACGGATTCACGCCTTAAACTCCGGTGCCTGGGAGGTGAGAGAGCAGACAGAGGTGTGCGGGCAAGAAGGGGGGGGGGTAAGGGTGCAGCTACCCTCCCCGCCCTCCCCGCCCCTCCCTCACTGAGGCTTTGAGCTGCTGGGCTTTGGGGCCTTGGGGCAGCCAGCTTGGGCTCCCAGCTGGCCTTAGCGGTGTCTGGAAGACAGAGAGAGGCTTTCAGCAGCTGCTGCCCCTAGCCTGACCTCTGCTTCCTCCTCCCTGCCCTGTCTGCCCCCTCCCCACCACCACCACCCCTTCTTAGCAGAGTTCGAGTTCGGTTTTTGCGTGGTATTTACTACACTCAGGATGGGGTCCTCTCCCCCCCCCCCCCCCGGGCATGTAACTCATCTCCAGTTGTCTGCAGTCAAACCACCTGCTTGGAAACCAGGCTGAGAACCCTGTAAGTTCCGTTCCCCGGGAGCTTCTTCCACCTAAGAGAGAGCCTGAGGAAGGCCTTGCTTCTCAAAGGCCTGGAGCTGAGAGGGGGCTGGGCTCCCTGAGCAGCTCCATCCAGTCCACGCCAGCTGCCCAGACCCCAATTCCAAAGTCACCCCTCCATTCCTGTCAGCAGTAGAGGTCAGGTCGTCCTGACTCCAGAGGCAGGGTGTTTCCACACCCACCTTCTCTCCCTTCCTGTAACCGCCTCTCCCAGGTTCCCTGCCCTCCAGCCATGAGCCACAGGCTCTGTTCTCCTTGCCTACTATAGGGCTTCTCAGAGAACCTTGGAAATTAAAGCTAGACCACACCCCACATCTCCTCAGTTCTTGTAGTGGCTTCCCTGAAAGTCAGATGCCCTGAGCTGGAAGACCAAGAAACATCTCCCCCCCCCACACACACCCCTGCTTCCCCCTCCCTCCTCTCCCTTCCCCCTCAGTCTGCTGTAACCACCTAACCCACAGAAGCCCTGATTCTACCTCAGTGCCTTTGCACTGGCTGGGCCCTCTGGCTGAGTGCTCCTCAGGGCCATTTCCCTTACCTCCCTCGGGTCTTCGTTCAAATGCCACCTCAGAATGGCCTTCTCTGGCCAGCCCCAGGCGCTGTTCCCTGTCCTTTTCTGTGCCAAGGTTCTCCACAGCACTTGTCAAAACACAGCCTACTTTGTCATTTACTGGTCCTCCGGTTTCTTGCCTGTCGAACCCCTTTAGAATTTCATCCCCACAGGCTCCCCCGCCCCGCCCCCAGTTTGCATCCCTGTGAGCCATGGCTGCCACAGACAGCATGAGTCCCTGACTCGGGGCTTTGGAGCTTTGGTCCTCGAAGAGGGAGGCCAGTGTCCCGCCCAGGCGCCCAGGCAGGATTGAGAGGCTAAAAAGTAGGGAGAGCAAGCTGCAGTATCTGCCCTCACCACACCCCATCTCACCACACCCCATCTCACCACACCCCATCTCACCACACCCCATCTCTGCCACCCGGGTTCTATACCATGGGGGAACCGGATTCGTCCCTAGCAGGAGTGTTACCCACGCCCACATAGCCAGCATCCCTGACTGCTCAGATGGTCCTGGGTGCTGTGGGCTCAGGACAGACAGACAGCCTGGTGTCCGGAGAGGCCATGAGCCCAGAGCAGAGGCTGGATGGCTTTACTCCCGGCCAGCCTCACTTCTGCTCCCCGCCTGTGGGGGCCTCACTAGGCAGGGAGGTGGAGTCCCTTCAGGCTTGGATCTAAGGCCTGGGGTAAAGCCAGAGCCTCACCCCGCTGGGCAGGTCTAGGTTCCAGGCTCCTGGGCTTTCTTTACTGTCACCGTCTACCTCACGGGATGTGTGCACCCTAAGGTGGTGGAGGGCGTCTTGTGCCTTTTCCTATCCAGAAACAGCTCGCCCAGGGAAGCTGCGCTGCTCTGTGGGGTTAGAGGTGCTAACTCCTTCACCAGGCCGGGAGAGGGCTGAGGGCAGGGCTGTGTTTGGAGGTGACTTTACCTTTATGGGGGGGGGGGCGGTGCTCTGCGTGCATGTCACAGCTAGGATGCAGGTAAGAGGCTGCCCTCTGAGGATCTGAGGCTCCTGCTAACCCCTTCTGCTGGCAGAGTACTCAGCCAGTGAGCACTGGGCTGAGTCTTCCTGCTTCTCTGCAGCAGAGGTAAGCCTGGATCCCGCCCCCTGCCTCCTGCCCCCTACCCCCTGCCTCCTGCCCCCTGCCCCCTGCCCCCTGCCCCCTGCCTCCTGCCCCCTGCCCCCTGCCCCCTGCCCCCTGCCCCCTACCCCCTGTCCCCTGCCTCCTGCCCCCTGCCCCCTGCCCTCTGCCTCCTGCCCCCTGCCCCCTGCCTCCTGCCCCCTGCCCCCTGCCTCCTGCTCCCTGCCCTCTGCCCCCTGCCTCCTGCCCCCTGCCTCCTGCTCCCTGCCCCCTGCCCTCTGCCTCCTGCCCCCTGCCCCCTGCATCCTGCCCCCTGCCTCCACCCCCCAGCTCCCTGCCCCCTGTCCCCTGCCTCCTGCCCCCTGTCCCCTGCCCCTACCCCCTGCCTCCTTCCTCCTTCCCCCTGCCCCCTGCCTCCTTCCTCCTACCCCCTGCCCCCTGCCTCCTGCCCCCTGCCCCCTTTGGAGGCTAAAGTCTGAGTTTATCATTTCTAAAAGAAGCCCCCTGGGGAGCTTCAGGTGGTAGAAATGAAGGTCAGGTGGTTAGAGTTGGTTTGTTTTGTTGGGGACATGGGAGGTCTCCCGTGGCTCAAACTACTTTAAATTAGCTTTAGACGGGAGGACAACTTTGAGTTCCTGATTCTGAGTGCTGGGATAGCAACGGTGTGCACCTGTGCCTCCCTCGGGCCGGCTTCTAGGTCCACAGAGAGGGCGAGAAGAAGCAAGCCCCTTCACCAGAGCCTGGGAGGTCCGAGCTGAGAGCCTTGTGTGTTAGCTGAGGTGTTGGCCGCAGAACCAGGCCTCCCTCTGCCCCAGGAGAGGTGGTGTGCGCCTTCCCTCAACCAGCGTCCCAGTGAGGAAACCGAGGCACTAGTAGTTGAAGTAGCCCACCTACAACTGGGAAGTGGCAGAGCTGGGGTTTGAGCCCCAGTCTTCAGTAGTACATGGCGTGGGCAGCACACTGCTCCCTTGGGGTGGTATCCTGAGTCTACTACACTGAAGGAGAAGTGTGAGGAGAGGGAGATGAGGGCTGGGAACTCAGGAGGCGAGGCAGAGGAGCGCACACTTGCGGGAGAGTGACCAAAGGAGGCGCATGGTCTGGAGCGGGCAGGGGCCGCACAGCACCTCACAACTAAGTACATTTTTTTCTTTTTACTACATTGTGGTTTGTCTTAGTCAGGGTTTCTATTCCTGCACAAACATCATGACCAAGAAGCAAGTTGGGGAGGAAAGGGTTTATTGAGCTTACACTTCCACACTGCTGTTCATCACTAAAGGAAGTCAGGACTGGAACTCAAGCAGGTCAGGAAGCAGGAGCTGATGCAGAGGCCATGGAGGGATGTTTCTTACTGGCTTGCTTCCCCTGGCTTGCTCAGCCTGCTCTCTTACAGAACCCAAGACTACCAGCCCAAAGGTGGAACCACCCACAAGGGGCCCTCCCCACTTGATCACTAATTGAGAAAATGCCCCACAGTTGGATCTCATGGAGGCACTTCCCCAACTGAAGCTCCTTTCTCTGTGATAACTCCAGCCTGTGTCAAGCTGACACACAGAATCAGCCAGTGCAGAGTCCCCAAAGAAGCTTGTCTGCCCTGCCCATCTCTAAGGAAGCAGAGTGACGGAAGCCACTGGGCATGTGTGGACCCTGAGACAGCTGTGCCAGGAGGTCTGAGGGACACGGCAGTGCTGGGCTGAACTCCTGGGAGCAGGGACAGGGGAGGGCCCAGCGTCTCCTGCCTGCTGTGTGACCTTGGCCTGATGCTTTACCTCTCTGAGCCTCACCCACCCTGTAGAACTGAGGAGCCTATCTCCGTGGGTTGCGGAGGAAGAGGGTGTGTGTCAAGAAGAGGCTAGCGCCCCAGGAGGTGACCGGCACCTACGAGTGTTGTTTTGCTGCTACACGCATGGGGAAACTGAGATTCCATCCCCCCCATTAAGATAGCCAGCATCTCCCAAGGTGGTAGTTAGAACCCCACGTGGGGTGCACTGGCCTCACATAAAGAGGCTCCCCTGATAGGGCTGCCGCAGTGCCCACACCAGGGGCAGCTAACGAATAACACAGGGCGACCTCAGAAGCAGTCCCTTTTACAGATGGGACTACTGAGGTGTGCAGAAGAGGACTGAGGGTAGCCGGCTGGCTTCAGTCCGTGTTGTAAGACTACACACTGTGCAGCCCCTCTGCCAGGGTCAAGTCCTACCTGGGCCTTGATCTCCTCATGATTGAAGGGACAGCCAGGTGCTCCCCTGAGGATTTCTGGGAAGACACCTGTCACAGTGCTCAGCAAGGCTCTGATTCCCTCACTCCCTCTGGCCTCATCCCTGTATCTGGTTCCTCCTCATGTCCTGCGGGTGGGGCTCAGAAGGAACCAGACCCATGTGGGGACTGTAGCTGTAGCCAGGGTAGGATCCAGTCCCACTTTTCACCGCCTCAGTGGCTCTGGTGGTGCCATCTTACCTGCTCCGTGCCTCAGTTTCTCCATCTTTACATGTAGATGAAGTACCTAGCCTGTAGACCAATTCTTAGCACACACTGGACACTCAGTAAATACTAGCTGGTGACAACCAGCTGGTGCCAGCCGGGCAGGGACTGCAGCTCAGCCTAGCCTGACAGCGGCTGAGAAGGAGGGTGACTTGTCAGCTCACACTGCTTCTGAGGCTGTGACATCCCAGGACACTCCATCATGAATTGGGGGTGGGGGGCAGATCATGTGGCAATTCCTCAGGGGGAACCCATGGCATCCTGAGTTCTGGTCTAAATGCCTGAGAAACTGGTGGTTTCCCAACCCTAGCCTTAGGGGGCTGGGGAACAGGGGTTCCCTGCCGACGCACAGGGGAGCAGCCTGACAGTTTCTCCTTTCTTCTGCCCCCCAACTTCCCACCCCCCACCCCCGGGCCAGCTGAACGTGGGTGTGCACACAGAGGGAGAGCTCCTTTTGCTATGCCCATCCCCCACTACCAAAGCTGCCCTCAGCTCTGCCCGGGGCAGTACAGACCGCATACTGTGGCAGCTGTGTGCCCCTTCAGTCTAACCAGGAGGGCACTGGACAGGAGCCCCAGAGTCAAGCCCCCAGCTGCTGCTCACTGTGCACAGAGCACAGGAGAGACAACCCTGGTGCCTGCTGGCTGCTGCCATGACCCTCGCGGCCTGAAGTAGTGTTGGCTCGGCTCGCTGGGCAGATGGTCCCCATGAAATGACGTTTCCCCGCACCCTGCCACGTTCCCATTCTCCCAGACACACTCTCCACAGTCACATCCCTGAGCCTGTGTCCGTCCCTACGTCCCTACGTGGCTGGGTGACTACCTCCTGTCGTTACTGATGGTGCAAGGCTGGAAGGAAACTGGGTGTGGTGGCCTCTTGCCTAGGAAGTCCAGGAGCCTGTTGGGCACATTCCAGGAAGTGCCAGATGCTAGCCACAGCCACTTCCTGACCCCTGACACAAAGCCCTGTCATTAAGAGGACGTGGCGTGGTGCTCTGTGGGAGAGGAACCTCCTCCTGCCTCCGTGTGTGTGTGTGTGTGTGTGTGTGTGTGTGTGTGTGCTACTGAGAGTTCATTTGACGTCACCCCCACAACCCTCCCCCCTTCCACTACCCCACCCTGTTGGCCTCCCTGAGCACACTCCCATGTGGGTCTGATCCTATGGGGCTGGAATGCAAAGGGCCTAGCGTCTGCCATGGGCTGGGCGCCTTAACTCACTTTGTTTGTTTGATTAATACTGTTTTATCTTTTAATCATGTGTATGGTATATATTTGTGTGTGCAGTGCCAGTCACGGGTGCTGGGAATTGAACTTGGGTCTCCTGGAAGAGCAGTTAGCATTGCTAACAATTGAGTCAATTGATTAGCTCAGTGTCTCTCATCTAATTGTTTTTTTTTTTTTTTTTGGATTTGGTTTTTCGAGACAGGGTTTCTCTGTGTAGCCCTGGCTGTACTGGAACTCACTCTGTAGACCAGGCTGGCCTCGAACTCAGAAATCCGCCTGCCTCTGCCTCCCAGAGTGGTGGGATTACAGGCGTGCGGCACTACCGCCCGGCTTCTCATCTAATTCTTAAGTTATGTACCAGGAGGGGGCTGGAGAGATGGCTCAGTGATTAGGAGCACGGGCTGCTCTTCTGAAGGTCCTGAGTTCAAACCCCAGCAACCATCCATAATGAGATCTGACGCCCTCTTCTGGTCTGTCTGAAGATAGCCACAGTGTACCCATATGTAATAAATAAATAAATCTTAAAAAAAAAAGTTATGTTCCAGTAAAATCACAGAGCATGTTGGAACTAGACTTTCCCGGGACACATGTCACCTCATCTGGGAGCCCAGGAGAGTCCAGGAGGCCATGCTGCCTGTGGCCTGTGCACTGTTAGTTAGCCTGGCCTGCTGGTTAGAGCCACACCGCCCCTGCCTTGCGCTGAGGGAACCCTCCAGCCCGCCTCCCAGGCCAGTCCTTTCCTCTCTTAGCCAGAGCGTGGGATTGTGGATTTTGAGACAGGGTCAATCTATATAGCCCTGGGTGTCCTATGGAAACTGAGCTGACCTCAAACTCAAAGAGGTCCTCCTGCCTCTGCTTCCTGAGTGCTGATATTGAAGGTCTGCACCACCACACCCTACTTCCTTTTTAGTTTTTTTTACTGTATGTGTGTGAGTGTTTTGCTGTATGTACATCTGAATGAACACTTCATACAGAGCCTATGGCGGCCAGAGGAGAACATTTGGACCTCTGAGACCAGAGTTAGTGGGCTGTGAACCATCGTGGGTGCTGGGAATTGAATTCAGGTCCTCTGGAAGAGCAGCTGGCACTCTTAAATACCCCCACCCACCTGCCCACACACCCACACACCATCTTTGTTTTGGTTTTGACATATAATTCATGTGCTGGGGAGATGGCTCAGTGGGTAGAGCGCACACATATGAACTTGTGGCCCTCAGTCTGGATCCCCGAAACGTCTGTGTTCTAGCTAGCTTTCTATTGATACAATAAACATTTTTTTTCAGTCAGGGTCATGCTACACAGCTCTGGGTGTCCTATGTAAACTAAGCTGACCTCAGACTCAGAGATGTCCTCCTGCCTCTGCTTCCCGAGAGTTGATATTGAAGGTCTGCACTTCCAAAAGCAACCTGGGAAGAAAAGGTTTCTGTGGCTTACACTTCCAGATTCTTTGAGGGAAGCAGGCAGGGGCAGAGGCAGGAAATGTGGAGGCCCACCTTGCAGGCTTGCTCAGTCTGCTTCCTCACTGCACCCAGGGCTACCTGCGTAGAGGTGGCCTTGCAAAGGGGGGCTGGGCCCTCCCACGTCAGCAGCCATACATCAAGAAAATCGCCTCCATTTTCTTGGTGGGCCCAGGCGATAACAGCCTTGCCTGCTCCTCCCGGTCACGTGCATCCTCGGAGCTGACCATCATTCCAATTACGTTTGCGGTCTTCCCCAAATAGTTCCTTTTTTATAGATACTTTTCCAGCCAGGCCGATCTGCACACGGCCCGTTGGTGGGGTGGCTTGGGCCGGGGTGGGAGCTGTGGGTGTGTACTGCACTTTTCTTAGCCCCAGGGACGTGCATTTGGGTCACTCCCAGCCTTTGGTGCTCACCCCACACCGCCGCAGCAGGCCGGCCTGTGCACGCTTGCCTGGCACCCCGAAGGTGAATTCCTAGAGGCGGTGCTGTGGGGAGACCTCGGTCCTGTGAGACCGAGTGTCACGCGGCAACGAGTTCCCCACCGCTTTGGCTGAAGAGGCTTGTGGCCATTCGGGTCTTCAGTACCAGGGGGCACAGGAAAAGCCACACTAGGTCGTTACAGGGATAGGGTAGCAGGCCAGAGCAAATGGAGAGGCTGAGGCTAGGGGAGGGGCACTCCTGACTAAGGGTCCTCATGGGTTGCTTCTGCTTGCCTGAGTCTGAAACACAGTGGTTGCTGAGAGGTGGGGTTACCTGCCCTCTCTAGGAGGGGCAGACGCTTTGGAAGCCAGGGCACCCTAACCCAGTTCCCTCACTGCTGGCAGTACAGCAGCATCGCACAGACAGGAAATGTCCCAGCAGCCACGGCTGCCTCTTTGAAGGCCCCTTGGCCCTCTGTGGCGGGTTTCCTGATGATTGAGGCCCAGTAGGGGAGGGGTTTGCCCCCCCCCCCCGGCCCCTGGGGCAGAGCATGGCCTAGTTTGGACGACTGTGATGCCCCGTGACAGATCCAGGGCAGACACAGCACCCCGACATGCTGTGTAGATCACAGTGTGACCCCAGGGCCAGAGAGCCACATGCCCAGACATGTGGCAGAAAGGCTGTGAATAGCTTAATGGGGCCATTGAGGCAGCACCTGGACAGTCAAAGGAGGACTGACAGGGCTCAACGCGAATCAGGGGAGCCCTTAAGTCAGGATGTAAATGACAGGCCTCCTGTCAGTTCCCAGGGAACTGTACCACAGAAGCTTGGGCTCTGGGGGCTGAAGACCCGGGGCTCTGAGCCGGGGTCAGGGGAAACCAGGACTATCTTTTGCATCTAGTGTCAGTCAGGCTAAGGAGAGGGGAATGAAGGTGCTCTGTGAAGAAGCCTCTGGTGCTCCCTGGTGCAGAGGAGGCTGGGGAGGCGGGAGGGAGGGCTTCTGTAGGAAGATGGCATCTGAGGAGAACCATTCGGCAGAATCCCGGGAGGCAGGAGGAGCAGGTGTGGAGATAGATGTTGAGATGTGTTCCAGAAACAGATCATCCTCTGAATAGTAAGGCCTGCCAGGAAGGCCCCCCTTCCCAGTTTGAGGCTCAGCCCAGGGTTCCTTCCTTCTGCACGGGAATCAGGGACCAGACCTGGAGTGGGACCACTGCCCTCGCCTCTGGATCTCTCTCTTTCCTGCCCTTGCAGCCTGTGAGCAGCAAGCCTGTTAACTGCGGATCCACGCCGGCCCGGCTCCTCACAGTTGCGCCATGTCTGGCTCCTACGATGAGGCCTCAGAGGAGATCACGGATAGCTTCTGGGAGGTGAGCTGGGGGTCAGAGGAGGGGAGGGGAGATGGAGACCGGGTCTGATGTGGAGTTCTGGGACCCTGCAAGGTGGAGGGCGGGACCAGGCAGGAGGCAGAGCGCCCCTTGCAGGCCAGGGCCGGCATCACAGGGGCCCCTATTCAACCCACGACCTCAGCCTTGCACCCAGACTCCCCTTGGGCTCCTTCAAAAAGCCCACGATGGCCAACAGGCGGCGAAGCCTTGAAACTGGGCTAGGAATAATGCCCGCAGCTCGTCCGAAGCAGCGGCCTAGCTGTTCCCACTGCACCCCTCTGCATGGTGGGCAGGGGACGACTTTTGATCCAGAAAGTGGGGTTAGCCCGGAGACCCCATAGCCGGTAGAGGTGAGACTACAAGTCAGCATTTCAGGGGCCTCTGAGAGTCTTTGAGCCCTGGAGAGAGAGAGAGAGAAAAAAAATATATATTGCTTTTGGCTTTGGAAAGCAAAACGGAAACTGGCAGGCCTAGATTAATAAGCGCTCAAAGAGATGCCCCACAAAACATAATATTGTGTCAAGAAACAGCAGCTCCGCTCAAGCTTATATGACTCGGATAAATATAATAGAATTAGCTCACAAGGGCAAAAATGAATAATTCATTATAGCCTAAGCCCAAATTATATAAAAACCTCCGTCTGCTTTTTTTTTTTTTTTTTTTTTTGCGGCAGCGAGGAGGTTTCAGAGGAGGGGAGGGGAGATGGAGACCGGGTCTGACGTGGGGTTCTGAGACCCCCGCAAGGCGGAGGGCAGGACGAGGCGGGAGGCGGAGCGCCCCCTGCAGGCCAGGGCCGGGATCACAGGGGCCGCGCCGTCACTGTCGCTCGCTGCTCCGTCGCTAGGTGGGGAACTACAAGCGGACGGTGAAGCGCATCGACGATGGACACCGCCTGTGCAACGACCTCATGAGCTGCGTGCAGGAGCGCGCCAAGATCGAGAAGGCATACGCGCAGCAGCTCACCGACTGGGCCAAGCGCTGGCGCCAGCTCATCGAGAAAGGTGCCCCACCCCCGGGCTCTAGCGGGTCCCCCAGGGCGGCCCCTGCGCACCCAGCATCCCAGGCACAGAGCTTTTCACCACCAAAGGGACTAAAGCACGTCCCTTCATTCTCCTGCTTTGTATGACTCTAAACTAAACACACACACACACACACACACACACACACACACCACTGTTTATTTTGGAAGAGGCTCAGTTTTGATATAGAATTTTATGTAGCCCAGGCTGGCCTCTAGCTCTATATTCGACGGAGAATAACCCGGTGGTCCTGATCCTTCTACCTCCCCTCCCCAAATTGAAGATTTGGGGACAGCCACGCCTAGCTTCTCTTTCTCCCTCTTTTCCCTTCCACCGCTATTTTGTTTCTTAGAGACAGAATCTTATTATGTAGTGCTGGCTGCCTAGAACTTGCTATGTGGACCAGGCTGGCACAGAGATCCACTTGCTTCCTGAGTATTGGGTTTAAATTGGGCACTACCATGTCTGGCTGCTGCTGCCACTTCTAATTTTTCCTATCCTCCTCCTCCTCCTCCTTTTTAAGGTTCTGCTATCCGGCCCAAGCTAGCCATAATCTTGAGATGGTCAGACAGGCTTTTTTTCTGAATGATTTGAAGGGAAATTCGAGCTATCAACCTCACCCCCATTCTCAAAGTCTCCAAATATGAAGAACAGCAATAGTTCATGCCACCTCAAGCCCTCTCATGATCAGAACATTTAATACATCTCATTCATAAACTGGGCTGTGGTGGCTCACACCTTGAATCCCAGTACTCGGAGGCAGGGACAGGCTGATCTCTGTGAGTTTGAGGCCAGCCTGGTCTTCAGAACTAGTTCTAGGATAGCCAGGACTACACAGAAAAACCCTGTCTTAAAAACAAACAAGACTGGAGAAATGGCTCAGTGGTTAAGAGCACTGACTGCTCTTCCAGAGGTCCTGAGTTTGATTCCCAGCAACCACGTGGTGGCTCACAACCATCCATAATGGGATCTGATGCCCTCTCCTGGTGTGTCTGAAGACAACTACAATGTACTCATATAAATAAAATAAATAAATTTAAAAAGAAAGAAAGAAAATCAAAATAGCTCATATACACTTTATGCAGTGCTGGAAATCCAACAGAGGGCTTCCTATATGCTAGGTGAGCACTCTACCTGCTGAGCCACACCCCTCCTCTCAGTGTACCCAGGGGACTGTGGCCGTGGTCTGCGCTGGTCCAGGGCCCACACCAAACCACAGTGTGAGTCCAGTTGCTAGTCCTGGATTCCTATAAAGTGGACGTTTCAAGTTCAGGTTTCCTTGAACTTGTTCAGTCTCCAGTCCTCATGGGGGCAGGGCCTGCATTGCCTGGCAACAAAGGAATGTGAGGTCGGCTTCCCATTGGCTCAGATCCTTGTCACTCACCGCTGGCTCTCAGGAGTTTCAGGTTCAGCATCTTGCCTAGAGCTCCTAGAGCCTGCAGAGGCTCCTGCCATACAAGGCGGCCCACGAGGCACACACACATCGCAAAGGGAGACACCAAGTGGGAAGCAACACAGATGCTAGGGGCTGCAGGCTAGCGTGAGAGAGGAGCAATCAGAGGCGGCTTCCTGGCAGAAGCGGTCATCCTGGGACTTGTTTGTTTTAAAGATTTATTACACTATAGTTGTCTTCAGACACAGCAGAAGAGGGCATCGGATCCCATTACAGATGGTTGTGAGCCACCATGTGGTTGCTGGGAATTGAACCCAGGACCTCTGGAAGAGCAGTCAGTGCTCTTAACCACTGAGCCATCTCTCCAGCTCACCAGCCTTCAAGCTGACCCCGGGACCTTTGAAACCACGGTCGGGGCTCTTAACCGCTGAGCCATCGCCCAGCACCACCCTGGGCCTTAAGAGGATGGGGAGAAGTTTGGGGAGAGTGGGGGAAGCATTAACGAGGAGGGGGGCTGTAGGCAGGCGCTGTGCGTGGGGATCCCTGTCACCCCTGACGTTCCCCCAGGGCCGCAGTACGGCAGCCTGGAGCGCGCATGGGCTGCCGTGATGACGGAGGCTGACAAGGTCAGCGAGCTTCACCAGGAGGTGAGGAACAGCCTCCTGACCGAGGACCTGGAGAAGGTCAGGAACTGGCAGAAGGACGCCTACCACAAGCAGATCATGGGCGGCTTCAAGGAGACCAAGGAGGCCGAGGACGGCTTCCGAAAGGCCCAGAAACCCTGGGCTAAGAAGATGAAGGAGGTACCTCAGACAGGCAGGACGGCTGGCCCCTCGAGGGTGGCGGGCCCCAGGAGGGCATCTGCGGACCGGGAGGGAGGCTGCCCACACGAACACCAGCATCTTGCAGGAAGAACTGTCCACACACGGCTCTGTCACTGTGGGGCCTGGTGTGCTCTGCCAGGCACACAGCCAGCTGCCTCCTCAGACTCCCGTGACTGGCATGTCTGCAGTCCCATGAGGGGCAGCACCCCGAAATGAGCCCATGGGCTGGAGCCTCGGAGCCAAAGCCAGAACCGATAGCCCCCTGCCTCTTACAAGGGAGGCCCCTCAGTGCAGGGATGTGGAGTGGGCAGGCAACGTGTTGCTGATGGGTGACCACCCGGGTGTATGCCCACCATGGCTGTCTCTCCACAGCTAGAGGCAGCCAAGAAGGCCTATCACTTGGCTTGTAAGGAGGAGAAGCTGGCCATGACCCGGGAGATGAACAGTAAGACGGAGCAGTCGGTCACCCCGGAACAGCAGAAGAAACTTGTGGACAAAGTGGACAAATGCAGACAGGATGTGCAAAAGGTGTCTGTGGGGGAGGGGTGGTGGGGGGGGAGGATGGGGGAGGGAGGGGACAGGGTGGTAGAGGAGTGGGGGTGGGAGGGGCGGAGGCGGTGTTGGCAGGGGTGAGGGCGGCGTGGTCCTGAGGGTGGTTGGCTGGAGCTGCAGGCTTGATAAGGCCTCACCCTGTCCTCCATCCTGGTCCCCGCAGACTCAGGAGAAGTATGAGAAGGTTCTGGAAGACGTGGGCAAGACCACACCGCAGTACATGGAGGCCATGGAGCAGGTGTTCGAGCAGTGCCAGCAGCTGGAGGAGAAGCGGCTGGTCTTCCTGAAGGAAGTGCTGCTAGATATCAAACGGCATCTCAACCTGGCAGAGAACAGCAGGTACCGGGCACGGCCCGCGGAGTAACCCGGAGGGCAGCACCTCGGGCCTGGTGACCGGGAGGGGAGGGAGGACTCACAGGGAGCACCGGGTCTGCACGGGGGATGCCTACCAGTTTCCTCGGAAACACAGGCTTGGGTGCAGGTGCATGGCCCCGGTGAGGCCGCTGGGGCTGCGTGTGCCCGGAACTGCTCCCAGGAAGCGTTCAGCTCAGGCTGGAGGGAAGACCTGAGCTCCGTTCCCAGCTCCTACACCAGGTAGCTCACAGCTGTCTGTAACTCCAGTTTCCGAGGGGTCTGTCTTCCTCTTGTGGCCTCTGAGAACGCTTGAACTCACAGCCACGGGCGCGCACATATAAAATAAAACTAAAGGATAAATAAACCTTGGGGTGGAGAGATGGCTCAGCTAGTTAAGAGCACTTTCCGCTTTTACAGAGGGCCAGAGTCAGATTCCCAGCACCCACATCAGGTGGCTCGCCTGTGACCTCCAAGGCCACAAACACACATGTGCTGTCCAAAAGTAAATCTTAAAAAAGATAATCTTGCTGAATGCCTTTAATCCCAATTCTTGGGAAACAGTAGCAGGCAGATATCTGAGTTCAAAGTCAGCCACGGCTACATAGAGACATTCTGTATCAAAAGAAAACAAAGATTGCAGAAAAAAAGTGAAAGAGTGAAAGATCTGGAGAGATTGCTCAGCTGCTATCCAGCTGTGATTCCCAGCACCTGCACGGGCGGCTCGGGAACACTCCTAACTAACGCCAGTTCCAGGGAATCCAGTGCCCTCTTCTGGCCTCAGGGAATACCAAGGACAGGCGAGGCAGGCACACAGTCACACAGACAAAACACACATGCACAGAAAATCAATGCAATTTTAAAAATAAGGAGGCGGGGAGGAGCCTTCTTGGCTGGGTGTGCGGAGCGCCTTGGCCTCTGAGAAGGAAGCCTGTGGCACCGCCTCCTTCACAGCTACATCCATGTCTACCGAGAACTGGAGCAGGCCATCCGGGGGGCCGATGCCCAGGAGGACCTCAGGTGGTTCCGCAGCACCAGTGGCCCCGGCATGCCCATGAACTGGCCGCAGTTCGAGGTGAGGATGCGCACAGGGAAGTAAAGTGGGATCCTCGGCAGCTTGGGAGGGGGCTGGGCTTCAGACCCCTCAGCCTGACTTCCCCTCACCTCCAGGAGTGGAACCCAGACCTGCCACACCCCGCTGCCAAGAAGGAGAAACAGCCTAAGAAGGCAGAGGGGGCCACCCTAAGCAATGCCACCGGGGGCTGTGGAATCCACATCCCAGGCTGGGGACCGCGGCAGGTGAGTACCTCCCACGGAGCTCCTGGGTAGGAGAGAGACCCACACCTACACAATGGGCCAGACACATCTTATCCAAGAAGACAAGAAATGACCCCAGACCATAGCTACTATGTGTCCTCTGCAAAACAGGCAGGTGACCCTTCAAGACACCTGCTGTGAGACACATGGTATTCTGAGCACTCTCCTTACATTAATGGATTCAAGCCTCTGGCCAGTCTAAGAAGGAATGAATGTGTGTGTTTTAAGAATAAAGAAGCTAAGGCCAGGCAGTGGTGGCACACGCCTTTAATCCCAGCACTTGGGAGGCAGAGGCAGGCGGATCTCTGAGTTTGAGGCCAGCCTGGTCTACAGAGTGAGTTCCAGGACAGTCAGGGCTATACAGAGAAATCCTGTCTCAAAAAAATCGAAATAAAGAAAGAAAGAAGGAAGGAAGGAAGGAAGGAAGAAAGAAAGAAAGCAAGTAAAGCAAAGCTTAAGTCCAGAGAGACTAGGCAACGCGTTACAGCTCAGAAGCAGGGAAAGCAGTCTCGTCCAAGCTGGTACCCATTTAAGGATAGTGTCTCTCACAGGATCAGACAGTCCTTGGCTCCTTCACACTAGCTGAAACACTAAGGCAAACTGTTCAAGCTATCTGAGGCTCACTGGCTGGGACCCCGCCCTGTGTATCTGACCTCGGCTCCAGCCTTATAGAATCTGGACCCGAGCTCTGGTTAGGAGAGGGAGTTGACAGGGATGGGATCAGGTCCGCTGACTGAGGTCTCCATTTGCACCAAGTGTTAGCAGCTATGACCGAGGCCAACCGTATGCCACCGAGTGGTCGGACGATGAGAGTGGAAACCCCTTCGGGGGGGAACGAGGCCAATGGTGGCGCCAACCCATTCGAGGACGATGCCAAGGGAGTTCGTGTCCGGGCACTCTACGACTATGACGGTCAAGAGCAGGATGAGCTCAGCTTCAAGGCCGGTACGAGGGCTGGAGGCCTAGGGGGCGGGGCTGGAGGCCTAGGGGGCGGAGTCTGGGCTTGGCTTGTGTGCAGGAAGAGCTGGGCGGAGGGAGAGGCTTTTCGAGGATTGGTGGGTAAGGAGGGCAGGGCCTGAGCACGGAGGGCCAAAACCCTGTGACTGAAGCGCATGGGGGCAGCATTTGGATGCTGAGTGGGGCTGCAGCCCTGAGCGGAAGTCCAGGTAAATCAGATGGCGTGCTGGGGCAGAGAGATGCATTAACAAGGCGTCCCTGTGTCTCCCTCTCCAGGAGACGAGCTCACCAAGCTCGGAGAGGAAGACGAGCAGGGTTGGTGCCGCGGGCGGCTGGACAGCGGGCAGCTGGGCCTCTATCCTGCCAACTACGTTGAGGCTATATAGCTACCTTGCCCTCCCGACTCCGACTCCTCACAGTCCCTGTCCACCGCCTTCCACTCTTCCCCTCCCCTCGCCATAGAGTTCCAGACATATTTTCCGATCAAGCTTTTATTTTT
Source organism: Apodemus sylvaticus (assembly GCF_947179515.1). Lineage (NCBI taxonomy): Eukaryota > Metazoa > Chordata > Mammalia > Rodentia > Muridae > Apodemus > Apodemus sylvaticus. The sequence goes on from NC_067490.1 coordinate 4,796,776, forward strand.
TTAAAAGTCAAAACAGAACAAAAAAAAAGAAGAAGAAATATGAAGAGACAGCGTTTGCAGCCTACCTGGAGGCCAGGGGAGTGGGGGAGGGGGCTTGGGATGATGGCCTCCCCCACAACGTGGGCAAGGATCTTGGGACTAAACCCAATGTCACATCTGGTCTACAAAGTCCACCAAAGAGTCTCCTGAGTCTTGAGGGAGATCTGGATCCTTCTACCCTGTCTCCTTCTCCTGTCCCACCACAGCTGCCAGCAGCTGCCCATGTCACCTGAGCCTGGCTTCCTAAACTCTCCTGTCCCCTCTCCTGTCCCCCTTCAACACCCTCTTCTCTTAAAGGGCCCCCAATCTTTCGTCTTCCACTCTGCCCTGAGGGTGCTCTTCTCTTCCCAGCCCCAGACCAGTGAGGCTGGGGGAGAAGGCTGTGGAGGTTTCTGGGGGGGAGGGGGCCTCTCTTCACTTCCCCAGACATGAAGGCAGGTGAGCGGGAGGGAGTCATGGCATCCCCGGCATACAGGAGAGGAAGGAGAACAGGACCACCTGTCCAGGCCGCGCCAACACTCCCAATGCCAAGCCCATTTTGAGGGATGAAAATCCTGGCTGGGCCTGTGGACAGAGGGCTCCTCCTCAGGGCCACTGAGCATCTTGCAGAGATCCTGCCTGTCCCCAAGTCCTTGGCACTGGGCAAAGCCTCCTTCCCCCCAAGCCCAGGGCAAAGCCAGCAACAGTAGCAGCCTCGTCCCATACCCTGGGGACAAGGCGTTTGGCCACCGTCCCCCCCCTTCATGGTCATTCAGAAATGCTGCAGTCCCCCCCCCCCCCCGCCCCAATCACTGTGTTAGCCTGTGTTAGCATCAGCCTTTGTGAGGCTGATCTACAAGGCTCTCACCTGGCCAAGCCAGGAGATTCAGGGGCTCAGGGGAGCAGCCAGGTCTCTCAGGCAGACACCAGGCTCAGGGAAGCAGCCATCTTGGCACTGTAAGGGGAAGCCAGCTGCTCAGGCTGGCATGAGGAAGGACCGCTGGGTGGTCACTCTATCTTTTTCCCTTGACCTTTTAGTCCCTGATACCCCGCCCCCCCCCCCCATGCTGGCAGCTCCTCCCCCACTCCCATTTCTCTAAGCCTGAGTCTCCATTAAAGGCCTCCAGGGAAAGAACAGGACCACCCATGTTCTGCAGGACCCTTTAGCTCTCTGCTGCTTCTCCCAGCACCGTCAAGGTCATGGGCCCAAGCATTGGGGCTCTGACCCCCCCACACACACTCCCTTCCCTTGAGTAGGGCTGCGGCAGAGGCTTCTGTTGGCCCTGTCCTCCCTCAGGGCCAGGAGTGGGAACATGGCACCCAAGAGACAGGGCTGTACGCAGCCACTTCCCTGTCACTGTTCCCCCAGGGGCCTCAGCTGCAGCCCAGGTTGGTCCCCGAGCCCCTCAGAACCGGAAGCAGGATTCAAACCCCCATTCTCCACAGCTCCAGCTCTTACCTTCACCCTCACCTCAGAAAGGCAAGAAGCCGCCATGTCTGCACCTTGGGGCCTGGGCTCCCCCTCTCTGCGCCAGTGGCTTCCCAGCACCTGGGGAGGGGCTGTGGTGGCCCTGACTGGACCTCAGGCCCGCCCCGCACAGTATACTAGCTGCTCGACCTTGGGCAGGAACTGGAAAATCCATCCCTTACGAACAATCACCTTCAATGACCCTACCTGGGACCAGATTTGGTCCTCAAGTTCCTCAGCACCCCAGTGCGGGAGGGTCCCCCCGCTCCCCCGAGTCCCCAGAGCCCCGAGCCAAGCCCCACCTGTTACTGCTGGTGTCAGGACACCTCAAACCTTGGGCTGGACCACACCCCTCCCTTGCCGTGTCCATACTCCTCCCAGTACTCCCCAGGGGCCCCTTGATGCTGCACGGGACCCTGCAGGGCTCGGGCAGTGATGTGTTCTGTCTCCAGTTAACCACCGTCCTGTGGCCTGGTTCCAGGAGGAGCCCAGGTTCCCCCACCGCCTGCCACCACTGCGTCTGCCGCCCTAGGCTTTCTGACACCATTAGTTCTGACACTTGTGAAACTCCGAGACGTGCCGTGGTCTCAGCAATGCACCTGTTTTGTACATGATTGTGTAATTTAAAGGTATATAAATACAAATATATATATCTATATCTATCAGTTGTGACCGTACGGCTGTCGATAAAACCAGAATTCTGTCACCCACTGGCTGGACTTGTCACCTGAGTCATGTGCATCTTCGGTTGTGGGGGGTCGTGCGGGCCCTTGAGAGGGTCTTTGGAATGATATGTCTCTCCTGGAGTTGGCGCTATGCACGGCTGAGTGCTGACCCAGCTGGGCAGTTGAGGGCACAGGTCCTACCCGAGGGAGGCCGCCAACGTTCTGGCCTCAGATACAAGGTAACTGAATCGGGTGTTTAAAAAGCTCAAACTGGGGTTGGGGATTTAGCTCAGTGGTAGAGGTCCTGGGTTTGGTCCTCAGCTCTGGAAAAACAAACAAACAAAAAATAAAAAGCTCAAACTCGGGGCTCTAAGGCTGGAGATTTGGCCCATTGGTAACATTCTTTTTTTTTGGATTTGGTTTTTTTCGAGACAGGATTTCTCTGTGTATCTCTGCCTGTCCTGGAACTCACTCTGTGGACCAGGATGACCTCAAACTCAGAAATCTGCCTGCCTCTGCCTCCTGAGTGCTGGGATTAAAGGCGTGCGCCACCACCTCCCAGCTCATTGATAACGTTCTTGTCCAGCCTGCGAGGTCGTTTCCTTACAGAGCAATCAGCCAATAAATAAACAGGCAAGCTCAAGGTTCCCAGGGTGAACTTGATCTTTAGATAGTTGTGAGTTTTAAAGCAGTGTCCAGCGGCGGAGAGATACCGGGTCTCCCTCGCTCTCCTAGAGCTTGCTCCTTCCCCCCCCCCCCCACCTCAGCCTGGTCTTTTCTGAGACCCGAGGCTCCCTCCCCTTGTCTGACTCAATTCTGTGGGGTGTCTCAAAGGTTCCTCTGACCCCGGCAGTCTCATGGGGCACGCCTGCCTCCTCCGCCATCACTTTCCTCTACCCTAAGTGTACACGGTGAGAGGGGAAGCTGGCATAACCATCAGTCCACCTTGATACCCTAAGCCTATCCCTGTCTGAAGCCCACTCTTGTCCAGACAGGACTGTTCTCTCTTATTTATTTCATTTTCTCCCTTCATTTTGAAAAACACTGTATTTCCATTTCTATTTATAACGTGTGTGAGTGTATGAGACACACACCAGCCAAGAGGAGGTTTGAGCCTGCGGGCATGCGCCTCCACTCAGCCCCGCAGGAGGTCAGAGGGCAGCCTTCTGCTTCCTGGTATGAACCAGCCTCCATTCCTAATCCTTCCCCTTCTCTTCCCTCCCCCCTCCCTCCTTTCCTTCCTCTCTCTCTCTCTCTTTCTCCTTCATTCCTTTCTTTTTCTTGTCTTTCCTTTGCTCAAATCAGAGCCTTGGGCTGTAGAGATGGCTCAGCAGTTAAGAGCACCGGCGGCTCTAGCAGAGGACCCAGGTTCTATCCCCAACACCCATGTAGAAGCTTACAACCTTCTGTGACTCCAGGTCCAGGGGATCCAACCCCCTCTTCTGACCTCTGTGGGCGCATCATGCATGTGGTATACAGGCATACACGTGGGCAGAACACCCATACACAACGTAAATCTAAAATAAAATAAATAAATGTCTCAGCCGAGCTCAGCGTGGTGGCGCACACCTGTAATCCCAGCACTTGGGAGGCAGAGGCAGGCAGATTTCTGAGTTTGAGGCCAGCCTGGTCTACAGAGTGAGTTCCAGGACAGCCAGGGCTACACAGAGAAACCCTGACTCGAAAAAAAACCAAATCCAAAAAACAAAAAGTCTCATCCTGCAACAGGTCTGGAAATGGCTGTGTAACTGATCTGTGGTGACCTCCTGCCTCTAGTTCCCAAACATTAGCATTACAGATTCAGGGTTCCTTGCCCAGCCCAGGAATCTTAAAGTCAAAGTGGCGGCCTCTTATTCACATAGGCGGTTCCAGTTTGTTTGGGGGGAGTCCTGAAACGAGGCTTCCAAAAGGGAGTTGGGAAATGTCTATGCCAGGAGAGGCTCTGACAGGGATGTGTCAACACACAGAGGAGAAGCCATGGCTTGATGCCAGCTCGCAAGCCGTCACCGCGTAGAGGCAGCCTTTGGAAGGTTCCTTGGTGGAAGCTGCCCCTCTGGTCCCTACACCTCCCCTCTGTGGAGCCCTTTCTGCTCCCCAGTCTAAGCGTGTGATCCCCTACCCATGTGAGAATTCCCCAGCCCTGCCTGAGCTCTGAGCCCCGCCCAGGCACAGCTGGGACATCCAAGTGGGTGACTTAAGGGACTCCTGAGGGGCAGGATGGACTGGCTGGAAACAAAACCAGTTTAACAGAGCGGAGCCTCTGGCCAGGGTCCCAGACTGCCTCTTGCTCGGGGAAGGAGCCGACTGGGGCCTAGCAAGACAGAGGCCTGGGCAGAGCCCCCACCCACCTCCAGTCCAATCCCAGATGACAGATGCCAAGGCACTGTTTGCCCATTGTCAGGAGTAAACATTCCTCAGGAGACAATAAAAGTGCTGGGGGCAGAAGGCAGGGTGCAGGGTGTAGGGTGTAGGGTGCCTTTAACCCTTTGTGCTCCAGCCAGTGTGGTGGCACCCAGGAGGCAGAGGCAGGCAGATCTCTGAGTTCGAGGCCAGCCTGGTCTACAGAGTGAGTTCCAGGACAGTCAGAGCTACACAGAGAAACCCTGTCTCAAACAAAACAAACAGCAAAAGCACCCCCCCTCGGTGTTCTGGGTGGCTCTGGGTCCCTGTCTTTTCTCCTAGAAGTTTTGCCTCAGAAGGTAAGAGATGCTGACCTTCCTTTGGGAAGGAAAGGGAGGGAGAACCCTGCCCCTGGGGCAGGATGGGTAAGTTCCTGATCCTGGCATCCATAGCTGTGTGACTGTGAGCCCAGCCATTCTGGACCTCCGAGGCAACACAGGCCGAACAGGGCGGCGGCCCGGACTTTATGGTTTTGTTGAGGTCAATAACAAAAAGGCAGTGGGCCTGCGATAGCACACAGTAGGTCCTCAGGAAGCGTGATTAGGGCAAATAAACCTGGGAAGTGTGACAGAGCTGTGTTGGGCTGGAGAATGGCCAGGCTGTCTGGGATCTCCACACCCAGGCAGGGGCATGTTCTGTTCCTCACACTCAAGTGGCTCTCATGCCCAGGTAGGGAACTCAACTCCATGTATGGACCTTGTGAAGTCTTGGGGGTGGGAGGAGGCAGAATCTGTAAATTCTTAAAGCCTTACATAGCCACTGTCCCAAAGCTACTGAATCACCCACCATCTCCCACAATCCACTACATGTGATTCAGCTTTCTTTATTTTTTCTTTTCTTTTCTTTTTCTTTGTTTCTTTCTTTCTTTGTTTCTTTCTTTCTTTCTTTCTTTCTTTCTTTCTTTCTTTCTTTCTTTCTTTCTTTTTTTTCTGAGACAGGGTTTCTCTGTGTAGCCCAGGCTAGTCTTGAACTCAGAAATCCGCCAGCCTCTGCCTCCCAAGTGCTGGGAGTAAAGGCATGCGCCCCCACTGCCCAACAGGTTCAGCTTTCTTAGGCTGTCAAGAAAATCCTCTTGCAGGAAGCCAGACCCCTGGCATACCTGGGCACACCTGGGCACACATGCCAGCAAGCCCTGCCCTCTAACAGAGCAGACGCAGAGGCTGCCTTCCTTCCTTTGTGCCTGTATAGGGATGGACGCTCTCCAGCCTGGCCCACCTCCTGCTCCAGCCAGGGCGAGGAGGATGCAGTATCTAGCTAGACTATCAGCTTTGTCCTGGAGAACCTTCCGTCTTTTCTCTGACATCTACCAAACAGCTCCCGTTTTCCTCTCGGGCTTGGCTCCATGACACTTCCCTGGGTAAATGTCCCTTGTGGTCACCACCCTACGCACCTGGAAACACAGACACCCTTGACCGCTGCCGGCCTCCAGGCTGTGCCATGCATGGTGAGATGGGGCACCTGACAGTTATCTTATGTCTTTATTATCCATCCCTAGGGCATCCCTGGCCCCCCCAGCGCAGGGTGCAGACAGCTCTTCGCACCATGCCACGTAGGATATGGGATGGGTGGCAGGAGCAGAGACCAGTGACATCACTGTCCTGTGAGCTGATTTGGTCCAATCCCTGTGTGCTGTGGGTGGTTCCTCTGGGATTTCCACAGTCCAAGTCTGGCTGAGGGAGTTCTCCGTTTGTGGACGGTCCTAGCTCCCTCACTCTCCAGGGGCCCATGTACAGCCTGAAGAGGGACCCAGAGAACTCATGTGTACTCCCAGATCAGTGGCGGCTGTCTGTCTGGGACCTTGGATTCTGGGATACCAGCAGCCCCTGGATTCAGATTGAGCAGAGAGGCCCAGGACATCCAGAGAGAGGCTGCCTGTGGCAGGTTGTGGCTGCCTGTGGCAGGCTGTGGCTGCCTGTGGCAGGTTGTGGCTGCCTGTGGCAGGTTGTGGCTGCCTGTGGCAGGTTGTAGGCCTCTGGAGTTTGTGGCTCTCAGACCGGATGCACAAACTGGTAGACGAGGCGCTGAGAGATGTCGGGTTTGCGGATGATGCCCTTCTTATAATACTGGCGGATGGAGCGGCTCAGTTTATCGTAGTTCATGGCCGGCCGGTTCTTGCGCACACCCCACAGCCGGGCCACCTGGGCAGAGTCCTCAATTTTGAAGATGCCTGGGGGTGGGGGGTGGGGAAGGAGGGTGGGAAGAAGGCATGAGAAGAAAAGAGAGGAGATAATAACAGGTGGGTTTTGTGAGAAGCAAAGCGAACAGATCTGCAGCCTGGGCCCCAGGCTGGCCTCGAGAGCTAACAGACATCTCTCGTGGTCTCTTCCTTCCCCTTCCTGCCTTCCTCCCTTCCTCCCTTTCTTTCTCGTTCTTTCTTTCTTTCTTTCTTTCTTTCTTTCTTTCTTTCTTTCTTTCTTTCTTTTGAGACATGGCCTCTCTACATAGCCTTGGCTGTCCTGGAGTGCTGTGATTAAAGGCACATGCCATCATGATACCCGGCGTTAGCAAATATATTTAATTTTTACTTTTTTTTTTTAAAGATTTATTTATATATTATATGTGAGTACACTATAGCTGTCCTCAGACACACCAGAAGAGGGCGTCAGATCTCATTACAGGTGGTTGTGAGCCACCATGTGGTTGCTGGAAATTGAAATCAGGACCTTTGGAAGAGCAGTCAGTGCTCTTAACGGCTGAGCCATCTCTCCAGCCCTAATTTTTACTTTTATTACTGGTTGAAACTGTAACTTGTACACAGTATTATAGCAAAGGCAGGTTCTGTATCCCTAATCTGAAACTTTGGATCAGAACTGTGTCAGAGTTTAGAGTTTTAGGATTTGGGAATATTTGATAAGCTTTTCTGGGCCAGAGATCTACAATGATACTTTGAAGAATTGGTAGTGGGTATCATTTAAGAAATTTAGATGAAGGTCAAGCAACCTACATCACTAACGTGAAATCTAGTCGTTTTAAAACATTTTTCACTCTGGACCTAGAATGTTTAATATGATATTTGGGGCTCACATTGCATTTCTGGTGGACATGTGAGGTTAGTCCTGTTAATTTTTTTTACTCTCTTTTATTTTATTCATGGTTATGTGAATGTGTGTCAGCAGCCATGTCCTGGGTGTGCATGTATGTGGTGATCGGAAGACAGTGTGCAAGAATCATTTCCTTTCCATCCTCCAGGGATGGAACTGAGCTCTTCAGCCGTGCGAGTCTGTACTTGTGAAACTGTCTCACAGCTCCGAAGACACGCTGTTTTCTGCTTTCATGTGTGTAAGTGTTTTGCTTGCATGTCTGTGTTTGCCTGGTGCTCACCGAAGTCAGAAGATCCCTGCTGCTGGAGTTAGAGGGAAGGACAGAGCAACCATGCGGTGCTGGGAACTGAATCTCGGTCCTCTGCAATGCCAAAAATACCCTAACAACTGAGACCTCTCTTCAGTCCTTTTTTTGTTTTGTTTTGTTTTTTGAGACAAGGTTTCTCTGTGTAGACTGGTGTGGTGTCAAATTCACCTCTATGCCCTGCTTGAAGCAGAAGTGGTTTTCCATTCTCAGCTAATACCCACAAGTCCGTACTATGTTCCAGGATTGTGTGGGGCCGACAGAGTCTCAGTGCCAGGGCAGAGTCTGGTACAGAGGCCGAGGAGGATACAAACAGTAACCTAAACCTTAAAAACCTCAGTGCTGCAGGAGTGTGGATCTCTTGAGTGGCACATTTGGCACAGGGTGAAGGCGGAGGCAATCTAAGCCACACCCCCACCCAATGCCCCTTCCAGCCTCAGTTGTAGCTCATCCCATGGCCCCCCAGCATTGCCCACGCTCCCAGCTAGATTTCTGCTCTACAGAAGCCCTCCTTCTCTGCCCTAGCAACCTGCACTTCACATTGAAGCCCCGCCCCGGACCTAGCCCCTCCCTTCTCTGCACTCAGAGCCCCGCCCCTACGGCCCCGAAGCCCCGCCCCTCCCGTGCTAGTCCCTCCCGAAAAAACGTCGTCTCCTTCCAACCCCTCCCCGCCCCTGCGAACAGAGCCCCGGCCAATTCTACCTTTCTCCTTGTTGAGCCAGCGGATGAAGCGGCCATAGCTGTGAGGCTTGAGCAGCAGTTCTTTGAGGAACTGCCACAGGTGGATGGGCTGCCCGGAGCACGACGAATCCACCTCACCATCCGTCCAGCCCTCCTCGCTGGTGGAGGCTGGAAGCCAGGGGCGGGCGGGGTGAGTGGCAGCTGCGCGACCAAGACCACGACCACGCACTTCTCAGGGCAGCCTCCCTCGGCCCCACCAGGCCTTCCTGCGCCCGCCCTACTCACCGCAGTAGTGAAGGGCCCCAGGCGAGCTCCTCTCCTTCATCCAGGCCGCTGTGGAACAAGGAGGGGAGGTTGGCGACCCAGCAGAGGTCCCCGCCCACGGCTGGGCTGGGAGGTGGAAATATAATGGGCTTCCCGCTCCTCCCTGTGAAATGGGGCTAGGACATCCCTTGAAGCTGTGGTCAGGCAGTCACAACAGGCCTCCAACTGCCTGCTGTTTCCACAGAGTCCTGCTCACGTCATAACCACTGGCACCCGAAACTGACCACTCAGAGAGTCACCTGAGTACGTCCTGTCTCCCATTCATCCCAGACCTCTAAGGGAAGAGGCCTCGACTCCAATGAGCAAGCAGAGAATCCTCCAAAATTCCGTAAAGGAAAAAAAAAACAAACCAAAATAAATAAATAAATAAATAAATAGAAAGAAAGAAACAAAGAAACAAAGAAAGAAAAGAAAAACCCACAACCACTACCAGTAGCAGCAGCAACAAAAAGGCAGGCAACAGTGCTGTGTAAGCAGGAGGCACAGGGGTGCCAGGACTCATGCGCAGACATCAGGACAATTTGAGGGAGTCCCTTCTCTCCTACCAATCCAGTCCTGGGGATCGAACTCCGGCTGTCAGGCTTGGAGGCAAGCACCTTTATCCACTGCCCACCCTGTCAGCCATCATTATAAATAATATAGCTAACCCGAAAAGGGGGGGTCCCTTTAAAAAGAAAATAAGATCTGGACATACATGGTGACGCATGCCGGCCACCGGCCATGCTGGCACTCAAGAGGCAGAGGCAGAGAGATGGCTGCAAATCCAAAGCCTGCCCCATTTCTATAATGGCCTGGAGCAGGGAGGGACTCAGCCTGTGCTGTCTCGTGTCTCACCTGACTTCCAGATGTCCAGGTGGGCGTGCAGGACATCCCCTCCCAAGGGCGCGCGCTGGCGGAACTGCTCCTCCGACATGGCGCACAGCTCCTTGCCGCCCAGCTCCTGGAAGGCCTTGCCCGCTGGAGGCAGCCGGTACTGGTGCTCTGTCCACAGAAGCCACTTCTGCACGTTACCAGGGCTCCAGTCCCCAGGGTCTGGGCAAGAGATATCACCCTAGCTCAGGACCGCTGGTGGGCACCGCCCCAAAGGTGGCCGTCCATGGGACGGAACACCCGTGAGGCTCTGCTGCCCGGTACCACACATCTAGAGTCTTAAGAAACCCCGTGAAGGCAGACACTCCCCCAAAAAGGAAGTGAGAGGGAACGGTTTGTTGCCTTGGTAACCCATCACATCTCTGCATCTCTCCGGACCCCTGCAGGGCCTTTCTGAAGACCCCAGCTCTAGGGAGAACAGCTACGTTCATCCAGAAACATACATGCTTTGCCAGACACCTCTTGCCTTTCACAATCTTCTCAAGGAGAAAATCCACCCAGGAACCCCTCCATCCTGGAATTTTTAGAGGCTGGGGCAAGCAGGAAGAGGGGTCCAACCCTTGCCCAGTTGCTTAGGAAATAGCTACATTGCTGGCAGCTGCCCCCAGTGGCTATGGGTGAGCTACAGCTGGAGGAGGAAGCCACCAGCGATGTGTGCCCCTGGGAAAAAGCTCTCAGGGGAGCCTAGCGGGGCACGCAGCTGGAACCAGACTGGGTCACAGTGGCAGCGAGGCCTCCAGCTGAAGGCTGGTTCCAACCAGTGTCCCAGCTTAGTGACCTGCAAGCTACACTGCCCCCACTTTATGAAGCTGGTTTTCCTTTCCCGAGGTCAATTCGATTTGTTTCTGTCCCCATTGTTCGGAGAGCAGGCCCTCCTCACATGGGGGCTGGAGGAAGCGCCTTCTTCATGGGGGAAGAGGTCCCGTGGGAAAACCTTCTGGAGTGTGGGAAAGCGGAGGGGAGGAGATGTGTGTGGGAGATGGGGGGGTAGTGCCTTCAATGGGGACACCACCTGGGAGCATCTAGCAGACTGTGGGGGTGGGGTGGGGTGGGGGAGAGAGATGATGCAGGAGCGGAGTGTGAGGATCAAGAGAAGCCCCTCCTCCTCATGGGGGAGCTATAGGATGGAGGCCAGGATTCCCTGGCCCACAGTAGTTTCACCTGCACCACTGGCTCCATGATATCCCCCAGACTAGGCACATGCACAGATTCACACACACACACACACACACACACACACACACACTGTTCCTTGGTGTCCCCTCCTCATCCGTTGACGAGGGCCACATTCAGCTGCTTCTTTATGACCCATCGTCCCAGTTCCACACAAAGGGACCTTTAGGTCCTGTTCATTGCTTAGTCTCCCAATCCTCGCACAGGGAGGGTGCCAAGCAGGTGACATCCATCAGTCAGCGGTCATTTATTGAGTATCTATTATGTCCAGGGCCGTCTAGGCACTGGGACCTACAAGTCCTCTAGAGAGGGATAGACAGTGAGGTAGGAAGAAGGCAAGCCCAGACCTTCAGATGGTGATCGTATCACAAGAGCAAGAAAAAAGGGAGGCAGGAGGTGAGCAGTGGGGGACAATCTCAGCGGCCGGTCAGAGGTCTCATGGAGAAGGCCAGGGAAAGGCTAAGTAGGTGTCTATCTATGGGAAAGCATTCCAGATTGTAGGACCAGCAGTGCTGTAGGAAAAGCAGGGAGCCCAAGTGGTTAGAACAGAGTAAGTGATGGCGGAGGGGGGAGGGTTGGCGGGGGGTGGGGGAGGCTGAGTCCCAGAGTCCCAGAGAAGGTGGGGAGCCAGACTGGAGAGCCTTGAGTGCTCTTTATCCACTAAGCGAGGGCCCCGCCCCGGGAAGGTGTGGTTAGGCATGGGCGCTGGCTCCAGCTGTTGTGCTCAGAGTCCATCTAGGCCATCCCCACCCTGCCTGTGCCCCTGGGCGGAGGTGGCGGGGACGGTCTCACCTGCTGTGATGTTCAGCAGCTTGCATGCTGTCTCGATATCTTTCAGGACCTCGCCCACCACCATGGACTGCACCTGCTCGAGAGAGTGCTCATCCAGCGTGCTCCCGGAGGCCTGACTGTCAATGACTGGACACTGCTCTGGCTCCTCTGGGCGGTCCTCCCCGGCACCGGCCTCGGGGATTTTGGTGACCCAGCTGCCGTCTTCGGGGTACATGTTAAAGTAGGAGAGGTAGAATGCAGACAGACCCTGCTCAGGGGTGCCGGGGGGACTGGGACTCCATTCCTGCTTCTCAGGGCCCATTGCTCCCGACGCTGCTGCCTTCTCCAGCCCTGTCCGCAGTGCCACATCTGAGGACAGCAGCAGGCAACCGGGGGACGCCGCGTTGCTCAGGCCTGGGCTGGCGCTGCCCATGCTGTGGCGGAGGCTTGTGGCTGCTTCTGCAGAAATCAGAGAAGGGAAATAGGTCTGATGGCTGTCCCCCCCCCCCCGCCCCCCGGCTCGGTGGGGGAACCACTAAGCTGGTTATAGGACTTGGGGCTCAGCAGGCAGTGGGCTGGAGAGAGGCCAGGGGGCTTCTGGGTCACTGCGCAGTGAGTATGGGCCTGACTGGAAAAGACGCCGAGGTGGCCATGTGGACAGGTGGGAGGTGCGCATTTTCACTGGCTACCCTGACCCATGTGGTCCTCCTGCCTCCTGCAATTCCCAAGTGCTGGACCCATCTCTGGTTACCCTGTAGGACCCACCGTGCCACTTGGGTGGGTGCGGCAAAGGAAAAGGCTCGATCTGGAAAAACCGTTGGGCCTCTTCAAGGGCCACAGTTAACTGGTCAGAAAATGCTCTATGGTTCAGGGAACTGCTTCCTGTTCTCTTGGACTGGCGAAACTTGATAGAGTTGAGGTGAATTTCGGCTGTCCCCACCCCTCCCCCACACCAGCTCGCTCAGCACCCACCCTCCAGCACTGCCCAGCAGGCCCTGCAGGAGAGAGGAAGCTGACAAAGGAGAAGGTGTCACCTCTGGGTCCAGCTTTTCCTTTCAAAGAACTCTTTAAGTGACAAGGAAGAATGGGTTTGGGTGGGTGACAGGGATGGGGGTCAGGAATGGGTCTGGATTAGTTTCAAGTCCTTCTGTGCAAACATGTCTGTGTGCCACGGGCCCTTGGTATTTACCAAGGCAGTGTCCATACCCTGCTCTGCCCAAGTCCCCACCCTGGCCTGCACCCACACCCTATGCCCCAGGTGGTGGCCCCACCCGAGGAGAACCTCCCCTAGTTTCCATCCCTCCCCCTTCAGCCCACAGTGGCCTCCTGCTCCGTCCATCTCCCCAGCGGCCCCATGCCTGCCACGTTAGGACAGTCTCTGCCAGCTCCCTGGGCCCGGTGCCCAGCTGCGAGCTTTGTCAAGAGGCAGAAGGACTTGATTCCCTGCGGCCTTATGCTTGCCTGGCCTCAGCGACAGGTGGGAGGGGAGATGGGTGCCGGGGTGGGGTCCAGGCAGTGCTGCAGGAGGGGCAGCTCGGCACATTCCTACCGCGTCTGCTGACTTGGTTGCACAGCCCTAGCTTCCATGCCCTCCCTAGAGAAGGCAGCCCGAACTTTCTTCTTACCCCTATTTTTCCCATGGGGCAGTCAAGATAAGGAAGTCTTCTGGTCCCTTCCCCAGCAGAAACCCCTGCCCCTCTTCTCAGTTCCCCTCGCTCTGCTTCCCAGCGCCCGGAGCTCCCCGTGCTGAATAACCGTGCAGCACAGGTCCCTAACGGCTGGGGAGCCTAGCTGCACCTCTGGTCTCTCATGGCAGCATCTGGACTGGGGCAGGACAAGGGGGTGACACAGAGAATGCAGATTCTGTCACGCCAGGGTGCCCACACATACACTGTGCCGGATGGTCATGTCAAGTTGACACAAGCTGAAGTCATCTGCGAGGAGGGAACCTCAAGTAAGAGAAGGCCTCCATAAGATTAGGCTCTAGGGCCGGGCGTGGTGACACACGCCAGTAATCCCAGCACTCAGGAGGCAGGGACAGGCAGATTTCTGAGTTCGAGGCCAGGCTGGTCTAGTGAGCAGCGCCCCCCATGGGCTCTGCTCAGCGCCTGCCTGCAGGTTCGCGCCTGCAGGTTCCTGCCCGGTGTGAGTTCCTGTCCTGCCTGCCTTTGGTGAACAGCAGTGTGGAAGTGTAAGCCAGACTCCTTCCTCCCCATGCTGCTTTGGTCATGGCGTTTCACAGCAGTAGTAACCCCGGCCTGGACAGCTACCCACAGCCTGGGCTGCGTGGACGCAAGGGCCTCATCTCATTGGCAGATGGCCAGGCTCAGGAGGCTGTAACTGGCTGTGTGTGGACTCTGTTCCTTGGGCCGCCATCTTGTAAGGCCCTTGCTCTGGTCCCCTTCCTCCTTCCAGGTGTCTTGCCCACCTCGTGACTGGGTCCCTTCATCTTCCAAGGTCCACCTTCTGTTCCTGGATGCTCACCCCTCCCCACGACCAAGTTCGTCTCCTCCCATCAACCTTTTACCCGACTCCTCTGCTTAAGAACATGGCACGCATGGCTCCCGCTGCCTGCCTTGCCGTGGGCTGGGATGTGGCTCTGTTGGTAGTGTTCGCTCGGCGTGCGCACACAGAGCCCTGGGCTCCGTTCCCTGTCCTGCACAGGAGCCGTGTAGTGATTAGTGGCAGGGTTTGGACCGGGACCACCAGTCAGCATGGTCTCCTAGTATCCAGGTTCTGATAAATCTGGCCTTGTTCCTTGCAGGAAGGGGGATAATCATGGCTTTTCCCCTAGTGTTATTGTTCTCTTTCCCATGATGCCTTTCTCCCTCATCCCAGGCTCCCTAAGCTCCACCCGCAAGGATCCCTTACGATGCCAATGCCTCCCTTTCTGATGACCCACCAGTGACTGGCAGTTTAGTCTGTGACTAAATCCTCAAAATGCCATCTGCCAGGGGTCTGTAGGACGTGAGTGAGGCTGAAGCTCAGGGACTGACTGGGAAGGACCTAGAGATGCTCTGAAGAACCAGGACCCAACCAGAGATCTCCTGACATCCAAGTCACTGCTCTGTAGACAGCCCGGGGTCTTGTATGGGCCTGGCGTGTTGGCCACAGCCACCATCCCTGTCTCCCTCAACTGCCCAAAGGCTGCAGTCTCCCGAGTGACGCCTGCGGTCTCCAAACTTTGAGCTGATCTCAGGGGTAAAGCCATGTGTCTGGATTAAGGCTCAGTGGGGTCTGCCTTGCTCTTACCCCAGAAGCCCTGGTTACCTCTCCAGACAAAACAAGGCTTGGTAACAGCTGGTGCCGACCAGAGCCACATCAGAGGGACAGTGGATAGGGGTGTTGCTTTGGTCATGGCGTTTCACAGCAGTAGCTTGGAATCTCTCTCTCAGTCCCTCCTGTCCCCCAGGAAGGAAACTGAGCAGAGGGCACAGAGGGAACAATGGTGGAGACTGGGCACAGCTGTTTCTTAGTCCCCCATTCCCTTCAGGGCCACCTTTGCTTCCTGCGTCCTTTGTTTACACCCAACACGTCATCCTCAGGGACTGAAGTTACCCGGGAGGCCCTCAGGAAGCGTCTGGCAGCCATGTGCTGTGAGCCCTGTCCTCTGTGTCCTGTGGGGTGCCTTCTCCTGGGGGTGCCCAACTTCCTAGGGATAGTATAAGTGCCTTCGTCCCTGTCCCCCATCCTGAGACCCAATCGCAGCGCCCCAGACTCCAGGACCCAGCTTCAGACCCTGTGGAAGTGGTGCTGAGGGACATCAAGTGAGGATGGGTGACAGAATCAGCTACTGTAACCCCTGCCAGCCTCTCGTGGCCTCAGGGCAGAGAGGTCTGACCTTGGCTGTTGGCTCCTCCCAAGCCCTCCCAACCTCTGCACCCCTTAAATAGGCTAGAGACAGAGTACCAGGCAAGGCTAGACCTGGTGACGAGCCCTGCAAGAATGGGCAGGTTCTTTCCACGTGCACCCCAAGACCCACCAGCTGATCAGCACCTTGGAGAGAGCCAGGCCAAGCCAGTTATAGGGAGCCCCAAGGTTACTACTTCCTAGCCTCTCTGCCCAACCCACGGCCATCTCTTCAGCCCCCCACCCCACCCCCGCCTTCCTGGGATCCAGCAGTCTCGCCTCTCACATCAGCCCTTCAGGAGAACTGGACTCAGGCCTCCTCACTGCCGGACGTGCTGTGCCCAGAGGCCTGGCTTCACTCCACAAACCACCACCCACTACCCCAGTGTAGTCTGCGGCTGACTTGGGCTGACCAGGACCTTGTCTTTAAAATGATGAGAGCTGGGTGGTGGTGGCGCACGCCTTTAATCCCAGCACTTGGGATGCAGAGGCAGGTGGATTTCTGAGTTCGAGGCCAGCCTGGTCTACAGAGTGAGTTCCAGGATAGCCAGGGCTACACAGAGAAACCCTGTCTCAAAGAAAACCAAAAAAAAAAAAAAAAACCCAAACAAACAAAAAAACCCAAAGAAAATGATGAGAGAGAAGCGGGGTGAGCGGAGGGACATAGCTGAGTGTCTCCAATTGTCCCCGAATCTGTGTCCACAGATTCTGAGAGGTTCCCCTCCTGCAGGCAGTTACTGACAGCAAGCCCACAGCCTGGGCGAACCTGGGGCTTGAAGAGAGTCTATAGCCACCCTCTCAAGTTCAGTTTTGCCCGGCTTTCAGAATTTTCCAGAAAGTGCAGTTTACATATTCACTTGGTCTCCTGTGTGTGAGCACTGCCTCCCAGGGAAGCGCCTTTATTCAGGGGACTCTTGGCGTCCATGTGGCCACACTCCCCAGCAGGCACACCTCCTGCCTCTGAGCCCACAGACCCTCCTCAGAGGGCAGGATACAACAGCCTCTCACTGTCCAGGGAGCCTAGGACAAGAGGCGTGAGAGGTAGGGACTCAAAACCCATTCATTCCCATGAGCTCACACGGACAGGAGGCTGCCTGTGAGAAGAGACCCGAACCTGCCCTCTGTCACAGCCTCAGCCTGAGCCAGCTGGGAAGTCCCTTTGTCACATCTCAATCCTGGGTAGGGGGGCTAGGGGTGCCTCCAATCTGGAAGAGCACTGTGGGAGAGAGGGGCACATCTCGTTGGCTTTTTCTTCTGTGCTGGGAGTCTTTCCCAGGATCCCTTGCAGGGTACTGGTGAGGTCGCTGGCTGGCCAGGAGTGATCAGAAAGAAGGGTGGGAAAGGTGTAGCAGGAGGTTGGAGCCCAGAGCGTTAAATGTCAGCAAGGGCCCAGGGCGATGGTGCCAGGGTTGCTTTGAGAAGAGCTGCTCTACCTGCTCAGCTGCCTGTGGGGGCTCTGCGGCGAGGGGAGGGTCCTCGGCCGGAGCTAAGCCCCGCCCCTGGTCTGCAGCTCTAGGTTTCTTCTGGGACAGTTTGTGCCGTTTCTTAAAGGGCTGTGGGTGGCCAGGCACAAAGAGGCTGGAGGACTGAGCGGAGACAGCAGCTCCCGGGGTGGTGGCTGGGCGAGCGTGAATGCACACCCGGAACCGGTGAAGAGGGAGACTGGAGAAGAGGAAGGGTGAAAGGTTTGAGGGGGGACGCTAGGCTCCCTGCCCCTCCCCCACCCTGCCTCCATATCTCCTGGTGGGAGCCGGAGCAGGGCTTCCTGCTCATTGGATGCCCTCACAAGCCTAGGATACAAGCCAACATGTCCAACCAGTGTCCAACCAACTCCCATGCAGCTTTCAAAGTCCCATTCCCACGTGTCTCCCACTGTGATGCCTCCTCCCCTGACTGAGGAGACTTGTCTAACCTTGGTCAACAGACCAGGAGCTTCAAATACATCCCATCTTGCTCTGTATGCTGGCCCAGTCTCCTGGCTGGCTGGACCTGACCCTTTCTGGGTTCAGGACAGGCCACAGTAAGGCAGTCGGCATAGATTCTCCGGTGCCTGTTTCCTGCCAGGCCCGTCCCTTAGCAGCCACTGACCATGGGGTATAGCCCCTCTGTCTCAGGTCAGGGTGGCAGGGAAGTCCCACCTGGCTCACAAGGTCCTTAGGAGCATGGGTGACAGGTAACACTTGCACGGACACAGCATGTCTGTCTGGGCATCCAGCATACCCGGTCCTCCTCAGCCTCCTGGTCCACCTGTGTGCTGGGAGGGGGTGCCCCTCCAGAGGCGGCAGAGGCTCAACCTGCCAGAACTGTCCACACGGTGGGCAGCACCTGCTCTCTGTGCCCTCTACCTCAGGCTGGGGTGGGGGGAGCTCCGGGGCCTGTTTACCTTGTTACTCAGGGGAGCAGCTGGGATAGGGCTCTTCGCTTTATTGGGGGTTGTCTGGAAGCTGTTTGCTTGGGGAGGTGGGGACAGGAAATGAGCTGAGTCTGTCCTGGCCAGGGGAAGGGGTCAGCTGTGGAGGTCTGTGGGTGTGTTGGGGCTTTTGGAGCCTGCTGGGAATGGAGGTGAGGAGGTCAGCACCCCACCCCGAGCTCAGCCAGCCTCAGGCACCCTGGGTTCTCAGGCCCTCGGTCCCCCACTCTGTCACCACCTGCTTTCTTCTTTCCTCACTACGGGGCTCTGACAAGTCTTAGAAATGAGCACCTTGGTGGCGAGTGACTTTACTCAGCAGGTGAAGGCGGTTGTCACCAAGCCTGACAACCAGGGCTCGGTACCCAGGACACATGAGAGAAGGCAGGAAACAGTTCCAAACCGGGCCTGTTCGGGGAGGGGGGGGCAGAGGCAGAGTCCTCCAGCCTCCACGAGAACACCCTGAGCCCTGTACACACACGCTCTCAAAATAATGCGACTGTTAAAGACCCAAAGAAGCAGAAATGGGTCCCTGCCAAGTGAGGTGTACTATAAATTAGAGACCAGCATGGACTACGCGACCGAGTGTTGCGGCTCAGAGACTCAGAGACAGAGACCCTGTCTCAAATCCCAGCCAGAATGGTGGTGCATACCATTAATCCCAGCACTCCAAGACAGAGGCAGGCAGATCTGTGAGCTAGAGGCCAGCCTGGTCTACATAGTAAGACCATCCTCTGAATAAACACCCCCCAAAATAAAACAAAATTAGACAAGAGGACTGAATGCCTCAGGATACCACCCCATACACATATACACACAAGTATATACATATACACACACATGCACACACAAACACACACATACACACATGTATACACATATACACACACATACACACATATATACACACATACACACACACACAAGTCATTTTCTTTGTGTGTCCAGACAAAAATCACAGCCCCTCCCTCTGCTTTCCTGGTGCCTAGGTTTACTCTACGGTGCCCCCCTGTCGCCCCCACCAGACCACCAGTCTGTGCTACCCCTCTCTGCCACTTTCCCGGGCTCTGCACCTGTCTCTCTTGCCTTCGTCCGTGTTGTGCTGCCAGGCTAGGAAGACAGTTGCTCCTTCCCTTTGGCAGAGCAGCCAAGGTGGCCGCGGCCCGTGGGTCGGCTGCCTGAGTTTCGCCATCAGGGCAGGGCTGACCAGGCCCCGGGGAGCTAGCTATACATGTACACGGGCCGTTTCCCCCTCCACCTGTGTGGGAGGGGCTCTGAGCAGGACCCAAAGACACGGGCTCCCAGAAAGAAGGGGTGTCCCAGGCTCTGGATCGGACCCAACAAGGCAAACGCCAGCATATGGAAAGAACAGGGCTCAAGTGTGCAGGGCCCTGGTATCTAGAATGTGCGCGCCAAGCTTTCAAAGCACGTCTCCACTTTGTGTCAGCCACCAGCCTCCCCCAGGAGACAGGGAACCCCACAGAAGGGCACACTGCCTCCTACCACACTCACCCGTTAGCCACCTGCTGTCCAAGGAGTCGTCTTCTGCAGAGCTCCTCAGGGACCAGGAGGCGGCAGTGGGCAGCTCGGGGGGCACTGTTGGGTCTCAGGCAGACATCAGTGAGGCCAGCGGGCTGGGGACAGAGGTGGCTCTTGGGTGGGCCACCGGGGCCTCTCCACCCTCGAGTCTGAGGCCTCAGGCCTGCAGGTCTATAGGCAGGCCCCTGTCAGAGGCTCAGGGCCGCCTGCTGGCACAGTGACAAGGCCCGAGCTGGGGGTTCTCACAGGGCAGCAGCGGGCTAGGGTGCTAGGTGTGGGAGGCAGAGTGGACAGACGGACAGACGGATGGACGGACGGCAGGCGGAGTGCAGGAATGTGCTGGAAGGAAGTCAGATGTAAGATGCAGAGCTAGCCGGCCAGCTCTCCCATTATAAGTAATCCTTCCTTATTTACCTGAACAAATACGCTCCCTGCCTACCTCAGACCGCAGGCGGGCTCCTGGTTAACCCTTGAGGGCCTTGCTTCCCGAGGGAGGAGGACTCAGGCCCTCCCTCCTTTAAATGACCACGGCCAGCAGGCCCACAAGGCAAAAAGGATGCAGCAGTGGGACCGGGATCTGGACTTGGGAGTGATCATCCGGGATGGGACCAAATTGGCCGGAGCAGTGACGGTTTAGAGACACTCCTGTGGAGAGCATCAAGACAGGCCAAGGGAGTCCTGGAGGTGGTACAGGGGAATTAGTGAGTGCTTCCTGGAGGTGCTATGTCTGTCTGCCCAGCCCCTGGGGGGCGGGGGGCTCAAGGGTCCATCTGCTGACAGGAGCTGTGCCTTCTCTACCCCACAGCTTCCTGCAGGCTCATCACCTTGAAGTGATGCGAAGGACCCAGGGCAGGGTCAGCCAGAGGCAGCATTGCTTCCGCAGCCCCTGAAGGGGGGCAGCTGATAGGATGCACAGAATGGGGGGAGGGGGGTTTCAGCTCAGGCCCCCACCTCCCAGGCTCCTTCACCTACTCAGGAAGCAACACACAGAACGCTCTGGCTCCTTCTCATGCCCCAGAGGCAAAGCTGAGTGTACCGTGACAGAACCACCCCAGAATGCAGCTCTCTCTCGTCCTGTCAGCTGAATTACAGCGTCTCACTATGTAGCCTGGGATGGCCCAGAAGGCATAGAGCCAGCCCCACCTGCCTCTGCCTCCCTAAGTGCTGGGATTACAGACAGGTGTTACCACACCTGGCTATCATCATTTTTAAATTAAAAACGTATTTTAGTTTGTGGTGTGTGTGTGTGCACACACACGCAGAGAGACAGACAGACAGACACACACACAGAAACAGAGAGACAGAGACAGAGAGAGAGGGGGCATTGGATCCCCTGGAACTGGAATCACAGGTGGTTGTGAGCTGTCTTGCTGGTGCTGGAAACAGAACCTTGCTCCTCTGCAAGAACAGTCGGGGCTCTTATCCGCTGAGTTCTCTCTCCAGCCCCCAAAGTGTTCACTGCAGCTTTCAAACTCAAAAAGTAATCATGTGACCACCCACAGCCTGGGCTTGGGGAAAGCACCCTGACCTTCGGGGCTAGCCTCTTACCTTGACCCACACAGATATCTTCCAACAGCAGGCTGGGCTGACGACAGGGGCCCAGGCCGCAGCTGTTACATTCACTGGTCGTTCGGTGAAGAGTTTTCAGACTCAGCCTGTGGCGGCAGAGCTGGGGTGGGGCTGTAACTCAGAGTGTAGAAATGGCAGCAACTAACCACTTGATTCCCCAGAGGTTTGGTCCTCCAAGGCCAGGAAGCAAAAGGCCTCTACATCTCCCATGACTCCTTCACCTTCCTGTCCCCTGCTACAAGTACTCTCTCGTCCCCACCCTCTCAGAGAGTGGTGTCCCCAGCACTTGAAACATCAGTTCTCAGCCGCTGCCCAAATGTGCCTGCGTGGACAGGTGCTAGAAAAAACTAGTGGTCCCACGTCCACTCCCCTCCTTTTCTGAATAAACAGTTCTGGGTTGCTTTTGATGTCCATTTTGAGAGGCTAGGGTTGAAAGCCAGGGTTTACTGCACGTTCCAAGGTGTTCTCCAGTAGAGCTTGTGCCAGCCACTGCCCCCATCCCTAGCTGGTGATTTTTAGCTGGGTACATGGTTACCTAGAGCGAATACTGTCCAGCTTCCCTTGCAGCTACATATGATCATGATGCCAGGGTTCCAGGGACTCTTCCTCCATCTTGATCGCCAAGTATGATGTCCAGGCACCTACTTTGGGTTTAACCCAAAAATACATCCAGGGATGTGGCTCTGTTGGACTTCTTTAGCCTGAGTGGGTACTCAGGAGGTGGAGGAGTTCAAGGTTAACCTTGGCTACATAGCCAGTTGGAGGCCAGCCTGAGCTATATAAAACCCTGTCTCAAAAGGCCCGGTTCATCTTGAGTCACCAGGAAACAGAAATCAACCCTCTCTCCCCACAGCAGGACCCTCAAAGCTCCTGTGAGGGAGAGCCCCTGGGATGCTAGATGTCCTTCTAGGAAGACAGTGCTATACCCACTTCTTAGTAACACTTAAAATGTCCAGTCCAAGGTCACGGCTATGGGGCAGATTCAAACTCAAACCCCCAGTTTCTTGACCCCGTCCATGGCGTCCCTCCGTCTGCCGGGATCTGTTTCTCAGGCCTTAGAGTACATCAGGCCGCCTGCCCTGCTCACCGAGGCGGTCTGCTCTCTGACCCTCTTCGGCCACT
Source organism: Apodemus sylvaticus (assembly GCF_947179515.1). NCBI lineage: Eukaryota > Metazoa > Chordata > Mammalia > Rodentia > Muridae > Apodemus > Apodemus sylvaticus. The sequence continues at coordinate 4,818,977 of NC_067490.1, forward strand.
GCAGCAGATGAGTGGGTGCCAGAGCCTTCCTTCTCTGTCCAGGCCTCAAAAAGCAGCTAAAGGTCATACTTGACCCTTCTACCCCTGCACATGTGGGACCAAGGATGTCTTGACCCTTCTCCCCTGGGACCCAACATGTCCCCCTGAGGGGCTGTCTTGGAGCTATTCTTCAGCCTCCTGAAGCAGCATTCTCTCTCCATCTGGGCCCTGTGAGCCTTCATGATGTTGAAGATGGAGAGATGGCTCAGCAGTTAAGAGCACTGACTGCTCTTCCAGAGGTTCTGAGTTCAAATCCCAGCAACCACATGGTGGCTCACAACCATCTGTAATGGGATCCGATGCATTCTTCTGGTGTCTAAAGACAGCGACAGTGTACTAATATACATAAAATAAATGTCTTTAAAAAAAGCCTCAAGAACCGAGAAAATTGAATCTTTGTTTTTGTGAGGTAGGGGTGTGTGTGTGTAGCAGAGTGTCGCTATGCCTGAAACTCTGTGTAAACCAGGCTGCCCTTGAACTCACAGAGATCTGCTTGTTTCTGCCTCCTGAGTGTCCAGCCTATAGACAGGCACCAACGCACCCAGCAGACTTTCAGTTTTGTTTGCTTGTCCAGGCTAGCCCTATTTGTAGGAGAGGGTAACACTGGATATTACCCAGCGCTGGAATTGTGGGCTCCCACTACTTAAGATTTTAATTTTATAGTTTTTTGTTTTGTTTGAGGCAGGGATTCTCTGTGTAGCCCTGGCTGTCCTTGAACTTACTCTGTAGACCAGGCTGGCCTCGAACTCACAGAGGTCCATCTGCCTCTGAGGCAGGGGCTAACACTGTGCACTGCCCTGCCAGCTCTCTCTTCTGCTTCATTGCCTGGACATTCTCCCCTCCTGAGACCCTCTCAGAACCTCTTCCCCCTTCCCAGGCTGCAGTCTTTTCTTTAACTCTCAGCCCCTTTTCTCTTCTGCTCTTGTGTGTGTGTCTTTGCTTAGATATAGTTTCCTATTGTAGCTCAGGCTGCCCTAGATCTTGGCAATTCTCTTACCTCTGTCTTCCCAGCACACCCACCCCATGCGGACTCCCCTAGGGCAGCTGGAGCACCATCAGACCCAGGATGACAAGGTCTGGGGCGGCTGGCTGGCACGCCCTCCTTGCCTTGATGTGCTGGCCACCAGCCAGCCAGGCGTGGATAGCTCGTGCTGGGTCTCAAGGTCCGGAGCTGGTGTCAGGGTGCTGCTCAAATGGTGGGAATAGGGCCGGGTTCCAGGTGCTCTGTGAGGGAAGGGTGTGACACGTCTTGGGAAGCTCTGTCCGTCTGTCAGAGGACAGCTGCCTCCTGGCCTGCTTTCTGTCTTATTTCTTAGAACTTCATGGCCTCTGTGTTTGGTTTTCTGAGGAACTCCAGGTTGTGATAACAGTGTGGAAACCTGGGCCCATTCCAGCCCCGGAGGGATGGGATCACCACATCCCCCAGTCCCAGGCTCTGGCTTCAGGAAGGCAGAACACTAGAGGCGTGGGGCTCCTTCTGTGGACATGTGAGGGGCTCAAGGTTCTTACCTGGTTGAGACCGAAGACATTTCTGGAAGACAAAAATGGTTAGGAAGACTAGTTGGGACACCAGGCACTATCCAGTGGATGTAAGAGAGACAAATATCCTGAGCCCAGAGAGGCTGGGCAATAGGCCTAAGAACACACAGCAAGCCTGAGATCTGAACCCACACCCCAACGTGTGCTCCCATAAGCGCTGACTCAGCATATCAGGCAACTGATGCCAGTAAGCCCATCACCCGGGGGGCGGGGGGCGGGGGTCACTGCCCATGCAGTCTGGGGTCACTGCTCACAAGGCTCATTCACAGGGACCGGACAGAGGTTACTGGTTGGCCCAGGGCAAGGCTGAGATGTGGCAGTGCAGCCCTTGGGCTGTGCCTGGGTAAGGAGCGTGAGGACCAGGAATGGCCCGGAAAGTAGCTGTTTTAATGCCTGGGGCGTGTCCCCTCGTGTCCAGGTCCTCTGGTCCCTTGTTTATTCCACATCACCATGTGTTCCTCTCTGCCTGGCCTAGCAGCAAAGTCTGTGTTTGCCTCAGAGGGCACAAATCAATCCCCAGCAACTCGTCCAAGGGCAGCCACTTCAGGGTCTCCTGGCTCTGTGAACGGTTACAAGATGCCATATTGCCTGTCCTTGTCCCATCCAGGATCCAGGTCCCTAGACCCAGCATCCCTCCACCACGTGGACAGCCTCTTCTGCCTTCAAGCGGTCCTTGGGACACCCCACGAGGAAGGCTACTGTTTCCTGTACCCAGGCCTGGCTACCCACCCTGTGCCCGTTGTGTGGCCTCTCCCACACACCCAATGGCACTGCCTGCTCACACCTCAGATGGCAACTGACAAGGTGACCCTCAGGGGTCCTAGCCAGGCAAGCCTGCAGTCGGAGATGGGCTCTAAGCCAAAGCTTGTGGACCTGTTGCGTGTGGCAGCAGACAGACAGGGCATTTGCACACATGTGTGCACGCAGACACAGGGACAGCATCCCCGTTCTTCAGTAGCTCTGTGTGTGCGTCACAGCTGCCCCAGGCCTGTCCTGGTCCTCAGGAATCTCTACCCTCCACACAGGGAGCTCACAGCAAAGGAGAGGAGCTACGAGGTTTGCACCTGAATGCGGGTGTAGATAAGCCAGGGAGGTATGCATGCCGAGTAGCAGGCTGAGGAGGTGGGGAACCTCCTGGGCCTCTGAGGTTGAACACTGAAGGGCTAGCATTTGCAGGTGGCTCCGAGCACCCGCATGGAGAAGATGGGATGAGATCTCACTGTACCTGCTTGAAGGCCCAGCCACTCACTGGTGTACCAGGCTGTCCAGGCTAGGTCTGTCACTGACCAGCCCGCGGCTATGAGCCAGCTGCTGTGCCCTGTTAGACAAGCATCTTCAATGGCCTCAAGGGTCTTTGTGAAGTGACGCTACTGTCACAGGCTTCCTATTGATATTCAGAAAGGAAACTGAGGCATGGGGCTGGGTGGTGTGTGCCAAGAGGGGTGGAGGCTGGCACGGAGCAGAGCCAGCTCTTAGCCACCTCCGGGGCCTCCCTGCTTGGGATGTGGTATCAGGTGCTCCTTCTTCCCTGCCCCAGCACCAGGTGGACCCCAGGCCTCCGCAGGGGGTGGGGGCGGTGCCCTGCGTCATGTCCTCACGGGGAGCTGGCTACTGCCTTTCCCCTACTGACGCAGGGCCAGCCGGCCTGCCGGGCCTTACAAAAACCACAGGGCCGATAAGAATACAATCGAGCCTGTTTTGCTCCTTTGGAGGGGCTGGGCCAGGAGGCCACCACTGCAGTGGAAGGAGTGCTGGCAGCTCGGTACTGCTATCAGCAGCCCTGCCCCCACCTCCAGCAGCCCCTTTGAAATTTACCCACCTTATCAATGCCCCATGCTTCCCCTAAACTCCAGGGACAGCTGTCCTTTGTGTGAGCTCAGCCTTACACCTGGGCCCAGGGACTAACTACCTAGGGTGTGTGTGTGTGTGTGTGTGTGTGGTGGGGGTGGGGTGGGCTCCTGGGAAAGAGCACCTGGGCTGCCCACCCCGAGGCTCCACACACACACAAACCCTGTTTGTCACTGCTGGGTACACACGCCTGTACCTGAACATCCACCTCCAGCCTCCAGCATCCCGCTGCTCACCCCTCCTCTGGGCAGCGTTCCTCCACAGGTGCCAGGTGGGGAGAACAACTTCCTTCCTCCTGAGCACTTCCTCAGCCGCAGAGACCTGCTTCGTGCCTGCTCCCCCAGCCGCACCTTCTGCAAATGTTTATTGAGCATCTACTGCATGCCAAGTCCCAGGGGCCGCAGCAGCGATGAAGGACCCCCAGCCCTACATAGGGAGTTCCTGTTTTATCACAAAATAAAAGGTTCTGGGATTGAAAGTAATAAAAGGGCCCAGATTTAATCTCTGGGGCGGTCCAAGCAGAGCCAGGCAGTAACCCACTGAGCAGTCATATTGTTAGTTTACTAAGACTGCACAGCCTGGAAACCAAGGGTCGGAGCCCAGGAGCCCTGAGGGGGCGCTCTGGACTTCAAGGAGCCCTGAGGGGGTGCTTCCTTGAGGCCCTGGCCAGGACAGCCTGGCCAGAGTTGGGGTGCTAGGCAAGGGGGCTAAACTCAGATGTGAACGCGGGGCTCACAGCCCCTTAAGGCCGGGCTTATTTGGAGTAGAGATCTGGAAAACAACAGGGAGGTTTAGGTAGCATTTGACTCTAGAGATCTGAGGTCAGCAATGTAGGCTCCCTCAGCACCACACCCTTTCCTAGGTCGCTGTCCTCTGCCCAGTTCAGGAAGGTCATCCCAGCACTCAGGAGGTGGAGGCATGAGGCCCAGAAGTTCTAGGTTATCCTCAGCTACCTAGTGAACCCAAGGACAGCCTGAGCTACCTGAAACCCAATCTCAGAAAGACAAAAGCAACAAAACATCACAAAGGGGGCATTGTCCAAGCAGCCAGGCTGCGTGTGCCTGGCATGTCACGGTTCGGCACAGCCCGTGCCAAGCACTTGAGAGGCTTGCCCTAGGTCCTCGGGTACACAGTAGACCAAGCCCACTTTCCTATGGCGCCTGTTTCTCTGAGAAAGGCTCTTGCTATGTGCCTGGGGCTTGCATGGAACTCAGATCCTCTGAGCGCTGGATGACCATGCTTGGGCCTTAGGTTCAGCAGCACGATGAAACCCCACTTCCAACACAGTCTAACGGTCATCTCGTGCAACACCGCATGTCAGTGCCCCTGCTGCCCACGTGACTCCTGTAGTTGGTGACACGGCGACAAACGGTGCCATTGGCATGGATGCAGAGATAAAAACCTATCAGGAAGCTTCAGGACCCCAGTCCCTGGATGACGCTGGCAACACTGGGGTATAGTCTCCCTTTGACAGATTCCTAGCCAAGGGTATCACCCCGCAGCCTTAGGGAGCCCCTGGCTAAGTTCTGTGACTTCATGGAGGGTCCCAGCCACACGCTCAGTCTCTCAGCCCCACAGTCATCTCTCCTATGCAGGGCCACGATCCAGTCCTACACCTGGGGGTTCGTGGACAGCTGCCTCCCCTCATGTCTGTACCCTCCTGGAGCCCCTCAGTGCAAGACGCAAAAGGTGCAGGACCCCGCCCACGGTCCAGTAAGGAAAGAGAGGGAAGAGCCTGAGCGGTGGAGCGCTTGCCGGGCACGCTTGAGGCCGTCTATGTGATCTCCAGCCCCACAGGAAAAGAGTGAGGGTGGGCAGTCTGTGCTGGATTTGGTGACACCGCTGTGGTCTCGGACAGCACTTTGCATGTTCTCTTGGGTCCCATGCAGGAAACCCTCTCCAAAGAGCCTTTGAGAGATCCTGCCATTCTCGGAACCCCACACTCTACATGGGGCTCCTGGCCTGTCTCCCTGGGGCCAGGTGCCCATGGAGACAGGCTGTGTCACAGTTGCCGGGTGTTCTTAGACTCAGGGCGGCCTGACAAAGGACGAGAAGAGTGTGTGTGTGTGTGTGTGTGTGTGTGTGTGGTGTGTGTGAGGGAGGCTGGATGGTGCGGGAGACATGGGTGGGTGGATGAATGACAGGTGAATCTGTAGATGGATTGTTAGGATGGGTAGGCAGGTAGATGGGTAGATGGGTACATGGGTAAATGGTAGGTGGGTAGATGGGAGGTGGTAGGTGGTAGGTGGGTAGATGGGTAGGCGGTAGGTGGGTAGGCGGTAGGTGGTAGGCGGTAGGCGGGTAGGCGGTAGGTGGTAGGTGGGTAGATGGTAGGTGGGTAGGCGGGTAGGTGGGTAGGCGGGTAGGGGGTAGGCGGGTAGGCGGTAGGTGGTAGGCGGGTAGGTGGTAGGCGGGTAGGTGGTAGGTGGGTAGGTGGTAGGTGGGTAGATGGTAGGTGGGTAGATGGGTAGGCGGTAGGTGGGTAGGCGGTAGGTGGTAGGTGGTAGGCGGGTAGGCGGTAGGTGGTAGGCGGGTAGGTGGTAGGTGGGTAGGTGGTAGGCGGGTAGGTGGTAGGTGGGTAGGTGGTAGGTGGGTAGATGGTAGGCGGGTAGGTGGGTAGGTGGTAGGTGGGTAGATGGTAGGTGAGTAGGTGGTAGGTGGGTAGGTGGTAGGTGGTAGGTGGCAGGCAGGTAGGTGGGTAGATGGTAGGTGGTAGGCGGGTAGGTGGTAGGTGGGTAGATGGTAGGCGGGTAGGTGGTAGGTGGGTAGGTGGTAGGTGGGTAGATGGTAGGCGGGTAGGTGGTAGGTGGTAGATGGTAGGTGGTAGGCGGGTAGGTGGTAGGTGGGTAGGTGGTAGGCAGGTAGGTGGGTAGGTGGTAGGTGGGTAGGTGGTAGGTGGTAGGTGGGTAGATGGTAGGCGGGTAGGTGGGTAGGTGGTAGGCGGGTAGGTGGTAGGTGGGTAGGTGGGTAGGTGGGTAGGTGGTAGGCGGGTAGGTGGGTAGGTGGTAGGTGGGTAGGTGGTAGGTGAGTAGGTGGGTAGGTGGTAGGCGGGTAGGTGGGTAGGTGGTAGGTGGTAGGTGGGTAGGTGGGTAGGTGGGTAGGTGGTAGGCGGGTAGGTGGGTAGGTGGTAGGTGGGTAGGTGGTAGGTGAGTAGGTGGTAGGTGGGTAGGTGGTAGGTGGTAGGTGGCAGGCAGGTAGGTGGGTAGATGGTAGGTGGTAGGCGGGTAGGTGGTAGGTGGGTAGATGGTAGGCGGGTAGGTGGTAGGTGGGTAGGTGGGTAGGTGGTAGGTGGTAGGTGGGTAGGTGGTAGGTGGGTAGATGGTAGGTGGGTAGATGGTAGGCGGGTAGGTGGGTAGGTGGTAGGTGGGTAGATGGTAGGTGAGTAGGTGGTAGGTGGGTAGGTGGTAGGTGGTAGGTGGCAGGCAGGTAGGTGGGTAGATGGTAGGTGGTAGGCGGGTAGGTGGTAGGTGGGTAGATGGTAGGCGGGTAGGTGGTAGGTGGGTAGGTGGTAGGTGGGTAGATGGTAGGCGGGTAGGTGGTAGGTGGTAGATGGTAGGTGGTAGGCGGGTAGGTGGTAGGTGGGTAGGTGGTAGGCAGGTAGGTGGGTAGGTGGTAGGTGGGTAGGTGGTAGGTGGTAGGTGGGTAGATGGTAGGCGGGTAGGTGGGTAGGTGGTAGGCAGGTAGGTGGTAGGTGGGTAGGTGGGTAGGTGGTAGGCGGGTAGGTGGGTAGGTGGTAGGTGGGTAGGTGGTAGGTGAGTAGGTGGTAGGTGGGTAGGTGGTAGGTGGTAGGTGGCAGGCAGGTAGGTGGGTAGATGGTAGGTGGTAGGCGGGTAGGTGGTAGGTGGGTAGATGGTAGGCGGGTAGGTGGTAGGTGGGTAGGTGGTAGGTGGGTAGGTGGTAGGTGGGTAGGTGGTAGGTGGGTAGATGGTAGTCGGGTAGGTGGTAGGTGGTAGATGGTAGGTGGTAGGCGGGTAGGTGGTAGGTGGGTAGGTGGTAGGTGGGTAGGTGGTAGGCGGGTAGGTGGTAGGTGGGTAGATGGTAGGTGGGTAGGTGGTAGGTGGGTAGGTGGTAGGTGGGTAGGTGGTAGGTGGTGGTAGGCGGGTAGGTGGTAGGCGGGTAGGTGGTAGGTGGTAGGCGGGTAGGTGGTAGGCGGGTAGGTGGTAGGTGGGTAGATGGTAGGTGGGTAGGTGGTAGGTGGGTAGGTGGTAGGTGGGTAGATGGTAGGCGGGTAGGTGGTAGGTGGTAGGTGGTAGGTGGTAGGTGGGTAGGTGGTAGGTGGGTAGGTGGTAGGTGGGTAGATGGTAGGCGGGTAGGTGGTAGATGGTAGGTGGTAGGTGGGTAGGTGGTAGGTGGGTAGGTGGTAGGTGGGTAGATGGTAGGTGGGTAGGTGGTAGGTGGTAGGTGGTAGGCGGGTAGGTGGTAGGTGGGAGGTGGGTAGGTGGGTAGGTGGTAGGTGGTAGGCGGGTAGGTGGTAGGCGGGTAGGTGGTAGGTGGGTAGGTGGTAGGCGGGTAGGTGGTAGGCGGGTAGATGGTAGGCGGGTAGGTGGTAGGTGGTAGGCGGGTAGCTGGTAGGCGGGTAGGTGGGTAGGTGGTAGGTGGTAGGCGGGTAGGTGGTAGGTGGGTAGGTGGTAGGTGGGTAGGTGGGTAGGTGGTAGGTGGGTAGGTGGTAGGTGGTAGGCGGGTAGGTGGTAGGCGGGTAGATGGTAGGTGGGTAGGTGGTAGGTGGGTAGGTGGTAGGTGGGTAGGTGGTAGGTGGGTAGGTGGGTAGGTGGTAGGTGGGTAGGTGGTAGGTGGGTAGGTGGGTAGGTGGTAGGTGGTAGGTGGTAGGTGGGTAGGTGGTAGGCGGGTAGATGGTAGGTGGGTAGGTGGTAGGTGGTAGGCGGGGTAGGTGGTAGGCGGGTAGATGGTAGGTGGGTAGGTGGTAGGTGAGTAGGTGGTAGGTGGGTAGGTGGTAGGTGGTAGATGGTAGGTGGTAGGTGGGTAGGTGGTAGGTGGTAGATGGTAGGTGGTAGGTGGGTAGGTGGGTGGGTAGGTGGTAGGTGGTAGGTGGGTAGATGGTAGGTGGTAGGTGGTAGGTGGGTAGGTGGTAGATGGTAGGTGGTAGGTGGTAGGTGGGTAGTTAGGCTGATGGATGGTCAGGTGGGCGACTGAGTCAGGAAATGAGTGGCTGGATAATGGACGGGAGGGGCGGTGGATGGGAAGCAGTGGGTAGTGTGTGTGTGTGTGTGTGTGTGTGTGAATGAGCAGAGGCTGGCCGGGCGATCCGCAGGCATGGGTGACTGGCTCAGCCAATGGCTGGGTAGACAGACGGACGGAGCAGTGGGTCGGCCGGCAGGACAGGCTCTGGCAGTGGGAAAGGGAGGTGAGCTGCGGCAGGTGCAGGCTTCCCTCTGGATGGACAGGGTTCTGGTGCGAGATCTGCCCGTGTGGCCAGGGCCAGGGTGTGTGGGAAGAGGAGGGTCAGGGCGCGGTGACAGGAATAGGAGCTGCTTCCTGGTGTGGGGTTCTCACCGCTCACCACACCCCGGGGTTCCCCAGAAGTGAGTCAAGTCCTATCAGGTGTAGGGGTGCAGGACAGGTCACTCAGACCCCCGGCCGGGTGTCTTGGTGGGGGAACTTCACCACTAGCTCAAGTCAGGTTGCGACATGTCCGACCCCACGCTCAGGGTCGAGGAAAGTAGGCCTGGAGTCACGCGTCGTGTCAGGTCCTAATTCATGAGTCCGCTGTCCTGTCATGGCCCGGCCATGGAGGGGACAGAACTGGCTGCCTCTCAAGGCCACCGGCTGTCTGTCTAGCTGCAGGGACGAGGGTCCTGGTGGGCAAGACACTTAGTGGGAGGGAGGCCCCATCTCCCCGACAGTTCTCTCCTGCTCCTGGGGATAGTGTGCCCCTAGCCCCAGGTTAAGGAGGGCAAAGAGGGGGAGAGGGGAAGGGCTAGGGAAGAGCCCTTAGGAGTGTGGGGTCGTGGAAAGGTGGGTGCCTGCAGGAACTTCCCGGGACTACAGGCCGCAGAGGTGGGAGGAGCCACCGGCTGGCCCGGTCTGATTGTGTAAGGATATAGAGGATGGCCCAGAGAGGGCAAGGGCTTGCTCGGAGACACACAGCACTAACTGCTTCCCAGGCCTTCTTCCATGTGTTTTACAGTCCTCCCAGCAGCCCTCTGAGGCGGAGGGCGGGGGGGGGGGGGAGAACTATTGTAATCTATATAACATAGGAGACAGACATTGCGGCCCGGGACGCTAAGGAAGTTGCTGGTTGCCATATGGGTCGTGAGGGGCAGCGTGAGCTGTCGGCCCAGGTGGCCTGGCTCCAGAGCCGTGTACAAACTTTGGAGCCCGTTAGCTGTGCAGCATCTGCTCTTTCCCTCAGTCTCTGTGCCTTGGTAACATCCCACTGGATAATGGCATCACTGACCCCTTCTGGTCTCTGTGGACTAAAACTCTCCTATAAAACCTCTCACTTCTACACTTAATAATTCTGTGGGGTAGATGAGGAAAGGGACCAGAAGCACGGATTTGCTTAGCAACTGACCCAGAGACCACCAGCTAAGAGAGACGAGCGCGGATGTGTAGTACTCTAAGTTTTCAGAGCCTGCCCTGCTGTACCTGGGGATGATGGAGGGGCCGCGGGGGTGGCCATGGGTGCCGTGGGTGTTGGAGGAATTTTATCCCATCTCTACCTCAACCTCTTGTTGACTAGTAATCTGTGCCCTCTTCTGCCTGTCACGAGCAGGCTCCCACGTCACATCAGAGAAGCCAGGATCCCCGGTGTCCTGTCTACACACACTTGGCAGCGGCTTCAGGAAGCGGGACCCACCCAGCTTCTCAGATGTCACTGACCAGCAGGCAAGGAGACCCACACCCGCCAGCTTCCCTGTTGCCAGTTCAGGCCTTCAGAGCTCATGGGGACCAAAACCACCACCTGGGATTGTGGGGCATGGGGTGTCAAGATGAGGACACCAGGCCTGCAGGGCAGTGAGGACTGACTGCGGCAGGAGCCCTGTGGTGCGGTGCTCGATACCGCTCACCTGGGAGCAGGTTCGAGTGAGAACAGGCCCTGCACAGTGCCCACCTTGTAAGCGGAGGGAGGGACAACATTTGGGGCAGGAATTCACTGTGTAGGCCTGACAGGCCTAGAATTGGCTATTTACCCCAGGCTGTCCTCAAACTCAAAAGAGATGCACTTGTCCCTGCCTCCTGGGTGCTGAGGTTCTACATGTCACCACTAACACATAAGTGGTAGAGACTGCTACCCCTGGCTGTGGGGCTTGGATCACCTTCCAGCCCATTTTAGAGACATGCAAACTGAGGCAGGCATGTAGGGAGGGGCCAGCCAGGGCCAGATGAAGATTTTTCTCTTGGCAACCTTTACCGGAGATGGACTCACAACCTGAACCAGTGAGTTAGGACCAGGCTCTTTCCCTGAGTTGCTATGCAACACCCACTAAGTTCCATGCTCTCTGGGCCTCTGCCTGATCTAGCTGAGAGGAGCCAGTCATGGTGGACATGGTGGATCTGAACTTGGGAGGCTGAGGCAGGAGTATCCTTGTGCCCATGAGTTTAAATCAAGGTTAGTCCAGGCAGCACAGCAAGACCCCACCTCAAAAATAAAAATCAAACAAGCCCCTCAGGTCCGGGAGCTACGGGGTCAGGTGGTGTCACCGGCCCTTGGTTGGCGCTCCTGGAAATGTCCACAGACCCTCTCGCCCCTGAAAGGCCTCGTCTGACCCTCCCGGCATCTACTTCACATGATGGCCGGCGGCATCTCCACACATGTTCATCTCCACACTTCCCTGGGAGGAAGATCTCTGCCATTTATAGATGGGAAAACTGAGACCTAAGGATGACAAACAGTGACCACGGCCCCACCTGGGGTAGATGTCTGCCAAGTCCGACCGGCCGTGCCTCTGCCTCTCCTCCAGGCTAGACCATCGCTGGGCTCAGAGGACATCACCACTGGCATCACCCAGGGCTCCAGCCCTAGACTCCCAGGAAGCTTCAGGATGGCTGCCCCTCACCCTGCCTGGTCCCACACACTGCCTGGGAAGGCCTGACAGGTCAGGCTGGGATCCGGAGGCCGCCTGGTACCACCCTTCCTCCAAGGCCCACCTTTCTTTGTCTCAAAGACCGATAGAGGAGCCGGAAGCCTTTATCTCGGCAAGGCTCACCCTTCCTAGGTGGGCCTTGCCCTCACTTTGACCCCACATGGCTGCCGCTGCCACCTCATTTTACAGGTCAGGAAACTGAGGCTGAGGAACCAGGCAGGAAGTGTCAAGTGTGAGCCTCTGGCTTAGCTTAAGTCAACTCCCCGCGTAGGCTCTCCTTCCGCAGCCATGAAAAAAGGGATAATGGAGATGAATCATCGGCTTCGGAAGGAACAAACAGGCCGTCCGTGAGGAGCAGCCCAGCATGGAAACCCTAGCCTCTGCCTGATGGAGCGGTTGGCAAGAGTCGGGCAGAGCTAAGTACCAGGCTCCAATCCAGATGCCCTGCGAGCTGCCAGGCTCCTCCGCCTGCCTCTCTCCCTGCCCAGGTCGGAAAACTGGGCGGCCAGGCTCTCAGGCAAGGCCTTCGAAGGGACACTTGACTCAGTGGGACCCCCAGCTTGCCATCAACCCAAGATGTCACATCCTCTCCACTCAGGACTGGGGAGACGTCTGCACTGGGCCTTCTCAAGGGAACTTTAAGAAAGCACAGAGGTTGCCGGGCGGTGGCAGCGCATGCCTTCAATCCCAGCACTCAGGAGGCTGAGGCAGGCAGATTTCTGAGTTCGAGGCCAGCCTGGTCTACAGAGTGAGTTCCAGGACAGCCAGGGCTGCTCAGAGAAGAGCTGTCTCAAAAAAACAACAAAAAAGCAAGCTCCGAGGTGAACTGGCTCGAGGCCTGGGGGCTGAGGGGACGTGGTTTGGTGGCTGTCTCCAGAAGAGAGCGGAAAGCAGAAGGGAGAAGACAGGACTCTCGTGTCCCCCACCCCACCCAGGCCTGACGCATGTCCTGTACCCTCGCCTCGCACTAGAGCGACTCGTTTGGTCTCTCCTGGGTGAGGCCTCCAAGGACGGCTGTTTGCTCTCAGGGCCCAGGGCCCAGGATGGCTTTATGGTGCCATCTGGAAGATGTGGCAAGGGCGGGCCTGGCTGGCGCAAGGCCAGGGCAGAGAGGGGACCAGCGACACGGTGAGGTGAGGTCCTGCCCCCCAGCTGTTGCCTAGCCCCAGAAGAGGCGGGGCTGTGTGAATGGGGTCCAGCCCAGAGATTCAGATGGCCAGTGTTTGTTCCTAGGTCACTCTTGCCCAGGTACGAGAGACACTGGAGCCAGGGCAAGGGTGGAACAGAAGACGTGGGTCAGCCTCCTCAACCCTGGGCCAAGGCCTCGACCTTCCTGGAACTTACCAACTTGTACTGCAGAGTGGGAAGAATTGATACCTTCTTTCTGTGTGTGGGTGCCTCCTCAGGCCAGCGAGCCTGGGGAATCCACCCGTTCCCACCTCCCCGGGCCCATGTGTGAGTGTTCTGTAAGAGGTCAGAGGTCGAGGTTGGGTGGTGTTTTCCTCCACCTTACTGTTTTGAGACAGGGTCTCATCTTCAACCTGGGACCCTACCCGTTCAGTTAGATGAGTAGAGGAGTCAGACTCTGGCTGACAAGTCTGCGCACGCCAGAGCTGGGCTACAGGGTCTCCCGCTTGACCAGCAAGCGCCTCGCCTACTGAGTCACCTCTCCAATCCCTGATGGATTGTTTTTTTTTTTTAGAAAGGCTCTCATGTAGCTCAGGTTGGCCTCAAACTCACTATGTAATTAAGCAGGACCTCCGTCCTCTATCTGGGATTACAGGTGTGCTCTACCATGCCTGGCTCACATAGTTCAGGAGATCAACCCCACGGCCTGCTCTGTGCTAGGTGAGCACCCACCACCCACCACATCCCCAACTCCCCACACCCGCAGAGGTGTTCGACAAGCTTCCTTTCTGAACATCAGCTTCTTGTAGTCTAATTCTCTCTGAGGCGCGTAGGTGCGAGGCTCCTGAAGAGAATCTGTCTCAGCCCTCCTGTTATTACTTCTTCAGAACTGGAGGTGACCTCAGTGTTCCCACAGAACACAGCGAGTCATTCTTGATCTTCTCTGGTCTCAGGGACATCAAAGCAAAGGCAGCAAGCATCCCACCTTAGTGCTCAGGAGCAGGCTAAGTCCTCCCCAACAAGGGTACCAGGACGTGCACACGTCCCACCTGGTACTGCGATACGAGGCTGAGCTTCCTCCGGGAGAATGTGCCAGCCCTGGAGACTGCCTCTGCTGCAACCTGGGAGGCCACGGTGCCCAGCCCTGGAAGAAGGAACACAGAGTCTGGGTGGGACACAAACAGGACCCTGCGGCCATCCTGAGCATCTCAGGACTGGAGCACCCTTCTCCCTCCCCCATAGTCCTTGATCTCTCCTTCCTCTGCTGGGCGAGCCTCACAGGGCTCGGTCAGCAGCACTCGAATCCTGCCTTGGGGCATTCTCCTACAGTTGCCCTTCAGGGTCTGGGCCCTGGGACGGAGACCCTCTCCCAACAGCTGAGCAGCCCTCATGGCTCCAGAGCCATGTCTGACCTTCCTCTGCTGACCTATCTTCCAGCCATGACATGTTCCCAAGGGCATCCTCTTTTGGTGTGGGTCTGTGTGAAGATGTCTCTGCCCCCACTTAGACACTGGGGGAGGGGCAGGTCCAGGAGTGCTTCTTGCAGGGTCTCAGGATCAGGGGAGTTACATCAGCATCCTGGGGTGTCCGGCAGCTCTGGGCCAGCCTGAGCCTGCCCTTCCTGCTGGACACCAAGGGCGGTCTGGCTGGACGCTCGCTGCACTCACAACTTGCCAGAGCAGCACTGAGAGCTCCGAGCAGGCTGGGGCGTGGGACGGGGAGGGTCCCACAGAGGGACCAGAGCACAGGGCTTCCTGCAGAGCAGGCCGCCGAAGGGTTTCCCAAGACTGCTTTCACTTTCTTTCTTCCAATGTACATTTTATTACTTACTTATTTTTAAAATAAGATTTATTTTATGTATATGAGTACACTGTCGCTAGCTATCTTCGGACGCCAGAGGAGGGCATCCGATCCCATTCCTATCACGGATGGTTTGAGCCACTATGTGGGTGCTGGGAATTGAACTCAGGACCTCTGGAAGAACAGTCAGTGCTCTTAACCACTGAGCTACCTCTCCAGTCCCTCTGAGAATCCAGATTTTCTTGGTGACTTCCTACACGGCCTTGGGCCATCGTGATCTGATCAGGTGGATGGCTACACGTGTGGTTGGGTGAGGGCTTCAAGCAGGAGCCTGAGTTGAGCCTTGTGGTCGCCTGTTCTGACATGGCTGGTGACAGCTTCAGGCGTCTGGGTGCTGTCATTTAGGCAAGAATCAGCCTGCCCTCTGACCCTTGCCCTCTGACCCTTTGTGAATGTGTGAGAATGGTTGCAGAGATGGTCCTGGGGATGCTGTGTGACAAGGCCGCCTGGAGTTGTAGATCTTCCAGGTTGAGCCTTGGCAGGAGAGATGGCTCAGTAGTTAGGAGCACTGGCTGCCCTTCCAGATGGCCTGGGTTCAAGTCCCAGCACCCACATGGTGGCTAACAACCATCTGTAACTCTGGTTCCAGGGGGTCTGACACCCTCACTGACATGTATGTATGCACGTAGAACACCAATGCACATAAATTAATTAGCTAAAAACAGTTATTTTCCCATATTAAATAAAAGGACATTTACCTGTTGTGAACAGAGCTCCTCCCGGGCCCCCCTTGGAAGGCACACGTGGATGCTGTTGGGGTACTGGGCCATGTCCACATCCTTCTCAGGGTGATGCTCTCCCATGTGCACACGGCAAGCGGAAACAGCTACTTTTCAGTTGTTTGTTTGTTTTGTTCTGTTTTGGGGATTTGTTTTTTTCGAGACAGGGTTTCTCTGTATAGCCCTGGCTGTTCTGGAACTCACTCTGTAGACCAGGCTGGCCTCGAACTCAGAAACCTGCCTGCCTCTGCCTCCCAGAGCGCTGGGATTACAGGCGTGCGCCACCACCGTCCAGCACTACTTTTCATTCTTAATGTGTGACATGTGACGTGTGAATGACAGATATAGCCTGTCGGAGATTGTTCTAAAGAACTCAGCTAGGGTCAGCTTAAAGAAAAGCAAAAGGATGGTCATTATGAAGCCTGCATGTATACATAAGAACTCAGGATTATTATCGTTGCTGTTACTAATATTTGTTGTTGTTATTCTATATTATTATTAATTATTATTATTATTAGAAATAGGGTCTCTGTGGCTCACGCTTGAACTCATTACTTAGCCACAGACCACTTCTAACTCCGGATTCTTTCTGCCTCCACATGCCAACAGCTGCGATCGCAGGAACAGGCAGCCATGCCTTGTACTGGATCTGTTGCCTCAGCTGTTAAATTTTGTCTTGTTTTACAGCGTTGGGGACTGAGACCGGGGAATCATACACACACTAGGCAGGTGCTTGACCACTAGACTCTCCTGCCTGAAGTGTGAGCTTAGGCACACTCCAGAGGGGTTGTGTACGTGTGGAGGCAGAAGGCTTTGCGTGTTCTACACAGGACAAACCCAGAACCTGGAAACCCGGTGTTCTTCACTAACTCACTCGGGCTGGGGCTGGCCGGATGCAGGCAGGGACGGCTCCTGAGCCCCCAATTCCGAGGGTGGCTTCCAGCAGCTGCAACCTCTCAAAGATGCAAATTCTTTCTGCTCCATGCAAACCAGACCTGGGAACCTGAGAGCCACGGCTGCCTCCCCTCAGGGCCCAACCGTCGCTCTGATCATCTTCACTAACTCCTGCACAGCAAGCAGCCCTGCCCTGCAGCCTGGCTGAGGGATCCCAGTCAGGTAACAACTGCCAACGGCTGATTCTTCTTCCCTGAGGGCCTTGGCATTCCTGGATGGCTCTGGGATCAGGAAGGGAGTCTGGGCAGGAGGGGTCCACACTGTCAGTGAGCGTGGGGAACCTTGAATGTTTAGCGTTGTTCAGTGCCCTGCCATGGTGCTGGAGAGAGGCTGGCTCTGTGCGACTGAGCCCGGCCCGGCTCTCATGCTGCTCCTGTGGACACTGGATTCCGATGTCAGCCTTTGTTTATCCCACCCTGTAAGTGGTGAAGCGCAGCGGCCAAGTGGAGGTCTCCTGTCTGTCTGTCTGTCTGTCTGTCTGTCATTCTCAACCTGGGGCCCTCAGGAGCCCTTGCCGGTCGGTGCCTGATGTCTGAACTGGGCTGGCTATTTGAGCTGACCTGGGCAGTGTCTTGTCCAAGAGAACAGGCCAACACTACACTGGGAAGGCCCTTGTCACTACAGCCACATACAATGCCCACTGTGTGCTCTGTTCACCCTTCTGAATGTCCAAGCCTCTTTTGGTCATTTACCCTCTACCAGAAACCAAGATGTGTGTGTGTGTGTGTGTGTGTGTGTGTAGCATGTATGCCCTGGACACCCAGACCTGGTCACAGCCAGCACACAGCCATGACAGAACAGTGGTCACTCATATTGGATACCCAGCCAAGTACCTGGTGATGAGGCTGGCCATTTTCATTCTTGTGGTACTTCTGGATTTAGGAACCATTTAGGACACACGTGGCTGTAAGTGTCACCAACTGACCCCAACCCATCACTCAGCAGCGCAGACTCCAGCTGCCTGGAAGCTGAGAGAAGAGGCAGTGCCTGGCCGTGGAGGTGGCGAGCATGCTTTCTCGGGGGGGGGGGGGGGGGGGGGCCCAGTCAGAGTAGAGAGCCCGCCTTTCCCGTGGAGGGCTGGCTCACACGCCTGGTATAGTATGCCCTGTACTAGGGAGATGGCCAAATTCAGGGATAGCTCATTTTTGTCCCCCCACCCCTCCACCTGTTAGGGCTGGCCTGTGACAAGGACAGTGACAGTCCTAGTGGGTCAGGGATATTGGGTACAGGTGAGGATGGCTCCGTGGGCCTCTCCCATCATGCCCCAAGTCACACAGAGCACCTGCCATCTGTCAGATGGTCTGGGCGTCCCTGAGGGGAAGGACCTCAGGAACTGAGACCTCCATTCTTCCCTGCCAGTCCCTAAGAGGTGCACTCCTGGACTGGCCAGCAACACCCCCATCCACTGTCCAACCAGCTGAGATGACAGCCACTGGGACATCAGGGACCAGGGTGGGGCGGGGCCAGCTGCTACCAGTGGCAGAGAGGGCTTCAAGCAGGCTTATGACAGGTGTTATGAGCTCAGCTGGTCCCAAGGCTTACAACTCTCTAGTTTCCGCTGGACTGCAGATTCAAATCCACCAATGGGCCTCACATACCAGGCCGTAGCGTCTCTTCCAACTAAGGCCTGATCTTCCTGCCTCCACCGCCCAAATGCTGGGATGGCAGGCATGTGCCACCACACCCAGCTCTGACTCGTCTCTGTGGGAGCCCGCTTTCCCGCAGTTCTTTCTCAACTCTGGTGGCTGGAGGAGGGGCAGGGATCCTCGAGGGTCTTTCTGGGTGGCTCGTGCCTCACCCTTCACTGCCATGCCAGCCACATCACTGAGCCCACCTTCCTCGCACGCACTATTCTCTCTGCCTGGAGTTTGTGTCACCACTGCAGATTCACAAGGCTTCCCCAACCATCTTTGACCGTCTCGTTCCTCTCTTCAGCTCCGGTCACCTCTTGACACATGACACCTGACCATGTAGGCACACAGTCCTGCGTGGGCTATTTCACCTGTACCCCAAGGCTGCCTGGGGAGAGCAGTGCAGGTCAGGAGAGGTGTGGAGTCTGGATCCCAGCACTGAGAGGCAGAGGTAAGTGGGTCCCCAGGGCTGGCTGATCAGCCAAATGTGAGCTAACCAACGCTCAGCTTCCCGACCCTGGCCCCCAAATAAGGTAAAGAACAAGTAAGGAAGACACGTGCTATCGCCCCCTGGCCTCTGCACCATGTGCCCCGGATCTCTGCATCTGCACTAAGAGGTCAGAGACACAAAACACATGGCCTTGTCTCTAAAGCAGCATATCCGTCTAAGAGATCCGTCAGCGTGTGTGTTCCGACACCTCACCACTACGCAGTCCTTTCTCTAAGCTGTCTTGTCTGTCCCTTTACCATCCGTGAGCCTGGGGCTGCCTGAGGGCACTTGGTGCTTGTTCTCTTGCCAGCTGGGGGAGGCTGGACTCCAGGTGATATCTGGGAAACAGCTGGGTCACAGGCCAGGTCAGGGAGGGACCTTCTCAGGAACAGAGAGGGAGGTGGCTGGAGTGCTTGTTTTGCCAGGAGGGCTGGGTCCCCGACCACTGTAGCGGCCTGCCCCCATGCCCCAGACTCAGCTGAGAGCCCCCTCCCTGTTACCTAGCCCTCGTGGGAATGGCTCAGGCCAGGAGCTACCAGCGAACTTGCTCTCTTCTCGCAGGGCCCAGTGACTTCGTGACAGGTTACAGCCCCAAAGATAAACAGATCCTGCCAAGGAAATAACTGTTCGGGAGCAGAGGTACTGGGGCGGGGGCTGGGGGACCCAGGTGACAGGGTGGGGTTCCTCCCCTGCAGAGAGCAAACAGCTGCAGGCACCTGGAAGGAAGCAGGGTACAGGTGCACTGTCATGGGTGAGGGCACTTGGGGTCCCTGGTGCTTCCTGGGGAGTATTGCATCAGCTCTTTAGGAGGGAGGCCTTGTCTGTGTCTGGCAGTTCCTGGGGCTGCCTATGGGGACGTTACCATCCCTGCACCATAAATTCCCAGGCTCGTGAGCATCACTCAAACATATACAGCTTTGCCAGGCAGGGGAGGCCCATGCACGGTCTGCAGCTCCAGACTGGCTCCTCGGCTAGTGAGAATGCCCGAGAGGCCTGGAGGCCCCAGCTTGCCTCATCTGGAGCTGTCAGACACCGAAAGCACCTTCCCGAGTGTGCTGTCTACAGCAGAGACAATGATGGGGGGAGGGGCTTTGAGATAGGGTCTCACATAGCCAAGAATAATCCAGGACCCCTGATCCCCCGGCATCTACTTCCCAAGTACTAGGGTTCCAGGTGTGGACCACCAGGCCCCACCAGACTCCAGCTCTGAACTCTGAAGATGCCGCTGCTTCGGTTCTCTCGGAAGAGCCGAGCCCACGGGATCTCATTCGAGGCCGATGGCTGGTTCATCTATCAACTGTCTGCCGGGTGTTTCTAGCTCTCAGGTTTCCAGGCTATCCCAGAAACCTGTACAGTCTGTAAGCGGAGAGGGGCACCCAGGAAAGAATCCAACCACTGAGGGAATCAACACACATGTACAGGAAGCCAGCGGCTCAGTGGGACAGGCGCTCGCTACCCGCCCATGGCTTGTCTGTTTCCCAGGAAGACAGAAGGCTAAGGAGCTCCCGCCTTGTAGCACTGTGTGGGGCACACAGAAGGGCCATGGCTGGCACTTCTCCCACACTGGGAGAGACTGATGTGGTGTGTGATGACACACAGACCATTTGGAGGCAGTTTCTTTTACCTTTTGATCACTGGGTATCACTAGATACCAGCTCCACTCGAGGCCGACCCCCTACTAAGAGCTTGGTTTCAGAGTTCCCCGGGCTGGGGCACTGTTTTGGGAGGTTGTGGAATTCTTAAAGAGTCAAGTTAGCTGAAACATCTCACCAGCCATGAGCCTTTGAAAGGGACAGCTCTGTCCTGGTCTGCCCTTGTCAGCTAGCATGAGTAGCTTCCACCTTCTAGCTGTCACTGACAGAGTGTCTACCCCGTGTCACGTCCTCCCTTGTCGGACACTGCCATGGCTATCCTACAGAGATTGATATGCTTTCCAAAATATGTGTCTCGGGGTCGTAGTTCTCCCATCTTTACCAGAGCCACCGTGGGGTGACACAAGCCAACAGGCAGCTAGCCCGAGGATGCAGCAACTCACACGCACACATGAGAAAGGCAGGTTTTTTTTTTTTTGTGTTAATTTAATCATACAAATATTCATTTACATGGTAAGGAAAACCTCATCTTCATCTCCTAGGCACCACAAGGCCCCACCAGACAGCCATCACTGTCCAGGTGGGAGGGACAGCAGGCTGCCCCACATTCACCCACGGAAACAAGGGGTAAGAGGGCAGGCGGAGAGGACACTCAGTCTGCACCATGAGCCTGACCACTCTCCCGTCCTTTCCTGCTGGGAACTCAGGCTAGATTCTGGGGTCCCAGCGATCTTGGTGAAAGCAACTGGCTTCCGGTTACAGCCAGTCGTACAGGGGAAGAGAAGGCTGCTTTTGTAGAAAAATGCCCCAAATTCAGTTGTCTCCATGGCAAAAAGAAACAGGCATGCACACGTGCACACACACCCACACGCACACACAGATTCTTCCCGAGCCTGCACCCACTTACCCCCCCAATCCTCCTAAAACTTGGCATGTGTTGTCAGATGGGGGTTCTGCCAAAAGATGCCCAGTGCTCACGGGTGACGGCAGTAAGGGCAGGAAGGGCCAAGCTCGCGCCTTCTGAAGGGCCTAAGGCTCCAGGATGCACAGACAGGCTTTTCCCAGGAGGGAAGCCAGGGTACCTGAACCATTCGTCACATTTCCAAGTGAGGCTGCAACAAGCAGGAAGGGGCACAGGAGAGCAGGGCCTCGGTGGCCGCAGACACTGAGTAAGTGTGATAGGTACCGAGTGCGGTCAGATGCGGAAGCCGCTGAGGCAAGGCTGGAGCCTGCCTCTCATGGCGCCAGGAGGCCAACTGGAGACACGCTGCTCCAAGGCCAGAAGCAGGAAGATGGCTGGGCGTGCATGTGCTCTAGGGTGGCAGTGTCCTCAGAGATGGCATCAGTTGGCTGGCCCCAAAAGGTCCTCAGACAAAAGCCCCCTGAGACGTGTGGCTGGGCACCGGGGAGGGACTGCCCTTGGCTCAAGGGTCCAAGTGTGCAGAGGAAGTAAGGGTCACAGGAGCCCCACCTCACTGGAGACCCAGCTACACCATCTTCTCCACGGCCTTCTCCACCTGCCCCAGGGACTTTTGTTGGTTTGTTTTTGGGACATGGAAAGGTGAGGGGTTTTCATAGAAGCTCTTCATTCACAATCAAGTGTTTAAAATCAACAGTCTCAGAAGAGGATGAGGGGGAACAAACACCACACATTCTGGAACTCAAACATCCAGACAGACAGACAGATAGGCAGGCAGGCCAGACCCGCACCCGCGCACCCACGCTACAGGACCTTCCTACAGCCACTCACACCTGATCTCCCTGCTCTGCTCACAACCCTGGAGCACATGGGGGCTGGAGGCAGGCAGGGACCCTGCAGCCACACCAATCCACATCCCCGGCTCTCGAGCCACCGACTTAGGGAAGGAGGGTTAGGAGGAGGGACTTTGCATATTCTTATATCTTTGGCAGACAGCTGTTCTAGCCTGGTTTAAGAGTCCCATGGAGAGGTCCACATCTCTACCCGAGTGGAGTCCATGGGACACCAGTGGACACCTGCCCAGGGAGCAGAAGCCTGTACTCCAGATGGCCTACAGCCTGCCGCCCAGGCTGGGCAGCCCCGCCCCACTGGAGGAGGCCTTTCCTTTCCACCTGACTGGCCTCTCATGGGTGGTCAGCAGTGGAGCTCCCACCTGGGGCTGTACCTTCATTCTGAAATGGCTGGAGCCACAGGACACAGGGGGGAGACCCAGGGAGGGGAGCTGTGTGACGAGAGAAGCAGGAGACATTTCACACTTGCTGAAGCCCTACAACCCGGTGTGCACGGAGTGCATGCACACAGCCAGCATGAGCCATGGCACACAGGCCACTGTTACAGTGTGTGAACAGGGCACCTCCGGCATGGAGTGCCCCCAGGCTTCTGTGGCCACACAGAAAGTCCTTACTCAGAGAGGTTCTGATGCTAAGAAGCCCCAAGGTTGACAGATACCAATATCAAAGGGGTAAATTAACAAAAGATTAAAGAAAAGAGAGGAGGAAGGTGAGATCTCACTGGCAGATGCCACTAAGAACAGGGTTAGACTCTGCAGTCAGGGGTAAACAGCATGTGCCCAGCAACCCCGAATGACAGAGTCCCCAAGCATGCCAGCCAGCCTTAGTGTGATGGCTTCCAGAGCAGGCACTGTCCTGTAGCATGCTGTCCCTTACTGAGAAGATCAGCATCGGGAAGAGGGAGGAACTAACATGTGCTCAAAACTACAACCTCTCTGTAGGTAAAATAATTTTTGTTTAAAAAGATGGCTTATTTTCCCCCATTTAAATTTCTTCCCCTTCCCAAGTGACCTAACAACTCATTAGACTGACGTCATCACCAAAACCCAGGGTGGCTGCGTGGATCTCTTCTCGGTCGCCTCAACACCACTCCTGCAGTTCAGCATTCACACATGCATACTGAGTTCACTCAAAACTAGTCTCTTTCTTCCTCTTCTTCCGTGATTGGGGGGTGGGTGGGGGTCTGAGCCGGGGGTCCAAGCGACGTGGTCTGCAATCCAGGAGCCCCTTGCCCTCTCCCCCCAAAGTCAGGCCTTCTGTCTTTTGTTAGTTTTTCTTCTTGCTGATACCCGTTTAAGACTGGCCGAAGGGGTAAGGCCCGTGGAGCCCCTGGAAGAGAGTGAAGACAGTCAGTGATGGAGGCTGCAGGTGCCGCCTGACAGCAGAGCCAGCCCCAGTCAGAGGCTCGCGCATCACGCCCTAGCCACTGAGCGTCTTATTGGACCAAGACCAGGATGGGAACAGCAGGTAGGTTTCCCACTGAACCCCACACCAGGCGTCAGACAAGAGAGGCCAGCGTGCCCCTGCCTGCCTGGGACAGGCGGTTCAAGCGATGCTCCCTTTCCTCCAGCCGGCTGCAACCCTTCCCTGTATCCTTGATACTGGGCTCTTTGGGCTCTCCACTGCAACATGGCGCAGTGGGTGAAGCCCTGTGTTCAGTTCCCGAAATCAACACGGGGGGGGGGGGGGGGGGGGGGAACTGACCCTACAAGTTGTTCTCTGACTCTGAATGTATGCTGTGACACACAAAATGATCATATGTAAAAACAGCACACACGGTACCAGGACCTGCCCCACACCGTCCTTTAACCTCACTTGCATCCTAACAGTAAGGTGGCAAGCGCCCCAGGGCCACCATATTCCCAGACTGAGGCTGTGAGGCGGCATCTGCTGGAGGAAGCCTCGGCCACACATCCTTAGCACTGTCCCTCCCGCCACAGCTCACATCTCGAGATGCTTCTTTTCCTTGTCCTTTTTGGTCTCACTGTGTAACCTGGTGTAGACTGGGATTCTTTTAAAGACTGACTTTATTACAGATATGTGCATCTGTGAGTTTTTGCACAAACACGCATGCAGGGGCCCATGGGGCCAGGGTCAGGTGCTGGGTCCTGGGCTTAGGCTCAGAAGCACCTGCACTCTTGGCAGGAACACCAAGTGCTCTGAATGCTAAGCCCCTGGCCAGCCCCAGGACTGGAATTCATGAGCCTACTCCCCTTAGCCTCCCAAAGTCCTGGGATGACAGGCCCATCGCAAAGGCACTTCCTATGCTCCCTGCTGAGCGGTGAAGGCACTCACCCTGCCTGAAGGGCGGCAATGGTGCACTGGGGAGGCAGACTCAGGGTCTGTGAGCTGAGCCTGGTGTAGAGTGAGGGCCAGGACAGCCAGGGCTGCGCCTCCCTCTCCTTGGAGGACTGACTCCAAGCAAAGACCTGAAAAGGTCAAAGGTCTAGGGTCCTGCACTCTACTGCCTCTGTGCAGAACACACAGGACCCAACCAGCCCACAGAAGACCAGAGACAACTACCCTATGCTTGATAACCACAAAGAATCCTGCCTGAATCCAGGCAGAACCTACCATGGGAAGAAATGGGACATTTCCCATCTACTCGAAGGAATGCAGGCAAAGTTAGCATGCTTTCAAAAATTAAACTTTTTTTTTTTTTTGGATTTAGTTTTTGAGACAGGGTTTCTCTGTGTAGCCCTGGCTGTCCTGGAACTCAGTCTGTAGACCAGGCTGGCCTTGAACTCAGAAATCCACCTGCCTCTGCCTTCCAGAGTGCTGGAATTACAGGCGTGCGCCACCACCGCCCAGCGATATTAAACATTTTTAAAAACAGAATTATATGGCTACAGCAGAGCCAGGATAGCAACCTCAGGACCAAGTGTGGTGCCTGGCTCTCAGAAGGCACCCAATTTAGCAACTTAACAAGGACAGGCACCTGACAGGGCTCAGAACACCTGGAGTGTTCTCCTGTAAGCCAGGCCCTTCCACAGTCAGGCTTATAGATGGTTAAGGTTTTCGTTTCTCCGAGTGTGGGGCATCCATGTTTGGCCACTCTCCTGGAGGCTCCAGGAGTGGGTGGCTGGCTAGTGGAAAAGCACACCCAGTTTCCAGTGGTGCAGTCCCAGGAGAGCTGCGTCTACTCCCTGCATGCGCACCACCACAGGACCCTGAAGGACGGCACTTCCCTCACACCCCGATTCCTCCACACGGCTGCCCATTTTCCAGGTAGCACACAGTGCCTGGCTCAGGATGCTGGAAACCAGAATGCCAAGGAAAGTGCCATCAGACACCAAAGCTACTAACGACGGGAACATGATTTGTTTGGTATGTCTCTAGCTGCTCAGTGGTGTGTGTGTGTGTGTGTGTGTGTGTGCAGTGTGTGTGTGCAGTGTGTAACCAACACAGAAGGACAACTGGAAGGGAGGGAGGGAGGGAGGGAAGGAGGAAGGGAGGAAGGGTGTCAACTCCCCATCAGGTGCTGCACAAGCATCAACATGTTCTACGTAAGCCTGAGATCCAGAGACCAAGGATGCTACGTCCCACAATGGGGGTTAACCTGTCCAAAAGGCACAGCACTGGGGAGCCAAGAAGCTGATGTTTAGGATGACAAGATGTCACATGCCTGTGGGCCTTCACTAGCCACATCTCCAGCAGGGAAATGGAGGCTGATCGCCTCAGCAGTCACAGCTGCGGCCCTTGGTGGCTCTGCCAAGCATGGGCCCTTAGATCCCATCCTGTGGGCTTTGACAGGAGGCTCACACGGGCCAGCAGTAAGAAGAACACAGGGGCTAATGCCGGGCGGTGGTGGCGCACGCCTCTAATCCCAGCACTTGGGAGGCAGAGGCAGGCAATTTTCTGAGTTCAAGGCCAGCCTGGTCTACAGAGTTGAGTTCCAGAGCAGCCATGGCTACACAGAGAAACCCTGTCTTTGGGGGGGGCGGGGGGGGGGGGAAGGCGGGACACACCTACCTTAACTCAGCACTTCCCAGAAGCAGCCACTTGCCCAGAATGACCCACGGAGGAAGCTTACAGTCTCTTCAGACTGGGAAATATCGATGCTCAAAGGTCAGAGCAGGAAAAAATCCAGAGCAAGCTGGGTTTGTTTTCAGATGAAGGACCCACCCAGCCCCGCCCCCACGGTGCCTGCTGCATCCCAGGCGCATCTGTGAACGCTTACTTACATATGTGACTTCCACACAGCTGACCTCCCCCCATGCCCCATTTAGCAGTGGAGATGAGATGTATACGCTGTGCAGGGACAGGACACAGATGCGTGCTCTCAGAATGCTGCCTGGTGTTGGACCCGCAGACCAACTAGTGTATCTTACTGGCTTATAGTTATCTTTGATTCTCTAGGAACTGAGGTTCTAGGTCTTCTGGAAAGCCCATGTAATTCTCTTTCAAATCAAGAGCAGCATAGCTAAAGAGCCGATGTCTAACTGTAAAGGTGGTTCGGGGCAATTTAACTGCTGTCACTTCAAGGAAAGGAGGGAGGAGCGAGCTGTCTGGAAACGACCTCATGACCTAGACGCCCCACACGCAGGATCATGTGTCATAAGGAGGCCACAGGCAACACTGTGCCACCTGCAGAGGAGAACCTGCTAAAGATTCCAACATCCATGTGTTGGGCATCCTGTGTGGCAGGACACACAGTCTGTCCACATTTCAGACTCTACCTCAGCCTTATGAGCCAGGGGAATGGAACAGGCTCTGGTGGCCCATACCAAGCCCAGCCTGGAAGCCAGGGTCAGAAGCGCAGGCAGCTCTCTTTGCTGGCAGCCAGAGATGGCTTTCTGGATCACGTGCATGGATGTGGGGACAGTCGCTCTGAACCTAGAGCTCCCTAATCTAGCCAGACTGACCAGTAAGCCCTAAGGTCCTAGTGTCCCCACCTCCCCTGCACTGGACTCAGGGACAGACCACCGCACCCAGCTGTGTGGGTGCTGAGGATACAAGCTCAGTCCCTCGAGCTCCTGTGGCGTCCACTTTACCCCATCTTCTGTAGCAGTGCACTGCGGTAAGGGAAGCAGACCAAGGGATGATGCAGCACCACATGGTACCAGAGAGCTCAGCTGACCCAAACAAAAGTCAACTCTGCATGGTGGAGAAAGACACCTTATGAGTCCTATTAGCCATGCCAACCACGATGTGAGTGCACCAATCCAGTAAAGACTGTCCTACTGGCTCCACATCTAAAGGCCAATTCTTCCTAGAGCTAACTCAAATCTGCAGAGAAACAAGTTTCTCTTTGGAGCTGTTAGCACATATGCCGGAGGAGGAGGAGGAGGAGGAGGAGGGAGGAGGAGGAGGAAGAGGAGGAGGAGGAGGAGGGAGGAGGAGCAGCTCAGGCCTGCAGAGGCCAAGCTTAGCAAGAAGAGCTGTCAAGACTGTGGGCAGTGAGGAGCCAGTGTGCAGGCAGTCGGGCTCTCCAGCCAGCCTGCGCAGACTGCTCCAGTTTGCCCGAGAGACGAGATCATTCTGCTTCTAGCCAGGCGACTCTTCAGGGCAGCTCGTCAGGCCCTGAACCGTCAGGCCCTGAACCGTCCGTCAGAGTGCAATGTTAACTACTGTAAGCCACAAGCTGGCTGCCTTTCTAAAATATTTTGTTATGTGTGAATGGAAGTTTACACAAAGCCATCCTTATCTTCTTCAAGAACAATTGCATGCTAAGGTGGGGGCTCAAGGTGACATGCCCAGCAGGTGCTGCCCAAGGTCAAGCCTTAGGACTTGTGGAGAAAATATTTGCACTTCTTACAGTCTACAAAGCAAACCCAACACCAACAACTGTCTGAAGCAGTTCTCACCATGCTAACCCTGTGCAGCAGAGTCACGGCTAACCTATGAGTATCCGTCTGTGAGGGCCTGTTAGCACAGGAGTCCTAAACTATAGTGTCAGCACAAACCTTCCCAAAGAGGGCGCACACTGACCATCTGACCAGGGGACACTGTCGGAAGTCTGCGACTGTCCCCAGCTTCTAGAGTATCTGTACTACTTAATAAGCTGGCTGAGGGATGGGACCCAAGACTAAACAGTTTATTAATATCTCATATATATGGTTTACTC
Organism: Apodemus sylvaticus; assembly: GCF_947179515.1. Taxonomy (NCBI): domain Eukaryota; kingdom Metazoa; phylum Chordata; class Mammalia; order Rodentia; family Muridae; genus Apodemus; species Apodemus sylvaticus. The sequence goes on from NC_067490.1 coordinate 4,846,659, forward strand.
TTTGACCATTTTTTATATGAAACAGAGGTTCTTAGTGTAGAGTTCTCCACTTGCGGAATGTTACTGGTATTTGAAATTTTCCTATTTTTATTTCTAGATTTAAAATGCTTGAACTTATACTGCTAGTCTCCAAACAAACACCCACATTAACTGTGCTGAATGAAACACACTCGAATGAGCAAGCCAATCACCAAGACACAGCTCTGCTCAGTCCCGACTCCTCACTGTCTTCAGTCTCCTCTCTGACAGCCTGGCCTCTGAGCACAGACCATCCCCTGACCTTCCATATTGCACAGGATGAAGGAGGGAGCCGCTGTGCTGGGGACTCAGCTCTTGTCTTTTGTCTTGGGGTGAGGTATAAAAAGGAAGCTGAGGTCCTTAAAGAGGACATTTCCCAGGGGCCATCTGGATCACTCTTTCCCCTCTATTTGAAAACTCACTTAGACAAACCATGACATGGAAACCTTCAAACCTTTATTTCGCTTTTGTGACTTGGCTTAAATAAATAAAAAGGTTCACACAGGCTGATAGAGGACTGTTTGCTGCATGCAGGGACCCCCCACCCCCATGACAGCAAACACAACAAGGCCTGCTCATCCTCTTCCTAGCTCTGCTTGCCCAGGGCAAACACAGACGGGCACGAGGGTTATAGCAGGAAGTGCTGTCCTGACACTGGACTGCATGTATTGAGGGCTGGGGCCCTGCTAGAGGGACTGGCCATCTAGGGTTGTCTGGAGCCTGAGCAGGGGATGGGACCCAAGGCTCTCTCTCACGAACAGGAAATGGACCAACCAGGGAAATCTCAATAGCAGAGCTCAGCCCTCCAGCTGATGGGTGACCCTGTCAGGGCCACTTTCCCGGGAAAATGTCCTAAAGTTCAGAACCATTCATTTCTGCGCTGCCAAAGGTGAGTGTAGACACCTACTCAGGCATGAGGACCATGTCAGGGTAACCTGGAGTCACGGCCTTCTGATTCTGCCAAACTACTTAAAGGTTATGAGTGCCTTGTAAAATCATTCTATTCTAGTCTCTGTAACAGTTCCCCAGTGGGTCTAACCTACCTTCTGTCTCTGCACCCCCAGCCTGTCCATCCTGTCAGCCACACGCTTCTGTCCACCCTCCTCCATCCATCCTTCCACCCCTTCTCCTTTTCATCCACACACCTAACCTCCCTTCCCTGCCCCTCCCAGCCACCCATGTCTACCACACACTGCCAGCCTTCAACCTTTCCCTGACCCAACATAGAAACCTGCCACGAGGAGCCACCCCAACCGTAGCTTTGATAGCATCGGAGGGCCATAGATGGGTCAGCTGCCAGAGAACGTTATGTAGCCTACACAAAGCAGGCCTCAGCTGGGAACTGTCTCATCCACTGAACCGAACAGAACCAGACCAAAGCAGATGATGGATCTTGGCTGAGTATGGAAGGACATAGGAAGCTTCTTGGCCTTGTGGTCCTCAGGACCTCCACCAACAGTTAATGTGCTAGAGCCTAGATGGAATGCCGGGGACAAGGTTCTCTCAGGCCTCTCCTAGGGCAAGGAGAGCTCTAAACGGAAGGAAATCAGCCAGGCATGGTGGCATATGCCTTCAATCCAAGCAGAGGTGTATGCAGGAAGACTTCTGCTTGTGCCAGGCCAACCACAGTTATGCAGCTAAGACCTCGTCTCAAACCACCTCACACCATCCATCAAAAGAAGCCCACGGGAGCACAAACACACGCCACCCAGTGCTCAGGAAGCTGAGACACAGAACTGGGCTAACATGGGCTATGTGCAGCAACAAGATCTGAAACTGGTCAGTGGGCTTGAAGACAAGTACCCGATGTCCACAGGAGCCGCGGCATGCACACCCACACCCTCAAAAACCAATGTTAACTGTTTTTTAGAATCTCAAAAGGGAGAGGGGCTGGAGAGGCGGCTCCGCAGGTAAGAATGCCTGCTGCTCTTCTGGGCCCAGAGCTCAGTTCCCAGCACCGGCATCAGGCAGCTTGACTGCCTATGACTCACCAGAGGACCTGATGCCCTGGAGGGCACCTACACACACATGCCACACACATGTACACAGACACACGTGCATACACACAGAGTTAAAAATTATATTAACATTTTAAAAATTTATTGTAGCACAATAACATTTTCTGAAAAGAGAAAAGCTGGGAAATACAAATCCTATTTTCTCTTCTCTGGCTCATGTCCCTGCCCATGGCAAGGCATTTCGGTGATGCCTTGAAGACGGCTCGGCAGAGGCTGAGCAGAGGAGACCCATGACTGACTGAACACCATGAGAGCTGCCTCTGTACAGAGCAGACAACTGTAGCTGATCCTTAGGCAACCCACTATAAGCAAGAGCCCCAGTCCCTCTGCAGGGAGGGAGGCCAATTCTCCCACCCACGTTGACCAGCTGTGCTGGAGTTGCCAGAGCAGCCCGGGTACTGAGCTTGGCGAAAGCTCCACATCTAAGCCAGGAGATAGCGACCCAAGCGGTGGACTGCTGTTCAGATCCTGCCCAGAACCCCAGCAGAAATTAATGCAGAGAGGAGGGGGGCCGGGGAGGGAGGAGGGGGCGCGGGGGGGGGGGGTTGCTGTGATGTGAGCAGTGTGAAGAGCCGGCAATCCTGAGAACACAGCTGTCTTGTGCTACAAGCCTGCCCAGTGTCAGCAGTTGGAAACAATGCCCAGAGCCCCAAAGCAAACACAGAGGAGCTTGACACCTTTGAAACTATTAAGGTACAAGGAGAGTCCCTGAACATACTTCTCAGCCTCAGTCAATCAGCAATGGTACATAACAAAAGACATTTTCCAGGGCCCGTGCTGTTTGCTTAAATTATTTTAAAGTGCACACGCAGTTCATGCCAATGCAAACACCCGCACAGTCAAGAGCGGCCTTACTCTCTCTGAGCATTCAGAAGATGGAGTCATCATAATAGCATCGAACCCAGAGTCCCCGGCCCGACAGCGCCTCTGGTACAGAATGTGCTGGGCTGCCAGAGCACGGTGGGCGGGGCCGTGTTCCTCCCTCTCACTTCTTCCTCCTTGGCCGTGGGTTCTCAGCTGCTCAGGTGGGTAAGGAGTCGCCACACCTGACACAAATGTACCTACAGACCCTCTGCACAGGACAGCCAATACTATTCCTCAAAATGTGATCCAGAATGCTGGACTCTAACTGGGTTCTGGTCACGGCCTACTATCAAGTGCTGTGGAAAGGTAGCAGGCACCAGTGACCACTCTACTATTCTAACTACGGAAGTCCTAGAGCTAAGAAGGGCTGGAGGGAGGGAGGGCCGAGAAGGACCCAGGTTCAATTCCAAGCACACCCATGGCAGCTCAGAGACACCTCTAACCCGGGGCCTTGGCTGTGCTCTTCTGCTCAGCTATCTCAATTACCCTTGGATTTTGGGTTAGTGGTGTTTGTCACCTCAACTCTCGTCCTAGCTCACCTTCTAGGCCACTGTGGCTTTCGATGTACCCACCATAGCTGGGTTTCTGATGTAGATGACAGAGTCTCTCTGTGTAGCCTCACTGGCCTGGAACTTGCTGTGTAGCCCAGGCTGTCCTCAGGTTCAGTTTCTGTCTGCTTCTGCTTCTTCAGTGTTGGGATTAAAGGTGTGAGCTACACAACTGACCTTTTCTTTTCTTTCTTCTCAAAGGTTTTCTTTGTGGGTGGGGGTGAGGAAAGGGTCTGACTGCAGCGCTGGATAGACCAGGCTGGTCTCCAGCTTAAAGATTCATCTACCTCTGCTGGGTTAAAGATCTGCAACCATGATGCCTGGCCCCTCTCTCCTTTTTTCTTTCTGTCCTTCCTTTGTCCTTCCTTGCTCGCTTGGCTGACTGGTTTGTGCCAGCGGTGAAACCTGCAGCGTCGGTGCTCTGGGTGAGCGGGCGAGCACAGCTAGTCTCTGGATTCTCTTTGTACTGAGGACTTTGCTCCAGAGATGCTGGTGCTGGTGTCTCTCACACCAATGGCTTCCAGACAGCCTCTCAGCTGCAGAATGGTAACCCGAGTTACACGGTTAGACACCACCCATGTGACACAGAGCTCAGATGCACGGCTCTGACCCTGCCCTATACTCCTCCTCTCTTTAACTTCCTGAGGTGAGGTTGCTTGTCCCTCTGTGAACACCTGGCTCCTGACCCCGCCCTTCTAACCACTGTCATCTTTACCCCCCACACCCCTACCTCCTGTGTGCTCTGGCTGCAGCAACATCTCTGCTTCCACTGCTCCCTGTGCTCCAAACAGGGCAGTGACCAAGGCGCCTTCACAGCCTCCCTGAAGCCTCCTCCATCTGACTTCACATTCTGCTCAGCCCCGCCTCCCCTGCAGCACCCACCTCACTATCATTCCCGGAACCTACCAGGCACATCTCTACCTTGGGACTCAAACTGGCTGTCTCTGAGCCTAAAATTCTAGACAGCCTCTGCAGAACAGAACCTGCCAAGAGCCAGCTGCTTAGACTACCCCTAAAAAGTATGCCCAGGAAAGAATGAAGCCACAGAGGCTGTACTCTCTGCAGGACAATCAGGGAATGTAGGACAGTTGTCTCTCTGACTTTAGGAACTGTAAGTGCTTTTGTCACAGTAGAGATTTTAATGCCCACAAAATATAAGCCCAGGAAACCAGAGACATTGTCAAGGAATCTCCTTTCCTGAACGGCAGAGAGCTTGCCAGGGCAAGGCTTTTAGTGGGGCAGGGGTAGTACCCGCCTGGCTCCTCCTCTAAAACGCTGAGGAGCTAGAACTGGCAGTCAGAACCCTCGTAGAACTACCTGGTTACTAAAACTATCCAGGAGAGCTGCAGAGGGTCCTCTCATGAAATCATTAGTCCAGCTAGTGACACTGACCTGCCTCAGGTAAACAGTCACACGCTGGGCCCTACTTCAGTCGGCCCTCCCCCATTGTTCCTTATTATTATGCTTTTAAACGTCCTTTTTAATATAGGGTCCTCCTACCTACCCCTGGCAGTCCTTCAACATTGATATAATCATTCAGGTCGATCTCAAACTCACAGAGATCTTCTTGCTTCTATCTCCAGAGTGTGGAGATTAAATGTGTTTATCACTATTCCAGACTAATATGTTAAATCTGTGGCTACTTGAAATCAGATAAGATCAAGATAAGATTATGAAATCAGATAAGTCATGGCACTGGTACACCATATAGTAAAAGATTAGTTCCTAGACACAGCAGTGCAGACAGCCCAAGCCCTCCCAGTTTGGGTCACAGAGACCTTATTTCAAAATTAAAAAAAAAAAAAAATTAAAAAAAAATTTATATATCCATCCCATACAACAAAAGCAGACAAAGACTTATCGTACACCAATCCATCCAGTGCCTTCATCTGAGAGAAATTAGGTTTTGTATGCTTTAGTCAATAATAAGACAGCTGCAGGGCAGCGCCAAGGGTACCCCAAAAGGCTCATTAGGCGAGAATGTTTCCTGTCAGGCCTGATTGAGGCTGATTTCTGGGGCCCAAATGACTAAGACACAACCAACTCTGGAAGGCTGACCTCTGACCTCCAGACAAGCACCATGTGCACAAGTGCGCATAGACACATGGGCATGTTTGTTTTCAAAAATGCCAGGCAGAGGTACACATGCACACACACATACATTCTCTATACACACACATTTGTATTCTCAAAAATACAGGGCAGAGGCGGGGCTGTGGGCATGGAGGGCAGATGGCACTCGGCCGCAGCTACTGCAAAGTGGAGGAGCAGCAGCAGAAGGCCTCAGACGTGATCACATGTTCTCCTTCTTGAGTCAGGGCTTGGGGAAGAACTAAGAGGCTCAGACTGAGATCCAGTTTAAGGCGGAAGCACAAGACAAAAGAGCCGCATTCCCTGGGGTTCAGCTTGCCCGGGATAAAGGCTGCTTGCTGCAGACAGGAAGGACTGACAGCCCTGCTGCCCCACAGCTTTGCACTTATTCCCACCTGTCCTGAGTCACTTGCTCACTGTTTGGGAAGGTCTCGAGACTGCCCCTGACTTCAGTAGGCCTACTGGCTCTCTCCACACACCTGCACAACCGTCATTAGCCAACTGTCCAGACAGAGCTGAATCTCAGCGTGAGAATGTATGTCTGGAGCATGTATATCCCTGTCTTCTGTGACCCCAGACTGCACCTGTTACCATCACAGTCAAGGTCACTGAATCGGCCTCATCCTCACCAGTATTTGGGACAACCCGCCACACCTGAGCTAACTATGAGGCCAGCCAACTCTTGACAAAAGCAAGAAGCCAGCCAGCTTTGGGAATCTCTGGGGCAGGTCGGCATCTGCTTCCCTGCTGACTCCTTCACAGCTGTCATGGGGAGGGCCTGCCTGGCTGTGCCTGCGCACACAGGGCTTAGGACTACTCATGGCAGCCAGGGAAAGGGGTCCAGTCCCAACACTGACAGAGGTGCTGTTCTGTTGACATAAGCACTTAGTCAAGGAGCAGTGTCCTCCCAAATCTAACAAGCTAACTCTGCTACAGAGACAGCAAGGAAGCTATCTCCAGAGACCCTGCATGGGCTTCCAAGAGCATCCTGTTCTTCTCTGGCCTACCACCCTAGGTAATTCCTATCTCGTTCTTCTCTGGCCTACCACCCTAGGTAATTCCTATCTCGTTCTTCTCTGGCCTACCACCCTAGGCGATTCCAATCTCTTGCCAACACCGACGCCAACAGCAGCCCATCAGGCACCTCCTTACTCTGCAGTCCCTTCTATCATAAACGTCACTTGTTTGCCCCGAGTGTTTAATTGTGAAGAGGACACTGCCCTAAATCCTCGGCTCGGAGTGGAATGCTGTCAAAGGGGGACACCACAGCAGCTCCACACCCACAGCAGCTCCACAGAAGGGCTGGGCACAGCTCAGTGCGGCCTCTCTCCTGCCAGCGGCACCCGCTCACCCGGCTCACGCTGGTCCTCCACACAGTTCACTTAGCCAGGGAGAGGCCCAGGGAGGCAAACACAGCAACCAGGAGGCAGAGAGCACTCAGCCACGTGGCACGCACACGAGTGTGACCCGCTCCCTGCTGACACCGGGCAAGGCATTCAGCCCCCCAGAACTCGTTTCCTCACCTACAGGCAAAGTATTCCTAGACATTAGGAACAACTCAAAAGCAGTACTCCTCCCTCGGCCAAGGACACATTTCACAACTTTACGCACATCTACTCCAAGAACCAACTACCCTGTGTTCTCGGGCTCACCTAGGCTCTATTAGCCTGCTGCATGTGGGCCTGAGGAGAGCGTCTATGCGCATGTATGCGGGTGTCTGAGGAGGCAGGAAAGGATGCTGGATCGCTTGGACAGATGGCTGTGTGTGAGCTACCTCATGTGGGGTCCTCTGTTAAGAACAGCAAATGTTTTTGAACTACTAGAACCATCTCTCCGTCCCCCTTATCTTTAATGTCTCTTTAAAAATAGAGCCCACATGGAGGTCAGAGAGCGTGACTGTGGGCAGAGGGGGTCCTGGACACAACCTGGACCCCTGCACGAGCAGCCAGTGCTCTGAACCGAGCCCTCTCTTCAATCCCTTAATACCAATATTTTCTTTTCTTTCATCTTTTTGTTTTTGTTTTTTGTTTTCCCCGAGACTGAAAGGTCTCTGTGCAGCCCTGGCTGCCCTGCCTCGGCCTCCTGAGTGCTGGGGTTAAAGGCGAGAGGCAGTACTCAGTCAGTTCCAGTATTGCCAAAGCCGACTGTGATAGTTTCGTCCATGCTTCCTCAGAGAAGCACACTGGAAGCAGCTGACCCACAGCCAGCACTTACAGCTCTGCACACCACTGTCACAGCTGCCTCTACGATCAGGCGACCTGTGAGCCCCTCCCTTTACCTCTGCTCCACTCCTACCGCCAACACTTGCCTCCCTGCTGTAAACTACACAACTGACAGTTCCCATTCAAAGTTGACTCTGAACTGCTCTGTAATCAGCTAGTCTTCCTGCCCTGTGCTCAGTGGGGGCAGGATCGGCACTCTACTCCTTGGGCTCTGACTGGATAGTGCCGCTCTATATACAGCAGATGTGACCGTTACTGTCGGATCCCCGCCTGTGCCATTCCAAACGGGGCAGAGTCAGCACATCTCACTGACACAGAAAACACATTGTTTTCTGAGTGAGATTTTGCTGGGATTAAAAACAACAACGCTTGTCCCAATGTCCCTTCTGTCCAAGCCTTCCTGGATATCATCTCTAATGTATTTAGCGTGGGCATGGCATGGCACAAACGTGGAAGTGGGACAACCTGCATTTTCCCGCGTGTACTCTTTGTCTTGGTTTTATCAGCACTTCTGCTCACTGAGTCATCTCACGAGCTCAGAAGTTGCTTTTATTTGTATTTAAAATGATTTAAAAATTTATGTGTAAAGCAGGTATGGTGGTGCTTCCAACACTCGAGAGGCAGAGTCAGTCAGATCTCTCTGAGTTCAAGGCCAGCCTGGTCTGTAGAGTGAGTTGCAGGACAGCCACAGCTATACAGAGAAACCCTGCTTCGAAAAAAACCAATGAATGAATGAATGAATGAATGAATGAACGAACGAACGAACGAACGAGCGAGCGAGCAAGCAATTAAGCAAACAAGCTTCTGTGTGTGGATGTTTGATGTGGAACTACAGTTACAGAGGACTGTAAGCTGCCACACGGGTGCTGGGTCCTCTCCAGCCCTGAAAAGTTACTTTTAAATGGGGGTGGGTGGGGCGGGCAGTAGGAGGGTCTAGGCTAGTCCTTAAGAACATGCAGTGGCCTCCCTCGGGGTACAGCACTAGCAGCAGGGCTCAGCAGGGCCTTAGGCTGGCAGGAGGCTCAGCCCTTTGCCTCTGTGTGAACACGTGAATAACCTTTGTAACTGATTAGAAGCCTCACCCGCTAGCTCCCTCGCTCCCTGAAGGAAGATGGTTCCCAGTGAGAAATGACAGCAGCTCCTTAGCCAGAACTCCCTAAGATGCCGCCAGGCTCAGGACAAGGCCCAGCGGGTAAAGCAGCGCTGCTCCTGTGCCGCAGACTCTGAGCAGTGAGCCGCTCCGCTCACCCACTTTCACCTGCCCTGAGGGAGGCCTGCCGGGTCAAGGGGCTGCTCTACCTGCTGTGCGGGCAGCAGAGAGCTGTAGAGACCATGCCCCATCTCCAGCACAGCACAGAATGAGGTGCAGGGCTGTCTGTGAGCTCAGCTACCATCTATGGACACAGCAAAACAAGTTCAAGGATGCTGTACCCGCTGGTTCTGTGTCAACTTGACACAGGCTGGAGTTATCACAGAGAAAGGAGCTTCAGTTGGGGAAGTGCCTCCATGAGATCCAGCTGTGGGGCATTTTTTCAGTTAGTGATGGGGGGCGGGCCCTTGTGGGTGGTACCATCCCTGGGCTGGGAGTCTTGGGTTCTATAAGAGAGCAGGCTGAGCAAGCCAGGGGAAGCAAGCCATCCCTGTCCATGGCCTCTGCATCAGCTTCTGCCTCTAAGTTCCTGCCCTGTGTGAGTTCCAGTCCTGACGTCCTTTGGTGATGAACAGCAGTGTGGAATTGTAGGCTGAATAAACCCTTTCCTCCCCAACTTGCTTCTTGGTCATGATGTTTGTGCAGGAAGAGAAACCCTGACTGAAACAGTCACCGTCCTCAGATATATATACACATATACATATGTACATATACATATATATATATACATATAAATATATATACATATAAATATATATACATATAAATACACACACACACACACACACACACACACACACATCTGAGGTCAATCTAGGCTATGAGACCCTGTCTCAAAAAGAAAGAAAAAATTGTGTGAATATGAAGATGTAGAGTCCTGGCCAGCTGTGCTGACCAAGCCTATAAGCCCAATATTATAAACCCAATACTTGAGAGGCACAGAAAGATTTTGACCCTACCTCAAAACTCAGAGAAAGTGGAGGCCCACTTGACACAATGACCACCTCAGCACACACAAATCACTGTGCGTCCTCCTGAGTGAATGAAGCTAGCTCCAGAGACTGACCATCCCGACCTCAGCACACAGCTCATTTTATGCTCCAAGGCTGAGTGTCAGCTTGAAGCCAGGGGGACCTGAGACAGTCCCGTACATGGGACAGGAGGAGCGTCTACACAGGGCTGCGCTTGATGACAGCAACACTAGTGGTAGGCTCAGACCCAAATCCGTAGCGCAGCCGGCAGCCATCTTTACCTGAACAGTTAGTGGGAACCGCTGAGCTGGCGACATAGTGAAGCGGGCAACTCAAACACACAGTGCAGCCGCTCGAGAGCCACAGTACTGAATGGCAGTCAGTTCCCTCACATACCTCCCACGTGTGCAGTCAAAATAGCACTCTGAGCCAGCCACTCCAGGGTGCGGGGAGGAAGTCATGAGCCAAACTGAAGACACAACGCAACACTGTGTGACAGAGTGCAGTCACAGACAAACAGTCTCAGGGGAAAGCTGCCTGAGGCAAGGTAACACAGCAAGAGCCCGCTGCACAAGAGCCCCACACTGGCGGGCGGGCACCACTATGACTGAGTTCAGTACACGCCTGCCCCAAAGCTTGGCTAATGATATTTTGACAGTTTTAAAAATGTCCCCGGTCAATAGCCTCAGCTGTCAACACCGAGTCAGACGTCAATCACAAACGGGGATGAAGCACTCAGGGAAGGGAGAGGGCTCGTGGTGACGCAATGGCAGCATTAGGGAGCCACCTCTGCTCTGGGCACTGATGGGCTAGCGTTCTAGGTTTGCCACGGAGGAGTGTCAGGAATCCCAGGGCCCACCACCTGCCCCTTCTCCGAGGGCACCTACCTTACTGTAAGTCACTACTGATAAGTTGTTTGCGTGACTGCTGGGGGACAGATTTACAGAGTTCTGTGACAGTCTATCCTGATCTTGCTCGGTTTGGTCAGGAACAGGAGCCCATGTATTTTTGCTGATCGAGTCCAACTCGGAACCCCCAGGGTCTGTTAGGTTGTTTTCATCTGATTGTCGGTTCTTTTGGGGAGAGGCAAACGGGTTGAAGTTTCCTTCTACCTTGCGATGTGGCTGTGTGTTGAATTCCGTTTCAAAAGATGACAGCTGCTGCGTTACTCCTAAAAGTCCACCCACCTCCACACTGAGAATCACCCAGATGACATCTGAAACAAAAAGGCAGCCGAGTCAATGCCAGCCCACCCTCGGCCCGGGCCGTCACCACCGAATACCCAAGCACCACCTACATCCGGGAAGTCACTCCCCACATCCGGAAGCCAAGGAGACCTGTGCACAGCACATGCTGCTCTGGCACACTTCTGTGGGGACCCACAAAGATGCCAGGAAGGCTTCTCAGCTGATGGCCATATCTGGAAGTCCTTACCAGAGAGCATGTAGAACTGGAAAGCGCCAGTTTACAGAACGAACTGCTCTTTGTGCACACGCCTAAAGCTAAAAATGTTCACTTTTGGTCATGACCAGAATAACAACATCCTTAGTGCTTGGCCTGCTTGGGACTGTGTGCTGTGCAGAGCTGTGGCAGAAGGCACTATGAAGTACAAGGGCACTGTGGGGTGGAGACTCTGCCTCCCTTTCGGTGCCCCAAGGGTTCCGGGGAGCTGGGCTTCCTAAGCTAACCTGGCCTTCACGAGCTCTGCTCCTTTGTGACTTATTTTGATCTTGTGTGTTTGATGAGTGTGTGTGTCTGTTGTGCACCATAGGTGTGCAGTTTCCCCAGAGGCCAGAAGACGGTGTTGGATTCGCTGGAACTGGGGTTGTAGACAGCTGTGAGCCATGGGTTCTGAAGTAAAGGCTGGGCACATGGTAGACGCCTGTAGTCACAGGCCAGCTAGGACTGCACAGTGAAGCCATATCCCTAAACAGATCAATACCTGGGGATAACATCATCTCTGATGTCTTTGTTGTCAAACCTGTAGCACAAACAGAAAGTAAAGGAACTGTGCCCTTTGATGCTGAAACAAACGTGGAAAGTCACTGCAGGGTTAGGTCAGGCAACTGGCCCTCACCACAGCTTAGCAATGCAGACTGCAGTGAAGTGGGAAGCGAGGTCGTCCCTTCCTCAGTGTTACACTGTTGTCACGAGGACAGTGCATCTCACAGGGTCGCACCTGCATACACACTCACTCCAGTGCTCTCTGGGAGCTGTGCTGAGAACTGGCCATCTCGGAGTGGGGCAGCATGGCCAGCAGAGCTGCAGCGACACCTGCTGCTCACACCCAGGACTAGCAATTCTTTTCCTCGGAGAAAAGGAAGCGACAGTCATCAATGCAAGACTGCAATTCTCAGTATTCCAGGCACAGAAAAGTATTGGCTGCTTCTCATTCTGTGCCTGCTGCAGATCTCTGAGTTGGAGGCCAGCTTGGTCTACACAGTGTGTTCCAGGACAGAGAGACCCCATCTCAAAATATCAAAAATCCAAACTATGTCCTTGCACGGGCAACTTCCGTAAATGGTGCTTCTGAGATGCGGGTTTCACAGTCATGGCAATACTCCTCCCTTAGGGTCCCAAGGACAGAGCACTGTGTTAAGACGCCATGGATGGGTATGCCTCTTATCAAGTGAGAAAACCTGGGCTCCACACTAGTTAACCAGGGGGCAGTGCTGTGGCCTCAGGAAGGCCTGTCAGCTGAGTCATCGCTGCACACCTTTCTCTGCTAGCTGTCGAGCTGAAGTGACTGTCTGCATAGGTGTAAGGCTGTAGGGACACACATGGTGCCTGGGAGGGACACCGTGTGCCTTCCCTTATTACTCTTAGTTCTGGAGTCACTGACTGGCCAGGCTGGCTGGACAGCACACTTCAGGACCCTGTGTATGTCTCCACCCACCAGTGCTAGGATTATAGACATAGGCTAGTTTTTTACCTGGGTACAAGTACTTTACTGACCGAGCCATGTCCCTAGCCCTGTGTGTCCCACCTTACAGTACAGTATAGTCCTGCTTCCTGTTGTCCGCCTGTCTGTCTGGCTTAAAGCCTATTCTACATACAGCTAAGTGCAGCACACTCAGTCCAGGAAGCGAATGCTTGAGAACCAAGGCTGTGTTCAGGACCAGCACTTCTGACCACTGCTCCTCACACCTGTGCCACCTCTGCCTTTGCTCCTAGCTGAGCCTACCAAGCAGCTGTCAAAGAGTCCCATGAGATGCCTGATGGGAAGAGCCCGAGGCCCACTGTGGACAGTACAGCCTGTGTTTGTGGACAATCTCACTGTCCGTGGACAGCATCTGAACCTCCCAATTTAGAATGAGTCTATCCTGCAGACAGACAGAGGCGATGACGCTCCAATGAGCTGACCCTTCGCACGTCTCGCCCGACAGTCTTGGCCACTGACTTAAGCACTAACTGGCTAGAGACTAGGATCAGAGGGCGCAGTGTTTGCCTAGCATGCAAAAGTCAATTTCCAGGACTATAGAAACTAATTAAAATACAGTGAAAGTGGTATTCTTAAAAGAACTACAAACCGGAGACTACATTGATAATATATAAAACAAAATATCTACCAGATCACAGAAATAAACTATAGTGAAATGCCGTCACTTTCTGGGAGCACCTGGGTGTGGCAGTGAGGGACCGCCAAGAGCAGACTTGGAGCAGACTGAGTGGGACCCTCTCATGCAGAGCACACAGCTCTCAACTCATTCCTCGTGCCTAGGATGCTGAACCCTGAGCCATGAGAACCAGAACCAGTTAAACAAGCCCACTGCAGGCCTTTATAGCCTTACCCACCAACATACGACCTCTGACACCAATAACAAGAACAAATCAACAGGATGTACTGGGAAAATAGCCAAGAAGGTAAACTTAGGCAGCGAGTGAACCCAGCCAGGACTCATTAACCAATGAGGAAAGCTGGCTAGTAAATGTCTGGTTTGAAGGCCATTTTCTTGGAGGATCCGAGTCAGAACTTGTGGCTGGAAGATGCATTTTATCAGGGAACACACTGCCTCGGAGGCAAATGTTCCTCGTAAAATATAAACTTTCTTTTGTAGAAATACTTAACAAATTAGTAAAGAAATACTGTAACTGGCCAGGATCCCAGGCAGGAGGAGCAATCAGATGTTCTGGAGTAGCCTGGGCTAGATAGCCAGACTGTGATGTTCTGCTAGGCGTCCACTGTGCTGATGCGCATCGCCAACACATGAAGACACTGTAGCTCACACACAATGTTTAGAATGAGTGCCTACACTGTCCAGCAAGCCCAGAGCAACGTTCCCAAGCTGCCAGCCTCTATGCAGAAGATGGTGGAGCACCCTGAAAGCTGTCACGCTTGGGACCCGGGTGGGAGGTGGGAGTGTTGTCGCTGCAGAAGGACAACATGGACAAGCAGGACAGAGCTCCCAGAGGGAGCCTGCTGCACTGCACTAAAGCCAAGGCACCAGCACAGAATGCACTAGCTTGACACTTGCAAATAAACAGAGACAAGCTAAGACTGGCTGGACGCTGGTCCCCAGGAATAACAGCCCCTGCAGCATCGACACAGCTCCAGATTATTATTGATGAACAGTGTCCAGATTATTATTTTTTTTAAATGATTCATTTTTATTTCATGTGCATTGGTGTTTTGCCTACATGTAACGTATGTCTGTGTGAAGGTGCCAGATGCCCTGGAATGAGAGTTTGACAGTTGTGAGCTCCCATATGCTGGGAACTGAACCCAGGTCCTCTTCACGAACAACCAGTGCTCTTAACTGCAGAGTCAGCTCTCCAGTCTCTGGAGTTTGGTCTCTCAGCGGAGGTCACTCCAGGGCTGGAGCGTGGGAGATGTCAGACAAACCTGAGCATGGGCAAAGCTGCCATTCAAGCACAGAAGCGGAGACGGTGACAAGAGTAAGCTGCCAGCACCCTGCGGCTAAAGCTGGGGTCATGAACAGAAAGTATTACAGCGGCAGACAACTCAGTATGCATAAGACCACAAGTACACAGCAATGACTGAAGACCCAAGGAAAAGACAAATCTGCTTGCAAAGGAGTCCAGGCAATGCAGTGGACACGCCCACCTGAAAGGGAGAGTTCTGGTGTCTCTGTCGCTTTTCATCTTACGGGTTTGGGGTTCTGCTGTTGTAGTTTTGGCTTTCTCTGTGGTTTAGTTTTGGTGTTCTGAGACAGGGCTCTCCATATGTATTCCAGGCTTGCCTATAAGTCGTCACATCAGCCCCACTCTCTCAGACCATATGCCGGGCAGACATCATGCACTAAACTGCACTGAGGGGCCAGGAGCTGTCGTGTTGGGGCTTTAGCTCCCCCGTGACTGACAGGGCACAGTACGGGCTCCATGGCACAATGCTAGCTGGACTAAGGCAAGAACCAAAACAGCCACCAAGGGTGTGACACCACCTCTGACAGTCACGCTTCAGGCAGACTCACTGGTGACTCCAGGAAGGACAGCAGTGACACAGGCCCTTTGACACGCTCCTGCCTTTATCTCATCTCACTGGCTTTACACAGGTCCACCATGGGGCCCAAACTAAAGCAAACATGTTCTCCATCTCAGGGGAGCAGAGACCTGGGGCTTAGTTCAGTCCTGGTGTGCTGTGGGTCTGGGCTCTCCATGGCCGTCTGGCTCTCGGGAAAAGGCCCCCTCCTCCTCGCTCAGCCCCTGCCATCTGCAGTGCCAGACACACTGAAACCGTACACCCTGGCTGCAGCTGTTCCCCCTTCCTGGGAGAAAAACATGTTCTCTAAATTTATGTTACAGTCTTGACACACCAAAGCCCCAAAACACACTTGTCAAGACTCAACCAAACCAGCTTCAATCTCCCGTCATCACTCTGCAGTCCGTTGTTGATGAGGGATGTTTGGGATCTGGGCAGGAGGGAGCATCCTCACACCCAGCAGACACTCCCTTCCAAATGATTTGTAAGCACAGCTTAATTTTTAGAACAGGTTCAGGTCCATCACAAAATAAGAGAAAGTGCAGACATTTCCTTCACGGTCACAGCGTTGCACTCACTTGTCTGTTACTAATGACATCACCCTCAGGCCACAGCCTATGCTGGTCACATTGGTGCTGCATGCTGTCTGTGTGCAGATGGGCACTCACGTGCACGGCACTGTGCAGACCCAAACTCTGCCACCTTATGTTGTTAGAGATCAGAGGTAGACATAACAATGCTTTATGAAACCTGCATTTTCGCTCTTTGCCACATACTTTCTGGACACCTGAATATTGCTATTTAGCCTGTTTATGATGGAATCAAGAGGATAAAATGAAATTCAAAAGGCCTGCAACGCTGTTGTCTCTAAGTCTGTCAGTGAAGTTGGTGTGTGAGGGATGCAGTTCTTGTTGGAGACAGTGAGGTGGACTCCGGCTCTGAATGCGCCTGTGGTGCTGCCCATGCTCCTCGGTCTCTGGTGTCTGACACCAACGGGGGACGTCCCCAGCCTTTACTGATTGCTTCCTTCCTTTCCCAGTAACACATGCAAGTGCTCGCACTACCTTGCGTGGCTGGCACAGTTCCTTCCTGCTTTTTAAAAGCTGCATTATGTATTTGTGTGCATGTGTACACATGAGTTTGTGACTCGTGTGAAGAGAAGCTTTCAGAGCCCCTGGAGCTGACCAACCAGGGTGCTGGGAGCGGAACTAGATCCTCAGGAAGAGCAGCAGAGACTTGACTGCTGCCAATGTCTTCAGCCCTCTTTCTCTTTCCTCTTTGCATTATGGTTCTGAGATCTCGATGAAATGCCTCCAGTTCAGAGGTTATTTCCTTGGTACATTATCCTCTCCTCAGTCTTGGAGCCCCCACCTTTCTGCCCACGTTGTTCATCTGTCACTGTGTGTTCTCTATGTCCCTCCATATGCACAGCATGCATTTAATCTCCACTTTAGGAGGCAGAGGCAGGTGAATATCTGAGATCTGAGTTTGAGGCCTATCTGCTCTACAGAATGAGTTCCTAGATAGCCAAGGCTACACAGATAAACCCTGTATTTAATAATTTAATCTCTCTCTCTCTCTCTCTCTCTCTCTCTCTCTCTCTCTCTCTCTCTCTCTCTCTCTCTACACACACACACACACACACACACACACACACACACACACACACACACACAGAGTTTTCTGGTCTAGTGTTTCAGTATTTCTTTGGGTCATCCTGGTTCCTTCACAATGTGGTCTTCTGCACTTCGCTGGCACTGAAGTTAAGAGGGCTGTGGAAAGGAGGCACAGTGAGAGGGACTCTGCTACAGTCCCATGATCACGTCCACCTCTGGAGACCTCTGTACGTCTATGGACTCCATCAGTGTTCTTCAGTTTCCCCATAGGAAGCTGGGGCTGTAGAACTGTACATCCCCTGTCCCCCTAAAGCTAAAGTCTGAAGAAGGAAGCATTTCTTTTTTATTTATTTTTAAGAATAAAAGTGCTCATCTGCCTGCATACACACCTGCATGCCAGAAGAGGGCATAAGATCTCAATACAGATGGTAGTGAGCACACTGTGGGTGCTGGGAACTGAACTCGACCTCAGGAAGAGCAGCAGTGCTCCTGAGTGCCGAGCACTCAAGCACAGGCATCACTTAAGCAAGGCCCGATGCACTGCTGGACACACAGCTCACACCTCACTGCTGGACACACAGCTCACAGCTCCCTCCTGACTGCAGCTCTCAGCTCCAGCCTCCCCATTGAGGACACAGAATCTCACCTAAACACTTTTCATCACCACAGATGCATGCCTAAGAGTAACAGCTCCCATGGCCCTCAGAAGCCAGCCACCTTTACAGTAACAACACAACTGTCACCAATGTTTATACAGCAATAAGAAACTCAAACACATTTACTTGGGGGAAAAACCTCTCTAGAGCTCTGACCCTTTTGTCTGAAACAAGACACTAGAGTGAAGCTGTGGTCAGCGCCCTTGCTGCTCGACTTGGACCTTTGACGCTCCCTGACAAAATCCCACCATGCCGCCAAACAAGGAACTAACTCAATGAGAGAGCTCAGTCAGAGAATCCTTAAGCGGCAGCTGGGATGAGGGCTCACTGAGAGAGCCTGAGTCTTGTAAAGACCTTGTTTAAATTCCCAGGACAACAAAAAATTCAGGTAGGAACAAGTACCTCAGAAGCCAGTCAGACTAGTGCCTGCAGTGAGGACAGACAGCTGATGCCCACAGTGAGGACAGACAGCTGATGCCCACAGTGACGACAGACAGCTGATGCCCACATGAGGACAAATACACTGTTTCAAACTAGGTGGAGGGCAAGAGCTGACCCCCAGGATCATCTCTGGACTCCCACACTTGAGCAGCTGTGGGGCTGGCACATATGTCAATGTACAGAGCAAGTAAATAAAGCACAGAGTCCTAAGGACCGACATTACTAAGGGGGTCACACAAGATGAGCGACTATTGAAGTGGGGTTCCTGCACTAAGCAGCTATGGGCAAACCTGTTTTAATCACAGAAGACCTAAAACTGCCATTCCCTTAGTGGGTACTTAGCGGATCACCCATTTTTCTAATTCTCTCAAATTCTCTGAGGTGGATGCTGGTTCGTGTCACAGACACAGAGACTGAGTGCCTGGAAGGTAGTTATTGCACCACCACTACCACCTCCTCCACCAGCACCACCAGCTCCACCAGCACCACCACCTCCAGCACCACCACACAAATGAACCACGTGGATGTCATCCGCTCACTCAGCACGTACTCCAGACTTTGGTATTCATGGTTTAGGTATTTTGTACACCTTGGCATTCCAGGAGGAGTGCCCACACAGAGACAGGGAAACACATTACCAGCTTCAGGGCTGTGAGGATGAAGACTGAACAAGCAGGGTCTGTGGTTTTGGGTGCCACCACTGTAAGGAGTAAAACCTACCATGATGTACCAAACACACGGAACCGTGCCTTGAGCTCACTCAGTGCCTACACTTCCACAAAGAAGGCCCTAATGTGCTGACATACAGCCATCGGGATCAGGAGCTCATTGCCAGCCTTAGCTACTTGATGAGTTCAAGGCCAGCTTGGACTAAATAAGCTCTTGCATCAATATCCCTCTCTCTACCAAAAAGAAAAAAACTACTACTGATGCAGGATATTTGATCATATCATAAACCCTGATTGTGTTATTTACTGAAAAAAACCTGTTTCTAGTTGTGGTATGGCCCAGCCCTTAGCATACACCTTTAATCCCAAAAAAGGAAGATAAAGTTACTTTGTAGAAGGAAGCACCTATGTTTGAAAGAGCTGTCTAATTGAATGGCAGACAAAGTGATGAATTAGAAAGATTTCTAATTCTCTCACAAGAACAGAGGAAAGAGAGGCTACATAAGAGAGCTCTGCAGAGAGGAGGCAGTGTTACTGGGACAGTTATGAAGAGGAGGTGCAGAGAGAGAACAAGCAGGGAATGAGAAGGAGCTGGAAGATTAGAACAGACGGCCAGAGTTAATATGAGACCACGCAGAGCAGTCCGTGAGAAGCTGGAAGAACCAGTTTGAACCAGTTAGCGTGGAGAGTTCGCTGTTTTGGGTCAGAACAGCTGAGCTGAATGCAGCCAGTCAAAGTTCAAAACGCTCTAGAAAGGGTGAGCGCACTCAGGAGCAAGTCTCAGAGGCTAAAACATGGAGGCCTGGGTTAGACTGAACTGTGACTAAGCTTCCAGGGCTAAACTGAAGTTGGCAGACGAGGTAGCACGCGTCTGAGACATTGACTGGAGGCAAACAGAAGCTCCGTTTCTAGCCCGACCCTGTATTAACAGTGTGTGGATGAGCATGGCCCCAATGGCTCAGCATTGAAGACTCCGTCAGTTGCCAGTTGGTGGGAGCCTGGGAGCAGTACTGGGAGCGTGGCCCTGGTGGAGGAGGCGTGCCAGCCACGGGTGTGGTGGATGGAGATCTGAGGTCTCAACAGACTAGTGAGGTCCCCAGTGCACTTGCTCTGTGCACGTGTGTAGCATCGGCACTCTCCCTCCTTCCTCTCTGCCTCATGAATGCGGATCAGGAAGTAATAAGTTCCCAGCTGTCCCTTACCTCAGTGTCAAGGACTCTTTAACACTCTGAAGCTGTACGCGAAATTAAATATTTTATTTTATAAAGCTGCCTTGGTCATGTGTTTAGCACAGAAATAGAAAACTAAGACAACAGTTACTATTAATCCAAAGGATAGAATAGAGTATATAACTATTAATATTTTGGTCTTTTTTTTTTTTTTAAGACAGGGTTTCTCTGTGTAGCCCTGGCTGTCCTGGAACTCACTCTGTAGACCAGGCTGGCTTCAAACTCAGAAATCCACCTGCCTCTGCCTCCCAAGTGCTGGGATTAAAGGTATGCACCGCCACCATTCAGTACACATTTTTAATGTTTAGGAATTACACAAAACATTTTCATAACTTGTGAGTCAAACAGAAGGAACACTCTACGGAAATTTGAAAACTTCTGTGAACTGAATCAAATTAAAGCAGTGTAGTTTGAAAATTGTAGGACACACCTAGAAGCAAGGCTTAGAGGGACAGTGCTCCACAGTCACATCACAGACGTCTCAGACATGACTTCTCATTTCTAGAAACTAGAAATGAATAAATGTAAACCAAGTGGCAGGGACAAGAACGAGTATAAATACAGGAAACGAGCTAACCACACTGTACGACTCAGGCACAATGAGGGTCAGCACTCACCGTCGGCCCTGCCCGACTCACAGAGAGCTCCGGACCAGCAGGTATCACACCCAGGACCCTGTGTGAGAACAGCAGCCAACCAGAGACACCCGCAAAACTAGAGAGGCCAAGGAAAAGGCAGCAGAAGCAGCGGATGAGCCTTTGGAAGGCCGGTACAACTGACACATGCTGCTCTGTCAAGATAGCACTGGGAGAAAGGGACGCACAGCACTAAGGATGGAAGGAACGGGGATATGCTACCAAACACACGTGCTGCAGGGACAGCAGGATGACACAGTAGCTGACACGTAGCTGAGGAGTCCCAGAGTCACTGCAGATGAGCGACTTCACCTGTGTAGTCAGGAACACTGTTGTGTCACCTGCAGGTTATACAAGAGGAATATTAAGATCTATACATTTTTTTTTTTAATGTACTGTTGTTTCAACAACAGGAGTAGATCTCTCCTTCCACTATGTGAGTCCCATGGAGTCCATCAGGTCTGCTGGCTTGGTGGCCAACGCCTGTGACGTGGGTGGCACTGAGGAGGCAGGGAGCCTGAGTCTGAGGTCGGCTTAATCTGTGTTCTGAGTCCCAGGCCAGACAGAGCCACATGGGGAGACCTTGTCTCCAAACAAAGAGACCCGTCTCCAAACAAAGAGACCCCACCCAAAAGGACAAAACAATAATTGGCAACAACAGGCAGGGGCATCTGTTGAGAAGTAACCTTCTAGGACCTTTCCCATGACAGGCTCTCACCCCAAGCCCATGACCACACAGCAGCCCAAAGGGCTCGGGGCTTCGCGGCCATCCCTTCTCCATGCTGTCTGGACTCCTTATCCGTCATAGCTCCGGTGGAGGCACTAAGTGCTCTGTGGGTGCTGAGCTCCACCCCCAGGTCTCCCCAAGGCCCACTAGGCAATGGACCTACTTGAGAAGCCCATTTTCTCATTCGTGGCCACAGGGCTGAGCTGCCCTAAGCACTCAGCAGTGTCTCCCTAGGCCTTCAGCAGCTGGAACTCCGAGGAAGCAGCAGCCCAGCCAGGCCAGTCCCAGGGCCCCATCCTGACCTGGCACAGCCTCGGCCCCGGCTCCTGCGGAGGTAGACAGGAGCCTGCCCCACCCTGTAACCTAAGTAGCCTGCAGCAAGGAAGACACCAGGAGGAGCAGGGAAGAGGTCCTCCTCCTTACCACATCACCACACTGAGCTGTCCTGACCCCACAACTGTGCCTTGCACCAAGTGGAAAACAAACCCCCAGTGCTGTCCTCCCACCACAGAAATGGGCAAAGTGTACAAGGAGCGGGTCTGCCCTGCAGAGGAGCCGTCCAGCCATGCAGTGGAAGGCCACTGTGCTGAAAGGACCAGATCGCATCATTATGCATGGTCTAAATACATTTTAACTTCACTTACTGTGTCTATGTGCTCACCCACGGCGTGCTAGTAGAGGTTAGAGGACAAGCTGCAGGTCTGGGACTAGGGCTGTCAGGCCTGGTGATAAAGACCTTTTTACTCACGGGGCCATCTCACCAGCCCATACTAAACATTTTAAAAGTCCTCAAGTAAGTCTTGGTCAACATGTAAGGTCTCTTTACTAAACACTTCTAATTTTAAAAAATAAAAGAGAAACTACAAAGGAAAAGACTGATTTAGTGCCATTATGCCAACGCCTGACTCAAGCCTTCTACACCATGTCAAAATAAAGGGCAAGGAGACTCCCCAGGCAGCCAGAGAAGGACGAGGCGGGCAGGCAGGCGGGCAGACAGGCAGGCGGGCGGAGCCCACAGGCTCACACAGCAGGCTCAGCATTCATTCCCTCTGCCTGCACAGGGAGAAGCACAAGCTCTCAACACAAAGGGAAAAGTAACAAAAAAGCCAAGAGCCCAGGACAGAGCAGAGATCAGTGGATAGGGTCTCTGTGCCTTCCAGGCCAGCCTGTCTACACAGTGAGTCACAGGACAGCAAGGACTACAAGAGACCCTGCCTCAATAAACAAAGACAAAAACAAAAACCCTCCCAAACCCAACCCAAAAGAGACAGAGCAGAGAATGAAGGGATTTGTAACTGAAGTCTTCTGCACTGTCAGGGAAACCCACAAGATGGCCACCATCACAGGGCAGACTGCAAGCCGCTATAGCTCGGTGACCCCACCTTCAACCTCAGGCTAGCAGAGGCCTCCAAACCTGAGGTGACAGTCACAGCCCAAGCAGCAGCAGCTCAGGCACAGGTACTGTGTGGAGGACTCAAGCTCATGCACTGACTCTGAAGAAGCACCTGAGCAGGCCTGATGCTGTACTGCCGAGCCTCCTGCCTAAGGGAGGCCCAGCGTCTGATCTGGGACAGGAGCACAGATGGCATTTACTAAGAAACTCCCACTGCAAAATAACCCAACACAAGTGTGCATGCATTTAAATTTGATTTCTTACTTCCTGGCTTGTACCACTTCATAAACTGAAGTGGTGTCACGCATCAATGTGTTCATTAGCAGGGTCCATAACTGCCCCAGAGCCAAGGCGGCTGGGCTCACACAGTGAGTTTCGGGACAGCTAGGGGGACACAGTGAGACCCTACCTCAAACAACAGGTTGGACAGGACCAATAGCTCCTAAGCTAAAAGAGCCACCACTACCGTAAATCCAGAACCCTGGACTGCAGTGCTGCACAAGATACTTCTGCTAGAACAGGGGTGATAATGCTGTTCTCAAATTATATCCTGGGGTGGGGGCATACACTTTTAATCTCAGCACTTGAAAGGCAGCAGCGGATTCGGTTGATCCCTGTAAGCCTGAAGCCAACTTAGACTACATAATGAGTTTCAGCAAAAGTTCAGAGTATATAACACAGAAACCCTGTTTAAAAAACAAAAACAAAAGACAGGTGAATTTCTGAGTTTGAGGCCAGCCTGGCCTACAGAGTGAGTTCCAGGACAGCCAGGGCTACACAGAGAAACCCTGTCTCGAAAAAACAAAAAAACAAAAAACAAAAAACAAACCCTCCAAGCTTTGTGCCTTCTCCAACCTTTGTGGGTGAGGCTGTGGTGTTAGTGAGAGCAAGCAGAGAAACCGTGCTGACATCACCCAGGAGGCTGCTCAGCCCAGGACAGGGGAACCTTTGATGACTCAAACTCAAACACCCAAGTATGTTGCTAGGCCCTGCCCACAGAAATGAGTACTGCTTCATATGACTTGTCTTTCCACAGTGGGAAGGGTTCCGAATACACCCATCTGCATTTCAGAGATTTCTCTGAAAAAAAAATTGCAGTGGTTTCTTTCTTTTATGTTATCGTTAACCTTAAGTATACTTTAAATATTTTCAAATATTTAACTACTTTTGAAACTGTGATATAATTACACCCTTTCTTCCCCTACCTTCTGAAGTGTAACCACTTCACACATTGCCTCTGACTTACATCCAGGCAACTTGTCTGAATCTGAAATAGTCAGTCTCAGAAAAACACTTAAGGATTGTAAATTTCATTTACAACTTTAGGTGCCCCTTCTAAAACACTTTTTTTCAGACAAGTCTCACCAGTTTAGAACAGTCTCGCTGCCGAAACCCAACTGTGTCTTCAGGGGCTGCTCCTGAGCACTGGGCCTCACGGGAAGAGGCCTAGAGAACAGCAAAGGGGGTTTTTATGCCTAAAGAGCCGCTGAGCAGTTAGGGGCACTGGGTCTGGTCCCCAGCACCCACATGGTAACTCACAACCACCACACCTTCAGTTCCATGGAGATCCGATGCCCTCTTCTGTGTCTGGAGCACCCAGCACACGTCAGTGCACTGATACACATGCAGGTAACACACTCATGTACATAAAAAATAAAATAAAAGTTTAAGGTGGGATGGGGTGGGGTAGGGTGGGAGAATAAACACCTTTAATCCCAGCATTCAGAAGAGAAAAGGGAAGGCAGATGGATCTGTGAGTTCAAGGCCAGCCTGGTCTACATAGTGAAGTCTAGAACAGCCAGGACTATACACTAGGACACTGTCACAAAGACCAACCAAACCGAAAGACAGACAAACAACAAGGTATTTTTTCCTAAAATAACTATAGTTACTTAATGTATGTGTGTGAAGCACATACGCCAAAGAACTCCTTATGGGAGCTGGTCCTTCCTTTACAACTGTGGATTGTGGGTATAGAATCAACTCACCGCTGCAGGCTCTTTCTGCACTCAACCATCTCACTCATTCAAAAAGACAGATGTTCTAAAGGAGGGGTTAACATGTAAAAGAAGCCCAGAATGGTGGCCCACACATTAACTGTGCCATGACCAGCCTCACCCTCTGAATAGTAAGGAAAACACCCTGTTTCTCCCTCCGAATAGTAAGGAAAACACACCATTCCTCCCTCGAGTTGTTTTGTCAGAGGAACAAGTGTATCTTGTATATATACTTTACATCGATTTAGTCTCATCTAAAAACAATGATGCTCATTTTAAAACGTTACAAAGCTGCAGTATGTGCGAATAGTACAAAAACAAAATAAAGCAAGAATTCAGCATATAGCCAGGGGTGATAACACACACCTCTAACTGTAGCACTTGGAAGACAGATGCAGAAAAGGATCACTATAAGCCAAGGCCGGACTGACCTATATGAAGAGGTCCAGGCCAGCCTGGGCTACGCTGAGAAATCCTGTTTCAAAACAAAACAAAATTTAAAAAGATAAATAAAAATTTTATTGGGAAAGGCATGGGGAACACATCTGTACTCCTAGTACTTGGTGGTCGGAGGCAGGAGGATCTGAATTACTGCTGGAGCTGGGGAGATGGCTCAGTGGTTACAAATATGCATCGCTGCTGCAAAGGATTTGGGTTTAGCTCTGAGCATCCACACTGAAACACACAACCATCTGTAACTCCAGTTCCAGGGGATCTGATGCCTCTTTCTAACCTCCAAAGACCCTTACATTCACATGGTGTACATTACACACACACACACACACACACACACACACACACTCAGGCATACATTATCTACACATAAAATTAAGTATTTTTTAAAAAAGAGTTTAGTACCAGTCTGGATTATATGCAGTTATAACAGCCTGAGCTACATATACATTATAAAATATGGTTTCTGGAGAGCTGAGGATCTGGTTCACTGGTGCGTGCCTGTCTAGCATACAAGAAACCCTGGTTTTTATCCCCCGTGCAGGGAAGGGGGGAGGGGAAAGGAAAAGCTGCAACTGAGAAGAGGCAATGCCATGAGCCTGTAACCAGAACCCTTGCGAGTTGGAGGCAGATAGGTTAGAAGGTCATTGGTGACTCTTAGCTACACAGGGAACTCAGAACAGCCTGGGCTACTACACCTGTCTCAAAAGGGGAGGAAGCGGGAGCGCAGCTCATACTGCTGTTACTCAGTCCCAGGGGTCCGGCGCCCTCTCTGGTCTCTAAGGGCACTGCATGCTGGAGGTGCAAACACCACCATCCACAGAGGATAATAAAATGACTTAAGAGAGGGACTGGAAGGAAGCAGTACATTTTCTTGGGCAGGAAGGAGAGTAGGGAAAGGGGAGGGAAGGATGGTCGCTGATGGTGCTAGGCCATGAGGAGAACAGAAATCTGCTGCAAAGAAAGGTTTCAGACAGTGAAGGCAGAGGGAGGAGAACAGACTGGTGGGATGGCCAGGGTGTCAGGAGGCCCAGGCAGAGCAATGATGTCATGTAAAACACTCTTTCTGCCACTAAATCTTCCAGACTGCAACCATGTCTGTTTCTATGGGCTGGATGTGAGAACATCACTTCAGGATAGATGACATAGTGCCAAAGGCCCCACGCCCAGCCTAGCTAAGACCCCCTCCCCAAGGGCACCGTGGGAGCCACAGGAATGGTCTTGTGATTAAGGACGGGACAAATGACCAGTCACGGGCTTTGGCACAGTTACCAAGAAGGAGGGTTGTTGGTAGGGAGCTAAGTGTTTTTTAGAGAAGAATTTCAAGTCCCAACCTACAGAACACCCAGGTATTCTGCCCATAATCAGTTAAAACAAAGAGTTGAAGCTCTGAAACAGGCCCTGGCCACAGAGGGGAGTCTGCACATGCATCCTGCGCAGAAGACTGGGAGCACACGCTGTTAATGCCGCATGCAGATGAGGTCAGCAGGCCCAATGGAACTTGCATCACAAGGCAGTAACGGCACATCTGGGGCGGGGCAGGAGGGAGCACAGCATGGGGAGGGGAGAATGCAGAGGTGCTAGCAGCACTCCTCTGTCTGTCTCCACGACTTTGTCCGGGGTGCTCATAACAAGTCTGCAGGCAGGCTTCTGATAGCGCCTATGGCACTACCCACAGAGGCCAGCACCCCAGGAAACCTGTTAGCACTGTCAAGCACACCCCACACGGGCCACTAAAGCTTATATTTCTAGGATAAAAGGGAGCACCCTAGACTGGACCAACATGTCACCAACGTCAAGGCATCACCTGCATGGCTAGGAAGGCCACACTGTCACTGCATTGTGCTCAATGGCCTCGTGAGGAACGCCATGATGCTTACGAGGTGCTGCCATAGCCCCTGTGCCCTGGACAGCATGAGGACACTCACCTCCATAGTAGAGTCCAGTAGCAGTGCACATCCGCCACTGTCCCTGGTACATGCCTGCTCTGCTGGGGCTGCACATCTGGACGCTGACGTCTGCGATCTCTTGGGGCTCTAGTGATCTCACCATCACCATGTTCACATGTCCAAACTGGTCTCCCCCGACATATTTAAGACAAACCCCTGGAGGCCAGGCCTCTGCCCCTAAGTTCAAATAAAAAAAGGAAAACAAACAAACAAAAAACAAAAAACAAAAAAAACACTGTTAGGCAATCAGTGGTACTGTACTAGAGTTTCTCTTCAAACTGTGGAAAATGTCTCTTCATACACATGGCGATGATGATGTCGTCTTGTGTCGCTCAGCACAGAGAACTGAGAGGTGGGGGAAAAGCCAGATGACATCAGCTTGACATGTAACTCACGTAACACGAGAAAATCAATTACCTCCCGCTGAATGTTCTTGTGCACATTCACTGATTCCCAGCCTGAGGCCAGCCTGGTCTACTACAGCATGGTCCAGACCACCCCAGCCACACCTTGAGACTGTTTCGAGATAAGGAGGGAAGGAGGGAGGTAAACAGTCTGCTCCCAGGGTTTCTTAGAGACCAGAGGATAAAATGGTCATTCGCATTCCAGACCAGTGTTTCACGGACAGGGCAAGCTCAGTCTGTCAGTAAAGGGCTTACTTTCCAAGCACAAATCTGAATTTGAGCCCCAGAACCCACGTACAAAAGGCTGGGAGGTGGTTCAACATTTACAGCACCTGCGGAGCAAGCAAGATGACTGACGACTGAATCCCTTAGCCCAGGTAAATGCTACCCGGCAAGGCAGACTCCTGCAAGTCCAGTCTTAGAAAAGTCTGAATACTCACAACAAGCTGGCCACCAAGGAGCTAAGATGTCACCTCAGGGTTTGACTCAGCGACCTGCCTCAAAAAGTAAGGTGGAGGACCAGGGAATGCAGATTCCCAATATTAACTAGACTCCATTAGAATGTATATGCACGTGCAGAGACACCCACAGACTCTTGTGCACCCTTACACAAATATGCACACGCAGAGACATGCATAGACACATGCATCTACAGCAAACACATGATGACATTAACAAAGGGCCACATGCAGTACTATGTGCTGGCAACCCCGGCCACGGGTGAAGAAGACTGGCGGATCCCTGGATCTGCCGGCCGGCCAGCCTAGCCCACCTGGCGGGTCGCACTCAGTAAAGGGCTGTCTCCAAAAACAGCGGACAGTACATGATGCTGTCCTCTGGCTTACAGGCACACACTTTGTTCATGTTGTCCAGTTTAATACTTTTCTTCTAGGATCCTTAATTATAAAATACGCAGGGGCTCAGAGACTGCTGAGGTCTCGGGTTTGATCAGTGATGCACAGCTTGACTGCCCCACACAGTGAACTGTGACCCCAGGAGTGGTGGCATCAGCCAGAGCGCTGATGCAAGGATGGGAGTGGCCGCAGAGGCCTTGGTGGCTGCGCTTCTCGTCTGGCTCTTGTTTAGATGTGTGAACCAAATGAGACATCTACACGCTGACCAGTCAAGTGCTAGATGCAGCCACAGATAAGTAGATGTGTTCTCTTCTGTGAGCCATCTCCAACATGCACCCAACGGCACTCACTGTCTCCTTAATTTTATAAAGACGTGATTTTTTTTTTTTTGAGACAAGGTTTCTCTGTGTAGCCCTGGCTATCCTAGAGCTTCCTCTGTAGACCAGGCTAGCCTTGAACTGAGAGACCCTCTGCCTCTAGAGTGATGGGACCAAAGGTGTGCACTCCCATGCCAAATAAAGGCGCTCCCTCTTTTAAAAGTGGCTTGCACTTACCACCCAGCAATGACATGAAATGACGCAGGAGGATTGCTGGGTGCACTGTAGGTCACCATGAGACACTGAGTTACACGGGGGTGGTGGGGACACGCTCGGCAGTTAAGAGCGTTAAGGTCTCTCTCAAAGGACCAAGTTCACCCCCAGCTCCCATACAGCAGCTCACAGCCTAGCTCAGTGGAGCTAATGCTTTATTCTGAGCTCCTCGGGCTCAAGTACAAACCCACAAAGACACACATCTATGCATAACCTAAAAATTAGAATAAAACATTTAAACATAAAAAGAAACAAACAACAACAAAATACCAGTAACTTCTGTCAGCAATCAAAGTGGCGCAGGCCCTTAGAAGCTGAGTTAAAAAAAAAAAAAAAAAAAGCTGGCTGAATCCCAGGAGTTCAGGGCCAATTGAGGCAGAGCAACAAGGCATTACAGCCACCTCAGAACATAAAGACTGCCAGCCGACCGTGTGCTGTTTCTCCACTGGGGCCTGCCTGGCACAGCTTGCTGCTGGAGGTCAAGGAAGGAGTGGGGGACATGAGGTGCCTGAGGAAGGTCGGCCTCACCAAAGACCAAGATTCAAGGGGAAAAAGGTGCAAATCCACCCCCCCCACACACCCTACCTTGTACTGTGAGAGATGTGGCTGTCTTGGGCGGAGACGCAGGCTCTCCCGGCTCTGCACAGAACAGCGCACTGTTCAGTCACAGGGAACCGAAGGAGGAGGAACTAGGGCTCCCAGCTAGGCGCCCCTCTGGACACCCCTGCTAACCATGCCTGTCTAATGAGCTGCATGAAGCAGCTCTTGAAGAAAGACGTGAAAAGAGGTGTCCACCCTCGAGTCTAAAAGGACTCCAAATTAGGTCTCCAGGACAAACTGGGCACAAGGACTACTCATAAGCTTTATGACCTCAGAAATTGAGTTCCATATTCAATTAAGGTGGCAGTGCTCTGTTATTACAAAACAAAACAATAAAGCAGCCTCCGCCATCCCACCACTGCCAATCTTGAGATAACAGCATCAGGAAAAATCAAAACAAAGCCATCTAGTAGCTCTAGAAAGCCCGGACATGACCACGGCTGAGGCTACGGTGTCTGAAGATGTCTGGAACAGGTGATGTTTGTACAGAGATCTCTTGGGTATGTGTGGATGGCTTTTATTGATGTTTTATTGACCATGGATGGCTCTCAATAACCCTGGTGTGTGGAGGCAGCTCCATGGAGACAGACCTCAGACACCTAACAAGGGTGCTTGTTATCAAGCTAAGACATGACTTATGAACACAGGAAATACCCTCTCTGGAAAGAAGGGGAGAGTTCGTTCCCTATTTTAATGACTGAAGGAAGAAAGCCCGGGGTGGGAGGGGAGGGAGGGGTTCAGGTGAGCACAGTCCGATCTCAACCCCAGTTCCACACGGCACCAAATCTTAGCAGGGAAAGACACGGAACACCCAATTTCCTTTCCAAAGGGTAGTTTCATTTTCATTTCCACAAAGCTCAAAAATACTAAGAACAGCGAGCGTGTTCAAGCCATCATCAAGGGGTAATCACAGCTGTGCAGCGTTCAAGAAAACATAGTGACAAGTGCAGCTTAGCCCTGTGTGACACACTAAGATGTTGTGAGGTGGTGACAGAAATGGCTTTGTCTAGTGTGTGTGAGAGAGAGAGACAGACAGACAGACACACACACACACACACACAGAGAGAGAGAGAGAGAGAGAGAGAGAGAGAGAGAGAGAGAGAGAGAGAAACAGACTGACAGACAAGGGACTGAACCCAGGCCTTGTATGTGCATCAAGGCAAATTCTATCAGCTACATGAGTACCTAGCCCTTCTTACATCTCTACAGAGAAGATTCTACAGCAAACAAGTCTCAGTTCTGTAAGTCTGCACCTACGTAGCTTAATGTTAAGGGGCTGACTTTACAGTATATGACAGTTAAGTTCTCCAGGGACGCTGCTGGGACAGTCACAGCATACATATCTCACCTGTGTGTGTTAGCCTGGCATCTAAGGCAAGATTGGCCTTGACAATCAAGGCACATTAACTCGCTCAGTGAGTACTCTTCTCCAAAGCAGGCATGACCAAGTCAGAGACTGGAAGTGGTAGACGCCTACCCTACTTCTACACTGTAAGACACAGGCAAACAGTGTGATTCCGGGGAACCAGCGCACAGCCACGCCCTGTAATAACCTCCCCTACACAGCTCCTGGTCGGTCAAGTGGTAAGAATCGGGGTGCAGGATACAGCTACACGATACTGGCTTCAACCTTAGAAGAATGTTTGTGCATAGTACCTTGAAGGATAAAATCTGAAGCAACTGGAATTCCATCATAAGAACTGCTTTTCACACACACAAGCACTGGGAGCCAACAGCAAGAACCTCAACAGTTTTAGGTCAGGAGAAAGGCAGGCGAACAGTCAGGCAAGTCTGCCACATGTGCAGAGCTACCTACTGAGTCAGGTGAGGCTTCGCGGGTGTCGGCCTGCCTGCCTGCTTCCCCTCCTCCTCTTGTTCTGTAGCCTAGGCTAGACAGGTATTCATCAGCATCTACCTACCTTCATTTCCCAAACACTGGGATTCCAGCCCCTCAGCCTCCCGGCCTCACTACAGCCTTGTGGCAGGCAGTGATAGCACACATGTCTACAGAGGTGGCCTCCTCTATAGTCCAGACTGAGGGGGCCTCAGGAGGTAGAAGATGGCATACTGAAGCTAGTCTGGCTAGAGTGAGACCTTGTCCCCAAATATAAATACCCCATGTAAGTGGCTGGGAAGGCAAACTGAGCTGTGGGCCAGGCAGGGCTATACAATATAAGACTTTGTCTCAAAACAAACAAATGGATGGGGAGAAGGCCAAGTAGATAAAAGATGCACGACCCAAGCCTGAGAACTGAGTTAAATCCCCAGGGCCACAGGATGAACGGAGATGGTGTAGCACTCAGGCATCCATAATATAAAAGAAATAACATAAAAACATGTACTTGAGAGACTTGAGAGAGGCGCAGAGGTTAAGCGCTCTGGCCGCTCCCCCAGAGGACCTGGGCTCACTGCCAGCGGCCCCATGCAGCACCCAGCTGCTCCTAACGCCAGCTCAGAGGGCGCTGCCCCCTGCTGACATCCTCTGGCACCAAGCACGCATGTGATGCTATCAAAATATCTGTACATATAAACTTGTACAATATGTACTATTTTTAAAAAATACTAAAAAATTCATAGAAATATTTTCCTCCTGTAAATATGCAAGGCACTGGCATAACCTTAAAATAAGTCACAGTTTAAAAAATAAAAATAACTTCAAAAGATAGCATGGTAGCATATGGTTAAAATCTCAGCACTTGTGAGGTAGAACAGGAAGATCTCTGAATCCCTGCCTCAAAAAAATGAAGCTGAAGCTGGGCGTGGTGGGGCACACCTGTGATCCTAGCACTTGGGAGGCAGAGGCGGATTTCTAAGTTCGAGGCCAGCCTGGTCTACAGAGTGAGTTCCAGGACAGCCATGGCTACACAGAGAAACCCTGTCTCGAAAAAAACAAAAACAAAACAAAAGTAACAAACCCAGATGTTGGCTAAGCAATTAAAGAAAAGCCAAAAAACCAAAAACTGTGAGCATTCTCCTGTGTCGGAGGAGCCTCCAACCACAGCAGCAAGGGACACCGCCTACGGCTGCTCCTGCAGCAAGGGCCCGGCTGCTCAGCTTTCCTCAGGAGTCTCTCTGAACTAAGACAGCAAAAGCAGGGTAACTGGATCTGATGCAGCAATCCTTGTATAAAATTCTAGTTTAAAGCAGGCATGAAGCCAGGCAGCGCTGCTGCTACGCGCCTTTAATCCCAGCACTCTGGGAGGCAGAAGCAGGCCTGGTCTACACAGTGAGCTCCAGGACAGCCAGGGCTACATAGAGAAACCCTGTCTCGAAAAACCAAACACCGCCCCCCTCCCAAAAAAGAGGAAGCATGAAGGAAGACTGACATGTTAGACAGCAGCCAGTCCGGGCTACAGAGTAAGACTATTTCAAACAATACAAAACCGGTTAGCCAGAGTTTCCTCACCACAATGAGGTCTCCTGCGTTTTAGGCCCTCTCACATCAGACTGATATGACACAGGCACTCCGCACACTGCAGCCTCAGCTAAAGGACACTGAGCCTTCCAGTCGTCACTGCTAAGAGTATGAAGGCGCCCTCAGCCAAGAGGACGGAGGCGGGGCTCCAGAAAGCTAGGTGGCGATGGGCACTGTGATCATCCGCCATGCCCATGCTCATGTCCCACAGCTGTGGCAGATAAGTCAGCAGTGTGCCTTACTCAGTGACCTTCCAGCTTTGCCTCTGAGACTGGGTCGCCCCTGTAGCTCTGGCTAATCTGGATTGATTACGTAGTCCAGACTGACCACACAGACGTGCAGCGAACCTCTAGCTTTAGCCCAACTGCTAGATTACAGCAGTGTGCGCTGACTTTGACATAGCTCTTCGGGACTCCTTATCCCATCTCTCGACGTGGTCTCAGTGCCTCACAAACACTGCAGTGCAATCCAAGTCCTGTGGATGCATAGGCATGAGTCTCCAAGGAGCAGATGCCACTGTTCTGCCCAACTGCTAGGCCCAGGAGGCGCCTCTCTCTCCTCGGGCCTGGTAGAGAGGTGAGGTTACAGTAGAGCTCCAGGGGAGAAAACAGGGCCCAGAGCCTAGTTCCTAGCAGCCAATGAGAATTACATACTGTGCATTAGAAAACTCAGTCACAGGCTGGAGAGACGGCTCAGTGGTTAAGAGCACTGACTGCTCTTCCAGAGGTCCTGAGTTCAAATCCCAGCAACCACATGGTGACTCACAACCATCCATAATGAGATCTGACACCTTCTTCTGAGGTGTCTGAAGACAGCTACAGTGTATTTGCATATAATAAATGAAAGAAAGAAAGAAAGAAAGAAAGAAAGAAAGAAAGAAAGAAAGAAAGAAAGAAAGAAAGAAAGAAAGAAAGAAAGCTCAAGTCACACCAGGTGTGACTTTAATTCCAGTACCGCAGGCAGAGGCAGGGGGACCTCTATGAGTTCAAGGACAGCCTGGTCTACAGTCTGGGCTACATAGAAAGACACTGTCATGAAAAACAAAACAAAGCATAAATTAGTCTCAAAAATCACAGCCATAAGCTCCATCATGCCCTTCTCATTCTAACTTTAAAACAAACAACAATTAACATACAAATCCCCATTACACACTTACCAGAATTCTGAATCCGCCATGTTTTTATGAACTGGGTATCAGGGGGTATTGACTCCCCTTCTCCTATGGTGACATCTTCAACAAAGGACATGGAGGGCACACTGATATTTGGGCTCTCGAAGTCATAATAGGCGCCAATTGCTGCTTGTAAGTTCCTATAGATAAAAAGACAGAGGCTTCAGTCCACTCTGAAGATATTATCTGAACTGTCAACCGTAAGGGAAATCCTTTCTTAGGGTTGGTCACAGAGGCAGAGGCTCCCACTATCAGGCCTTCAAAAACCACTGGTCACTAAGAAACTACTAGAAAAGCAGAACCAACAAACTTGTGCATTCTCTCCTGAAGGCATTTCACAGAGGGTGACAGACCACTGTGAACTACAAGAAGCACAGACACAGGGACAGAAGAACACCAGCTAAGAGTCTCTCCAAAGCCTGATGTGGTATAACTCCAAAGAAACTAAGAGTCTTCCCAAAGCCAGGTCTGTAACTCCAGGATTCGGACATAGGCAGGGAGATTACCACTCTATAACTTTGTTTTTAAAAGATTTATCATTTCAATTATGCACACAGGTGTGTGTGTGTGTGTGTGTCCTCATGTGTATGCACATGGCACTGCAGGTAACCACAGAGGCCAGAGGTACTGGACTCCCTGAAGCTGAAGTTATGGATAGTTGTGAGCCACCTTAGTGGGTACTGGGAACCAAACCCGGGTCCCCTGAAGAGCTTCGGGTGCCCTCACCAGCTAAACCACCTCTCCTAAGCCCTCTATAAATAAAGAATAAAACACAAAAACTGGGTGTGGTGGCATATTCCTTTAAGGGATGAAAGTGCTCAGTACTTCAGAGGCAGAGGCAGGAGGATCTCTGTGAGTTCAAGGACTGCCTTGTCTAAATACAGAAAGAAATCCAAGGTAGCTAGGAGAGACTCCACCTTCATAAAACAAAACAAAATGAAACAACCCCTCAAAGCATGTCTTTAATGTGCATGTGTGAGTGTGGGTGCAGTGAGTCATGTGCACAGGTGGAGGTGGGTCAGACTCGGGCCACGCGGCGTGGTGGCAAGCCTTTCTACCCACTGAGCCATCTGGATAGCCCAAGTTCTACTTTTTAAAGACTGTATTGATTTTTGAGTGTTCTTACTTCCCACAGCAGGTATTGCTATAGACTGCTCTTGGCTTTATGTCTCTGACAGTAGCTCTTAAAGATACTTCTGTCAGGAATGAGTAGTCTCTGTCACAGCTGAGTCACTGCAAGGTAAAGCACTGCTAAAGCATCACTACTGAGTGCTTCATCTGTGTGCTCTGCAGCCAGCCCCTTGCCGCAGCACTCCTGAGGCGGGGGGCTTGTCACGGCTGGGCACAGCCCTCCTTCAGGAGACTCAGCTGAGCTCACACTGCACCTGCAGACCTGCTTCCCTGGCCTGGCTCTCTGCCAATGGGACAAATAACCTATTTAACATCTCAGAGTGCTTTTTTCTTTGCTGAGTGTGGTGGGTCAAGTCTGTAAGCACTCAGGAGGCTGACGTGAGAGTAGTGGGGTTTGGAGCTAGCCTCAGCTAAATATGGTGACTGTCTCACAAACAGTCTCAAAAACAAAAGTATTATTTTTAAGTGACCACTTTTTTTTACATGTGTGAGAGCTGGGGTACAGGTGAAGAGCTGAGATCAATTCCCAGCAACCACACGGTAGCTCATGACCTGTATGTAACAGTAGTTCCAGGGACTAATGTGCCTGCTTCTGAGCTCTGAGGACACCAGGCACACATGTGGTGGACATCTGTATACATAGGCATACCCTCATGCGCTTAAGATAATCTTTAAAAATGTTTAGTAAGAATCATGTGTGGGGCTGGGCAGTGGTGACGCACACCTTTAATTCCAGCACTTGGGAGGCAGAAGCAGGCGGATTTCTGAGTTCAAGGTTAGCCTGATCTACAGAGTGAGCTCTAGGACAACCAGGAATACACAGAGAAACCCAGTCTTGAGAAAAAAAAAAACAAACAAACCAAAAACAGAAAAAGAAACAAAGAATCACATGTGGGGGTGAAGAAGTGGTGAAGGGAGTGAAGTCCCCGACGCACAAGCGAGGCATGACTCTGGATCCCTAGAGCCCGTATGCAGAGCTAACCATGGAAGGAGAGACAGGAGAGCTATCTCAGGGTGAATTCGCGGTGAGACACCCTGTCTCTAAGAGCTAGGGAGGGCTTTAATCCCAGCACTTGAAAGGCAGAGAGGCAGGAAGATTTCTGTGGGTTCAAGACCAACATGGTCCATCTAGACTGAGGTTCAGGCCATCCAGGCCTACACAGTGAGACCCTGACTCAGAACAAAACCAAACAAAATGTTGAAGAGGGACAGCCACCCTCCCACCTCTGGCCTCCACACTGACCAGCATGCATATACATTCATGAGAGACTGAGGGGAGGGTACACCAGCCTCCAAACCCTACAACTCAGGAAGTGGAGCTCAGATGATGAAGGGTTCAAGACCAACCTGAGCTACATGAAACCTAGTCTCATATCAGAAAAGGGAAAGGAAGAAAGCCAAATGCCTCTTGCCACCTCTTTCTCGGAAGAGCCACTTGGTTAGCTGCTCCTGAGGAGCCAAGCGCACAATCCAGAGTCCTCCCCACACAGCAGCATCTCCTCAGGCGGGTTCACAGCTCCAGGGCCGGAAACCAAGGGCCACAAAGGCTGGTTAAACAAAGGTTAGAGAGCAGAGGCATTTCTGGGGATGATAGAATGGGACTCTCTTCTGGTCCACATCAGTAAGCCCACAGCCAGTTCTAGCAGACACCGAGCCACTCCGCATGCTTCCAGCACACGCAGCTGTGCACACGGAGCCGTGGGCTGCCTTACCTACCATGCACACACACAGTAGGAAATGACTGCAACAGGCGCACACTAGGAGCAGCCGATCAATAGATCAATACTTTCTGGCTATGGCCTCGGTGCCTGCTTCTCCAGGTGTTTGCAGCTGCCAGAAAGGCAGGCTATCCTTAGAGCAAGGATCATGTGATGGCGGCGCAGCTTACTAATCAGTAAGGGGTGGAATTACGACACCAGCAGCCTGCCTGCCCCACGTGCTTGATGAAATTTACATGGAGCAGAGCTGGGCGGGGAGCCAAACTGCACCAGCTCTCTCCCAGTTGCATACAAAGGCTTGGACTTTAGTCTTTCAGCCTTTTCCTTTTTAGATAACAAGGATCAAAACCATAAATAGTGGCTGGTAAACCTAAGGTGGCCCACAGACAGACTCCAAGGCACATCAGCAACCAGCCCTACCCTTAAGAACTGAAGAAGATCAAGTGTGAGAAAATAAGACTTCTTTCCACTCTGGGAGGCAGAGGCAGTGATTTCTGAGTTCGAGGCCAGCCTGGTCTACAGTGTGAGTTCCAGGACAGCCATGGCTATAAAAAGAAACTATCTTTTTTCTTTCTTTTTTTTGGTTTTTTGGATTTGGTTTTTTCGAGACAGGGCTTCTCTGTGTAGCCCTGGCTATCCTGGAACTCACTTTGTAGACCAGGCTGGCCTCGAACTCAGAAATCCGCCCACCTCTGCCTCCCAGAGTGCTGGGATTACAGGCGTGCGCCACCACCGCCTGGCAAGAAACTGTCTTGAAAAATGAATGAATGAAAGAAAGAAAGAAAGAAAGAAAGAAAGAAAGAAAGAAAGAAAGAAAGAAAGAAAGAAAGAAAGAAAGAAAGAAAGAAAGAAAAAAGAAAGACAGAAAGAAAGAAAGAGAGAGAGAGAGAGAGAAAGAAAGAAAGAAAGAAAGAAAGAAAGAAAGAAAGAAAGAAAGAAAGAAAGAAAACATTTAGTAAAAGTTGTGTCCATTTTTAAACTAAAGACTACTTTCTTCCTCTTGCAAGCAGCCTGCACTGTCTTCTGTTGGGAGGGACACACGTTGCACATTCAGGAGAATCAGCAATTCTCACAGCAATTTATGTCCAGTCTTAGCCGTGGGTGTGTCACCAGGTCAGGCTCCCAGATCACTGGAGACGGAACAACAAGAGCAACAGTCACACTCCCCTCACTGGCAGAGGCGCTCCCCGGCCTCAATTCCCTCCAGAGCTCTAACTCCTTGCACAGCCAAAGCAAGAACTGCTTGCTCACCCACACCTGCGGGCACAGGAGATTCAGCCAGGAAAGACCAAGGGCCTCTTAAAGCCTGAACTTCAAGTGAGTGAACCGGAATGGAGGGAGGTGAGCGGGCAGATGACTTCCTAGACGCAGGCCGACTGCAGCCACAGGCATGGCTGGGCATGCCTCCTGAGGGTCCAGCAGCCCCCGCTCCGTGCCAGCATGCACACATCTGTTTCCACACTCAGGCTGCTGCTGGTGACCAGGAAGGAAGAACACTGGCTGCAGGAGAGCCTCCGCCCCAGTCCTCCTCAGAGCATCTAGCCAGAACCAGACTTCAATGGAAGTTCAGTTAGAACCACTCTGAGGAAGTCCACTGTGGTGGCACACACCTTTAATCCTGTCGTTCCAGAGGCAGAAGCAGGTGGTTCACTGAGTTTGAGGCCAGCCTGATCTACAAAGTGAGTTCTAGGCCAGTCAGGGCTGTTACACAGAGAAACTCTGTCTCAACCACAAAACCAAAATTATGGGCAGTGGAGAGGGTGGATACCTTAAGACCTTTCCTGTCTGAGAACTGTATAATGGGATGACTGAAGTGCTATACCCTGTCACTACCACAACCTTTTTTTTCAGACAGAGTCTCATTATGCAGCCCTGGCTGTCCTGGAACTCAGATAAATAGACCAGTTTGTCCTCGAACTCAGAGATTCACTTGCCTGAGTCCTAAGTGCTGGGACTTAGTCCCAGGAAGGCAAAAGGAAGACTATCACAAATTCAAGGTCAGCCTGGGCTACAGAACAGGATTGAACCTCCCACCCAAAAAGAGTTAGAATTGAAAATGTTGCATGAATTTTGAAAAATTAAGTGGGTGTTCATAGGGCTAGAGATGGCTCTCGGTGGTTAAGAGCACTGACTGCTCTTCCAGAGGTCCTGAGTTCAAATCACAGCAACCACACAGTGGTTCTCAACCATCCGTAAAGAGATCTGATGCCCTCTTCTGGTACATCTACATATAATAATAAATAAATCTTTTTAAAAAAAGTGTGTGTTCACATGAACATGAGTGCACCTTGGGAACAAGGTGAAAATCAGAGGACACCTTGTTAGAGCTGGATCTCCCCAACACCAGGGGACTATGGGTACTGAACCAGGCTTGGGAGCAAGCACTGTTAACAGGGCCGGAGACATGGCTCAGTGGTTAAGAGCACTTGCTGTGCCTCAAAGGATCCTAGTTCAATACCAAGCACCCACTTTGTAGCTAATAACCATCTGTAACTTTAGTCCAAGGGAATCCAACACCTCTGTAAGCACACGGTGAGTGTGTTTTATTACACAGATGCAGGCAAAATATCCATACATATTAAAAAGCAGTAAGAAATAAAAACAAGCTGGCATGGTAGTGCATGTCTGTATACTCCATACTTGAAAAGCAGAGACAGAAGGATCAGGCGTTCACAGTGAGCTCGAGACTAACCTGGCCACACAAGTTCCTGCCTGCTCAGGTACAGGGGAATTCAGACAGGCTAACGCAGAAGGGTACACCCAACCAGACATGACGGTTAGTGTCTGTAGTCACAGTCCTCAAAAGGCTACGGTAGGAAGGACTGCCAGGAGTTTGGGGCCAGCCTGGGCTACACAGTAAGTCACTAAGGTCACTAGCCTGAGCTACAATATAAGACACCAGGCCCCCAAAAGTAGAGAGGATATGAAGGGGACTGGTAAGATGGCTCACTGGGTAATGGCATCTGCTGCTGGGCCTGACAGCTTGAGTCTTGTCACTACAACCGGAATAGGAGAGGCCTGCCTGCCTCCTGACAAGCTCTCCTGTCTGCCACAGGAGCCAGGGCTAGCATGTACACACGCACACAGTAAATGCAGGGGATCGGGATGGAAAAGAAAAGAGAGAAAAACCTAAAGAATTAAAAACCACTTTCCTAGCTGGGCGGTGGTGGCGCAAGCCTGTAATACCAGCACTTGGGAGGCAGACACAGGTGGATTTCTGAGTTCGAGGCCAGCCTGGTCTACAGAGTGAGTTCCAGGACAGCCAGGACTACACAGAGAAACCCTGTCTCAAAAAAAAAAAAAAAAAAAACAAAAGAAAAAAAAAAAAAACAAAAGGAAAAAAACCCACTTTCCTTAGGCTGAGAGAACAGCTCAGGCATAGAGTGTTGAGTGTACACACAGCCAGACTTCATCCCAGTACTGAAGAACAAACACCAGGCCACCTAAGCATGAGACACTCATTGTAATGTGGGAAGGACGATCGCAGCAGTGGAGCCCCCAACACCGTGGAGCTCTGACCCCATGGAGCCCCCAACCCCGTGGAGCCCCCGACCCCGTGGAGCCCCCGACCCCGTGGAGCCCCCGACCCCGTGGAGCCCCCGACCCCGTGGAGCCCCCGACCCCGTGGATCTCTGACCCCATGGAGCCCCCGATACAGTGGAGCGCAGTGGAGCCTCCGACCCCGTGGAGCTCCTGCTTTATCCCTAGTGTGTCCTTTGCCCTCAGACCCATGCCAAGGCACACTGCAAAGGGAAATTAAGTAAAGGTCTGCTGATGAGACAGACCTCTGGCAAGCTTCAGGACACACGGCAGGAAGGCACACCTTCCTGTGAAGATGGAGAAAGAGTTGGGTGCTCTGGAAGCAGGGCGCCCCAGAGGCCCCTGCAGTCGAACTCAGTCCAGGCTCAAGCTGCTCACTTTTAAGATGAACTTGCACACGGAAGCCAAGCGGTATAGGAACTGATTGCAATGCAAACCCCTAAGGCAGGGACTGAGTGTGCTGCTGTGTGCTTCACTGTGGACTCAGGAGAACCACAGGAGGACAGGCAGGCCGTGCACTGCAAACCCAGGCTGCACTCTGCTGAGTCACTTCCGCCATGAACCTCTGTGTCCAAGAACTCACGTTTCAGTTAAAAATGCAGGTTTAGAATAGCTCCTTGTTTTGGTCCCTGGATCTAATTTCCTGAAATGATTTACAATCGCTGTGTCGATCTATGGTAAGTACAGTTTCTGAAGATGCTGAGACCCTGTGAAGAGACAAGGTGCAATACCCCGAATGTCCCTGGATGACAGCACAGAGCTTGTTCAGACACAGCGCTCCTTATAAACAGTTTTGGTTAGTCAGGAAATTCACAGTGAGTTGTGACATGATTAGATGAATCTGCAATTAAGCAGAGTTCCAAATGATCTGATCCTAAGACTGTCAAAGAGGTGTTTCCTAGTTTAAAAATACAAAGAACTTTTGGGTTTGACATTTTTTTAAAGTTGCCCAAAATATCTAAATACACATTCTATTCTATAATCTAGCTGTTATTGCTGTAATCCCAGCACTTGGGAGGCAGAGGCATGTAGACTTCTGAGTTTGAAGCCAGCCTGTTCTATAGAGTGAGTTCCAGGACAGCCAGGGCTACACAGAGAAACCCTGTCTCAAAAAAAAAAACAAAAAAACAAAAACAAAAACAAAAACAAAAACAAAAACAAAAAAAAAGAAAAAGCAAAAAGCCACATACAGGCTGGGCATAAGGGTGCTGGCCTTTAATTCAAGCACTAGAAAGGGACAGGCACGAGGGTGTCTGTGAATCTGAGCCCAGCCTGGTTTACACAGCCAGCTATAGACCAGCCATTGAGACTATATAGAGACTGTCTCAAAAAAACAAAAATAAAAAACAAAACTCAAAGTTCCATACATGGCTGGATAGAAGAACACTTGCTGATCTTGCAAAGAACCTGGATTCAATTCCTAGCACCCACATGGTGGCTCTCAGTCTGTAACTTCAGTTCCAAAGACTCCAGCACCTTCTTCTGGCTTCCTAGGGCACTGCACACACATGGTGCACAGACACCACGCACACAAACATTATACACTAGATCACAACCACAGGTAACACCTGGAACCACACTCCCTCTACTGGCCTCCGTGGCCCTGGCATTGTGTACACACATCACATACACAAACAAACATAGAACCACGGTGGCCTGAGCATGGTACATGAAACCCACAGGGTGGGAGAAGAGAGACAGGCTGTCCTCTGTCTCCACATGTGCACACACAAATATATGCTCAGAAAAAAAAGATTAAAAGCTATTACTAGAGCGAGAGAGACTTACTGGATAAACTAAATGCTATCATCTTAGCAGCCTGAGCTTGGTCCCTGGGTCGGTCCCACAGGGGACATAGGAACCAAGTTGTCCCTGACCGCCATAAATACACCATGGCATGCCACCCACCAATAGTACAACTTTTTCCCCAAACATAAAGGTTAGGTGCATTCTATGCACCTAATGCATACAGGCCGGTGCATTCTCAGCACTGCAAATGCTTCAAACAGCTCTTGCCACGGCCCACCACACCAGCACTCGAGCTAGCTCCATCAACATGGTCACACCCCGGGCAGCAGCTCATGCTTCAGACAAGCCGGTCTCAGACAGGTAAAATGACTCAAACATGTTTTTATGCATTTCAGAATAAATGGGCTTTGAAAAATTACTTTCTTCCGTTAAAACTAGGACTCATTAAATGAAGTGCCAGGCAGTCCTTGAGCACTTCTGTAGCTCAGGCAGGCCTTAAGCTTGGGACCCAACTGCGTCAGCCAGGACTGTAGCTTCTGCTGCCCATCTAGAAGTCCTTATCATTTTAGGACTAGATTAAGTTGCACAGGTGATACCTGTGATCCAGCCCACCAGAGGCTGAAACAGGAGACGCACGCCGTCCCACTGTGATGCCAGTCTGGGCTACACAGTACACTCCAGGCCAGCATAGGCTAGAGGGGCCCTTGCTAAAACAAATAGCCCATTATGGTGGCACTCTATGATGCGAGCCCATCACTTAGGAGGTGAACTCAGGGGCTAGAAAGACGGCTCAGGGGTTAGAGCACTGACTGCTCTTCCAGAAGTCCTCAGTTAAAATCCCGGCAACCACACAGACGACCCGGTGGCTCACAACCATCTGTAATGGGATCTGATGCCCTCTTCTGGTGGGTCTGAGGACAGCAACAGTGTGCTCACATACATACAATAAATACTTTTTTTTTTTTTTAAAGAAAAGGCTATTGTCTTAAAAAAAAAAAAAAGAGGTAAACTCAGCTCACTCAGTTCACAGCCTGTATAACACAAGGAATGGAAGAGGGGAGAAGCCTGGTAGGAAAGTTAAACAAGGAGGGGGCAGCAAAAGGGGAAAAGGGAGGAGAGAGAACAAAACAGGGAAAATCTTCACCTCACAGCCGGTGGGTGCAGTGGTGCGCACCTGTGACTCCAGGAGGCACGCTGAATTTGAGGTCAGCCCGAGCTGACTCAGAGTGCCTCAAAATAACCCATTGTCATTTACCCCAAAAGAGAATTAACTGTACCTTTAGTGAATGCTAGTTTTACCTTAAATTAACAGGGTAGGGTCATTTGAGGGGAGGGAACCTCAGTTGAGAAAATGCCTCTATAGAACTGGACTGTGTGTGAGCAGGCCTAGAGGACATTTTCTTGAAGACTGATATAGGAGGGCCCCGCCCATTGTGGGTGGGGCCATCCTTGGGCTGGTGGTCCTGGGTTCTACAAAAAAGCAGGCTGAGCAA
Organism: Apodemus sylvaticus; assembly: GCF_947179515.1. Classification (NCBI taxonomy): domain Eukaryota; kingdom Metazoa; phylum Chordata; class Mammalia; order Rodentia; family Muridae; genus Apodemus; species Apodemus sylvaticus. Next base: position 4,890,410 of record NC_067490.1, read on the forward strand.
GCCAGTAAGCAGCGTCCTCCAGGCCTTGGCATCAGCGCCTGCCCCAGCCAGGTTCCTGCCCTGACTGCTCTCAGTGGGGAACTGGAAAGAGACAGAAGTGTGAGTATTCTTTCCTCCCTGTGTTGACTTTCAGTCATGGTGTTTCATCAAAAACTCACTCTAACCCTGCCTCAGACTGCAACTAACAAAAGAAGGAGAAAATAACCTTTGTGCAACCATCTTGTAAGGAATTCAGGCTCATCCCTGAATCCTGTGGGCTGACAGACTGCTGAGGCTCTCAAACATTCAACCTCATACAGCATTTGGTAACTGGAAGAAAAACAGCTAGCCACTATTTCTAACAACAACCACAAAAAAAAAAAATGGTTTAACCTAAATCTAATTATGACACTGCCACTTATCAACAACGTCAGACACTCAGAGGCAGCAAACATAAACTCTACATACATACAGTCTTAGGGCTGGACTCAGCGGTTAAAGCACTGGTCACTGTGCAGGGACCTGGTGAGCACCCACACGGTGGTTCACAGTCCTGTCACTCCAGCCCCAGAGATCTAATGCCCTCTTCTGGACTCCTTGGACTGCAGGCATGTATGTACACACACACACACACACACACACACACACACACACACAGGTGGGCAAAATACACAAAATAAAACATTTTAGAAAATCCTAAATTAAAGACTGAGGGAACTGAATGCCCTCTTCTGGCCTCCAAGTATACCAGGTACACACATACATAGTGCGCGCGCGCACACACACACACACACACACACAGAGAGAGAGAGAGAGAGAGAGAGAACATTAAGGTAAGGAAACCTGATAACCAAATACACCTGGTATTCTTTGTGAGGGAGTAGTTTTTGCTTTGGATTTCTGAGGCTGGCTCTACTATGTAGCTCAGGCTAGTTTGGAACTCCTGCCTCAGAGTGAAAATCTTGAGGAAAATTATGGGTTTAAAAACAAACATTTCTCTGGCTGCAATGGTCCACTCCTGTAACCCCAGTTCTAAGGCTGGTGAAGCATCCCTGCAATCTAAGGCAGCCTAGGGTGCACAGTAAATTCAAGGCGTGCCCAGGCCACAAAGGCTACATATCAAAAAACCCAAAACTCAGCAAGCAAATGTATCAGTGGCCACTCTAAGGACAGGCTGGGACTGGGAACTGGCCTGTGCTCGTGCTTCCGACGCATGTCCTTGGGGTGGACAATGATCCACACTTATGTGGTAAGATGACCTTATCCTCTCTGCGGGCAGGGCTTAGCGGCAGACTATATAGGCTGGCTGCCTGAGATTCATCACAAATGTTCAGGAAAAGAGAATTCATGGTGTCTGTAAAAGACTTCCATGCACACTGTTCATGGGATATAGGACAGCAGCAGCTCTAGAACAGTGGAACAGTTTGGCAGATGTTCAAATCCTGCACAATTTAGCGTATAACTAGCAACCTTGGTATCTACCTCAGAGACACTCTAAAATATGTCTATACTAAGTCTCGTGAGTGAAGTGTTTAATGTGTCATCTATTCGGAGAGCCAGTGAGAGCGGGGCTGCTCAGTGGAGAACATGTGTGAACCCTGGGCTCCATCCTTGGCACTGAGAAAGCAGGTGGGTAGAAATGACAGAACAAGAGACAACAAAGAGCAGCACAAGGCGTCTGCCCAAGGCCACACAGTCTCCATACCACACACAGTTTCTTACCAGTCAAGACAAATGAAATCCTAATGCTTGCCAAGCATAAACCTATTAAAGTGCACCCGGGGGGGGGGGGGGGGCAGCTCCTTGCCACACTGTTGCTCTGTGGTACAGCCTGCAATCTAGTCAGCATGGGGCAGAGGCAGAAGGACCCGAGTTCAAGGTCAGACTCCTCTACTGACCGAGTTCCAAGACAGCCAGGGCTGCACAAAACAAAACGACAACTTAAAGACAACACCAAAGAGATCACCCAGACAACAAGAGCAAATAAATAATTTCATCAAGAAGTACAAACAAGGAGCTGGAGAGATGGCTCAGAAGTTAAGAGCACTGACTGTTCTTCCAAAGGTCCTGAGTTCAATTCCCAGCAACCACATGGTGGCTCATAATCATCCGTAATGAGATCTGGTATCCTATTCTGGCCCGCAGGTGTACATGCAGGAAGAACACTCAGTACACAATAAATAAATCTTAAAAAAAAAAAAAAAGTACAAATAAGCCAGGCACTGGTGGTGCGCGCCTTTAATCCCAGCACTTGGGAGGCAGAGGCAGGTGGATCTCTGAGTTCGAGGCCAGCCTGGTCTACAGAGTGAGTTCCAGAACAGCCAGGGTTACACAGAGAAACCCTGTCTTGGGAAAAAAAAAAAAAAAAGTACAAACAGCCAGGCCAGATGGACAAGATGGTACAGGCCCTGTAATACTCCTAGCACTCAGGAAATGGAGCCAGGAAGGAGGATGACCAAAGTTCAAGGCCAGCCTGGTCTCCAAGGCCAGGCAAGTACGGTCTTCATTCTAAGAACCTGAATAAAATCATCCTCAAAAAAAGAGGAAGAAAGAAGAAGAAAGAAGAAGAAGAGAGAGAGAGAAGGAGAGGGGAGGGGAGGGGAGGGGAGGGGAGGGGAGGGGAGAGGAGAGTTGAGAGGAGAGGAGAGGAGAGGAGAGGAGAGGAGAGGAGAGGAGAGGAGAGGAGAGGAGAGTGGGAAAAGGTAGACAGACATTTCTAAGACAGCAGCTACTGTGGTGGTTGGTACATGCTTGCCAGCTGAGCATTTGGGAGGCCTTGTGGCAGGAGAATCCTGAGTTGAAGGTCAGCCTGGACTATGAGAGGACTCAAAATTGAACAGGAAATTTCCAAGGCCAAAAGGAAGAGGGTTCTCGCTCGCTTGCTCGCTCTCTTATTGGCAGGCCCACCAGGGCCAAGCAATCTCTCTGAGGCCAAGGGCTCGGGAGTCAGAGCAGCTATCAAAGGCTTCCAGAGAATGGAGAGATTAGGATTCATTCAAAGAAGCAAAACAGTTACAATAAAATCAAGATCCAACCTAGCCTTCAAAATCCTGAGAAAATATGACCAGCCTTCAAACGGACTGCCCAGCCAAACTCCTACAACTATGGGTCGGAGAATGAAAGAGGTTGATTCCGAATGCCAAAGTCTCAAATATTCCCACTGCAGTTTCAAAAAGTGTAAACTTTAAGGGGATGGAAGTTTTTCCAAGAAGTGGGCTCGATCCACTTCACAGAAATGGAGCCCAGGCTGAGAACCACGCAGCAGGCCGGCAGCCCAACCAGGAAGACCACTATAGGACTAAAGCTCTGGGATCCTTGATTTTGTCTTTTTTTTTTTTTTTGGGAGAAAGGTCTTTCTTCCTCAAACTACAGACTTTTTTTTTTTGGTTTTGTTTTGTTTTTTGGTTTTTCGAGACAGGGTTTCTCTGTATAGCCCTGGCTGTCCTGAACTCACTCTGTAGACCAGGCTGGCCTCGAACTCAGAAATCCACCTGCCTCTGCCTCCCAAGTGCTGGTATTACAGGCGTGCGCCACTACCACCCGGCGACTATTTTTTTATTATTATTGTTTTTTGTTTCTTGGTTTTTCGAGACAGGGTTTCTCTGTATAGCCCTGGCTGTCCTGAACTCACTCTGTAGACCAGGCTGGCCTCGAACTCAGAAATCCACCTGCCTCTACCTCCCAAGTGCTGGGATTAAAGGCGTGCGCCACCACAGCCTGGCTGGCACAGACTATTTTTAATGTTTACTTTTATTTAACAAATAGGGATATCCCCTTTAACATATATGGATATAACTGTGCAGCATGTGTGTACTGATTGCCCACAGGTCAAAAGAGAGCATCAGATCCCCTGGTCTGGACTGACAGACATCTGTGAGCCATCATGCAGAGGCTGAGAACTCAGCCTGGGACCTCTGCAGGAACAGACAAAGCCTTTAAGCACTGAGCCAGGTCTCCAATTCCTTACAATACTTCTTATTTTAAAACATGGGGGTGGGGGCAGAGCTGACAGAACACTTAACATATCTGATGAAATGGAAAATAAATACACAGCTGGAACGGAAGAAAGATAATTTAATTTGAAAACAAAAAAACAAACAAACAAACAAACAAAAAAAATCCAAGCAAAACATGCAGCTAGAGCAGGCGAAGGTGGTCCACACTCTGATCCAAGCAGGGGCAGCAGGATCTCTGAGTTTGAGTTCAAGGCCAGCCCCAGTTACAAGGCAGGCAGAGCTACAGAAAAGAAATGTTTCAAGAGGGGGAGGGATGGAGGACTAGGTAAGCATTAGGCCACCTGGTGCCAGCACACACAGCACAGACCTACAGAACGTCACTCCATCCCTATAATCCTACAGAACGTCACTCCATACCTATAAACACCACTACTCTATTAAAATGGGTTTAAAAACAGCTGAGGATGTATGTCAGTGGTACAGGATTTACCCAGCATGGCCCTGGGTTAGCATGCCAAGCCTCTCAAATAAACATATTTCATTCCTTTGCTTCTGATGAGCCATCCAGATACACCACCAACCCAACATGCTGCCAATGAAGGGTGACAAGACAAAGGTGGGAAATGAGTACTGAACACAGATCTTTCCTTACTGTGCAAATGCCGCATAGACACTGAGGTGAAAAGATCTCACACAAGTCACGGAAGCATACAAATAACCAATAAAAACAGAAAATGGCTGGGTAGTAGTGGTGCACACCTGTAATCCCAGCGCAGAGGCAGGAGGATTTCTGAGTTTGAGGCCAGCCTGGTCTACAGAGCGAGTTCCAGGACAGCCAGAGCTATACAGAGAAACCCTCTCTCGAAAAAACGAAATCCAAAAAACCAAAAAACCAAAAAAAAAAAAAAAAAAAAAAAAAAAAAAAAAAAAAAAAAAAAAATCCATAGAATTTTCTCTCCCAACTCTCCCCAATCGAGCAGCTCACAGTCACTTGTAACTGCATCTCCAGGGTGTTTGAGACCTTCTGGCCTCTACTGGCATCCCTGGGATATACTCATACAAGCACTCAGCTTTTTAAAAATAAAGTTCATGGTACACAGACACACATATAGGCAAAACACCTACAAGAATTAAACCTAGTAGCCAGGTGGTGGTGGCGCACGCCTTTAATCCCAGCACTCTGGGAGGCAGAGGCAGGCGGATTTCTGAGTTCGAGGCCAGCCTAGTCTACAGAGTGAGTTCCAGGACAGCCAGGACTACACAGAGAAACCCTGTCTTGAAAAAAAACAAAAAAAAAAAAAAACAAAAAAAAAAACAAAAAAAGAAAAAAAAAAGAAAGAAAAGAAAAAAAAAGAAAAAAGAAATCCAGATGGCCAGCACGTAGACATGGCACATTATACATTTTTTCAGAGTATATAAGAAAGCTGTGATACAGCACACTGGAGGCAGGAGAGGGCAAGAGGGTCAGGGCTCCAAGCCAGCCTTAGATACAAGGTGAACTCAAGGCAGCCCCAGGCTACAGAAGGGAAAACAAGAAAAAGGAAAGAGAGCAGAAGAGCAGTGCCTGCCTCTGAGCAAAGCACTGAGCCACCAGCAGTGAAGGAAACGCAGAAGCACCTCCTACCCAACAGACAAGCAGGCCTGGCAAAGTGCAGTCAAGTTCTCAGGAAGAAGCTTTGTAACTGTCTCATTCCCAAGATGAACTGCAACATATTCAAGGAGGGAATCTGCAAGCATTCTTGAGAACCATTAAATTAATAAGCCAGATGTGGTGGAACACATCTGTAATCCCAGGGTTCCATCAGTTGAGGTAGGATGGTCAGTAGCACTTCAAGGCCAGTCTTGGATACGGAAACCTTGGCCACTTCCTATAACGATGGAAGAGTTTGGTGTGGCTGTACACATCTGTAACCCCAGCACTGGGGAGGCAACTTGATGCAGGTACTGCCAACTCCAGACCAGCTCTACACGGTGAATTCTAGGCCAGCCAGGAGTACACAGGGAGACTCTAAAAACAACAGTCTATATGGCAAAGTTGCCTATCTTTTTTGTCCTGGACAAGTCAATGTGTTGTAAGTCATAAGTCACAACAAGAAAGAGAGGTTAGGCCGGGCTGTGGTGGCGCACGACTTTAATCCCAGCACTTGGGAGGCAGAGGCAGGGGGCTTTTTTTGTGTGTGTGGTTTTTCGAGACAGGGATTCTCCGTGTAGCCCTGGCTGTCCTGGAACTCACTCTGTAGACCAGGCTGGCCTCAAACTCAGAAATCCACCTGCCTCTGTGTCCCAAGTGCTGGGATTTAAAGGTGTGCACCGACACCACCACCCAGCAGCAGGGGATTTCTGAGTTCAGGGCCAGCCTGGTCTACAGAGTGAGTTCCAGGACAGTCAGGGCTACACAGAGAAACCCTGTCTCAAAAATAAAAATACAAAAACCACAAAAAAACCAACAACAACAAACCACACACACACACACACAAAAACCAAACCACACACACACAAAAAAACAAAAACAAAAACAAAAAACAAACAACAAAAAGAACGAAAGAAAGAGAGGTTAGGCAAGTTAGCAGATATTTTATATTTAAAAACAAACAAAAAAAAATCCACAAATGGGTGGTCAAACAATACATCACTGAAAATGCTAATAAAGAGATCCAATTGGCTGGGCAGTGGTGGTGCACGCCTTTAATTCCAGCTCTTGGGAGGCAGAGGCAGGCAGATTTCTGAGTTCGAGGCCAGCGTGGTCTACAAAGTCAGTCCCAGGACAGCCAGGGCTACACAGAGAAACCCTGTCTCTAAAAACAAAACAAACAAACAAAAACAGAGATTCAATTGTCCCTCAGCGTCCAGAGAGCTGGCTCTGCCCTGCCCACCCCCATGGACACCCAAAGCTGTACCTGTTCAAGCTCAGGACTAAGTAGCACAGGTCTTCTGTGACTATGGACAGCCTCATCCATTCTCCCTTCTGCATCCCACCCAGCACATGCTAAAATACACTGTGAATCCCACATCCATGAGAGGCTGGAGATGGCTCAGTGGTTAGAAAAGCACTGACTACTCTTGCAAAGGTCCTGGGTTTAATTCCCAGGACCCAACAGCAGTTCAGACCCAGCTCATCTTGGGATCCAATGCCCTCTTCTGGCCTCCTAGGACACTAGAGGTGAAGACATGGCACATACACATATGCAGATATTCAGGACACACCCAAAGACACAGAAGATAAAACAGGGTTTGAGACAGGGTTTCTCTGTGTGGCCCCGGCTGTCCTGGAGCTCCCTGGCAGATGTCTGTCTGTCCACGTTCAGTGCAGATGTCTGTCTGTCCACATTCAGTGCAGATGCAACAGAGCTCGATGCTCTGACCATGTTAGATGTGAGCAAGAAGCAGGCGTGGTGGCTCATACCATACCCTAAGCTGCAGGAGGAGGAGGATCACCTGACTAGTCTGTGTTAGAGTGAGACCCAACCAGAAGTGTCGACACAGTCTTTAGAGGGTGGCTGGTCCGTCATAGTCCCCGAGCTGATGAGCACAGCACAGTGACGAAGTGGGAAGCTCAGCAGCTCTCCCAAGAATCACAGGCCTACGCCATCAAGCCTGGCTTTTTATGTGCACATCTACGAGGCAGTGATTGGAAGGCAGAAGCAGGAAAGTTCCATGTCACTGAAAGACAAGGAGACAACTGAGCTCTTATCTCAATGCAGGAGGCCCTATGTCAATTCCTGGGAGTGGAGGAAAAGAAGAAACGTTGGCTCAACAGGTAAATGTTTGCTTTGCAAACCTGATGACTCGAGCTGACACCTAAAACCCACAGAGGAAGAGCTAACTGCCCCTGACCTCTGAGCATCGTGGAAAGCACAGCTTTCTAACACATACTCTATACATTACAGAAAGAGATAGAGACTGCCACGACTGAGCCTCTCTACTAGCTGAGGCAGGAGGACCACAGTGAAATGAGGTCTCTAACAGTTAAGCACATCTCTCCTTAGTCTCATGAGCACCCAGCATGTCTACACACAGCAGAAGATGCTTAGAGACATCTCCTGAGGATGTGTGTGTGTGTGTGTGTGTTACTTTAGTGCTGCTAAATGTGCCAATCCCAGAAAAGAAACAAGCCTGTGATTTCCTAGTCAGGAAGAAAGAGCAGAGCGCATTCTAAGGAGAGGAAGTCCTGGGGCTGCCGGGACCTGAGGCTGTATGGGAAATGGGCACAGGCAATGAAGCTGCCCCCACAGAGAAGTCAGCTGGGCAGAGAATGGATCTACCAGCCATGAGTCCACCACCCAGAACATAGGACGCTTACAACTTCACAGTCAACACAGAAACCTACTGAAAAGGGGGAAGGACTAGAAGACAGATTTCCTCAAAGAAAATATACACATAGTCAACAAACACATGAAAGATATAAAATCAGTAACTAGGAAAATAAGAATGCAGGTTATATAAGGAAGGGCCCGACAAGCCGGTGCAGCAGGCAAGGTGCTCACTGTACAAGCCTCCTGACCTTCATCCTACCCTGACCTCTGTTCACTGGGGCTCCCAAATCCACCGCACAGGCACACAGTGGTACATTTGAAAAGGTGTATCAGTGTTGGCCGCACTGACTAGGATGGTTATTTTTTATTGGGCGTTGTCCTGGCGATGAGGGGAGGAGGAAGTGAGAGAACTGGGACAGGCCCTCATTCATCCCTTGCAGAACTGTGAAGTCACTGGGAAGCCTTAGCAGCCCTCAACCACTGTGGGCCCAGCGCGTGCACTGGCACTGGCAGCCTTCTAAACTTATGGGATCGGGTGCTCGAGCTCCAGAGGGGCAGACAGACAGGCAGCGATGGGAGAAAGGAAGAAAGCAGCCAGACACAAAAGGTCAAATACGTTATCATTCTATTTATAGACTCGTTCCGTCTGAGGTATTGCAACTGAGGGCAGGTGCCAACCATGGTGAGGAGGGGCCAGAGCAGGAGGAAGCGGAGGCAATTCTGCAAAGGTTGCGGCTGCCCCTGGGGTAACTGCTGTGAAATACTGTGAGCCTGTGGGGTAACTGGCCAGACTGCTGGCTCACATGTAATCTCAGCACGCTGAGGGGCAGAGGCAGGAGAGGCTGTAAGCTTTCTGCCAGTAAATTCCAGAGCAGCCTGGTCTACAATGAGTTCTGGGCCAGCCAGGGCTACACAACAGAACCCTGTCTCAAAACAAGACAGTCAATTTTACAGCAGCAATTTTATTCATTCCTAACCACTCCACATGACCAATATTCTATACCCAAAAACAACTTCACACTTGTCACTCACGACCTCAACATGCCTGTCCCAGACCAAACTCTCCACAGCGGCCGCACGAAGCTTTCTGTATCCTGGACCGGGCTGAGACTTCATCCCATCACCTCAGGTAGACTAGGAATCTTCCTAGGCATCACACAGCTTTTCTCTGATCAATCAGGACGGGAGCGACACTTGCTACTTTTCTTTTACACTATGGCTAGCATCTGCCTCTGACATGTTTAAATCCGCCTTGTAGGGCTGGAGTGACTCAGTGGCTAAAGGCCCTGACTTATGCAAGTTCAGTCCCCAACACCCACACTGGGTGACTCACACGTGCTTTTAACTTCAGATGCAGGAATCTAATGCCTCTGTGGGCACCTGCACTCATGTGTGCATACCAACACACTGATGCATGAGCGTGCAGCACAAGTGTGCACTTAATTTTAAATAAAAATACTTAAAAACAAACAAACACAAAGCACTCCCTGGTAGTTAGTCTTCGCTGTTGCGTACACAGCAGATGAACTCCAGGGTGTGGATGGGAAATGGTGTAGGAAACCAGTCCTGGAGCAGTGTGCTGGTGGCTGTGGTGCACACCTTTAATCCCAGCACTGGGGAGGCAGTGACAGATAGACCTCTTGAGTTTGAGGCTAGTCTGGTCTATACAAGTTCCAAGACAGCCAGGGATACACAGAGAAACCCTGTCTTGAAAAAGACCCCCCCCCCAAAAAAAACCTTGTCTTAGAAAAAAAAGAAAAGAATATACCCCCAGGGCTGGTAAGATGACGTAGTGGATAAGAGTGTCTGCGATCAAGCTTGAGTACCTGAGTTTGATCCCCAAGACCTACAATGCAGGAGCCAACCCAATTCCACAATGAGTAGGCATGCCCATGTCCCCTCCCCACAATAATAAGTAACATGTGAGAAGCAAAACACAAGAGCCAGTCCTACCTCTGTAAGGTAACTCTTGTCTGGGACTGGAAGTGCAAGCCCTATGGTAACAGCACATGTAAACACGTTCACTAAGACAGCAGAGTGCTTTTCCTATGCTCACAGCACATGTGAACACGTTCACGAAGACAGCAGAGGGTCAAGGTGGAGGCAGAGCTGTTTAGCAAGAACCTATGCTGGGGACAAAGGCGGAGGGGGAGGGCCCACCACTTCTCGGCAGGCAGCTCACAGCCATCTGTAGCCCCGTCAGACATGGACGCTGTCTGACAAGACCAGGCCGAGCACACTCAAGAACCCATCCGAGCTTTTTAAAAAGGAAACCCTAAAATGAATATGTCCTGTCTAAGCCTCATAAGCCACAGGTTCTAGTACACTGAGTCCCAAATTTTATGTGCTACTTAAAAATAAGTAAAAGTAAGTGTAAAACCAAACCTGGAGCAAGAACTGCTGATTTTCTCAGAAACCATGTTGAGAATAACAGCACCAGACATAACTAGCCCTGTGGGTCATTTTTGGAAGCTAGTGCTTGGCCCGTTTTTCTTTTTCTCCTCTCGGTACTGGGGTCTGAACTCAGCTTTACACAGGTTAAGCACACACCATCAGCGAACGACTCCCTCAGGCAAACTCGCATGGGGCAGGAGGGGGTGTTGAAGCAGGTCTGAGGTACATCTGAGGAGGGCCCTGATCCCTGATCTTCCATCTATAGGGCCAGTAAGCCTGACTCATACATGTGTAAGAAGACAGCTGAAATATCAAGTCTCATCTTTAAATCAGAGACTATATCCGAGAAGTATTAAGGCAGGGCTGTGACTGAGAATGGGGTTAAGCTCAGAGGACACACAGGGGATCACACAAAAGGTAACTCATTTTACACTGAGTTCAGCTGTCTCTCTGGTTAACCTTTACCCAACAGGGAGCTGCTGACAGCACTAACGTCAGGAGGGCATTACTGTATAAGAAGGTTTTCCTCAGTTCCAGAGAGGAGCTACAACTCACCTGTAGAGTGTCTTTCCAGCGCCCAGAGCCTCAGTTTGCAAAGTATACACCAGGTGCACCTATAATCCCAACATCTGGCAGAGGCAGGAGGGTCAATAGTTCAAGGTTATCCTAAGCTGAGGAGCAAACTCATGGCCAGCCTGGGCTATGTGAAACCCTTTCTCAGAGGTAAGAAAATGAGCTGCTCCACCCATGGCAGTGAGCCAAAAAATAATCCCTGCAGGTCCCTGGCTCCGCAGAGGCAGTGTAGATGTTTAACACAGCACGAACCTAAGAATGGCCAACACTATCCCCAACTGTTAGTGAGGGAAAACAAGTACAGCTACAGGTCGGTCCAATGCTAACTCCTTGTGGCTGAGTGTGGTATGCACGCATTTAATTCCCACACTTGGGAGATCTATGTGAGTTTGAAGCCAGCCTGGTCTTCAGAGGAAGTTCATGGACAGACCTATCTCAAGAAAGGAAAGGAAAAAACAAAAACAAAAACAGGTATTTACACTGAACTTTATCTGAACACATACACAAGAGAATGCTTTAGAGAATAGAAAATGAATTGCACCCTTAAAATCAGTTAAAATGGCGACATCACTAAGTGTATCTTACATTTTCTCTCTATTCTGATACAAGACAAGGATTCACTCAGCCAGATTGCCCTGATTCAGTGCCATCCTGTCCTTCCTTGCCTTCCTTCCACGTGCACATTACAACACACTCACCTCCCACAGAGTCTCCTTTTATTTTTGACATGGGGTTCCACAATGCAGCCCTGGTGTCCTGTAACAACCTATATAATCCAGAGTGGCTTGGATTTACAGAAATCTGCCTGCCTCTGCCTCTCCAATGCTAGAATTAAAAATGTGTGCCCGGCTTCCCATAAATCCTTTAATTCACAGTCCAGTCCCAAGTATGAAAGAAATTCCAGCCGGGCGGTGGTGGTGCACGCCTTTGATCCCAACACTTGGGAGGCAGAGGCAGGCGGATTTCTGAGTTCAAGGCCAGCCTGGTCTTCAGAGTGAGTTCTAGGACAGCCAGGGCTACACAGAAAAACCCTGTCTTGAAAACAAACAAAAAACCCGAAAGAAATTCCACTGACAGTAAATAGTTTGATCTACAAGCTCTTCCATTTATCTGTTTTGGTACCGAGGCTTGAACCCAGAGCATCATGGGTGCTAGGCAACTACTCTAACCACTGAACTACATCCAGTCTTCAGTTTGCCCTTTGGATACTGATTTTTTAAAAAATATTTATTTATTTGTTATATGTAACTACACTGTAACTGTCTTCAGACACTCCAGGAGAGGGAGTCAGATCTCATTACAGATGGTTATGAGCCATCATGTTGTTGCTGGAATATGAACTCAGGACCTCTGGAAGAGCAGTCAGTGCTCTTAAACACTGAACCATCTCTCCAACCCTGGATACTGAATTTATTCATGTAGGACATAATCACTGTCGACCTTAAAGAGAAAGTTCTGACAGTGCTGGCAGTTTAAATAAGTACTAGAAAAATGCTTGAAAGAAAGAAAGAAAGAGAAGAGAAGAGAAGAGAAGAGAAGAGAAGAGAAGAGAAGAGAAGAGAAGAGAAGAGAAGAGAAGAGAAGAGAAGAGAAGAGAAAAGGTTGGAGAGATGGCTTCAGCACGGTTAAGAGCACTTGGCTGCTTTTCCAGAGGTCCTGAGTTCAATTCCCAGCAAACACATGGTGGCTCACAACCATCTGTAATGGAATCCAATGCCCTCTTCTGGTTTGCATGAAGACAAGGCACTCATATACATAAAATAAATAGAAAGGAAGGAAGGAAGAGGGGCTGGAGGGATGGCTAAGTGGTTAAGAGCACTAACTGCTCTTCCAGAGGTTCTGAGTTCAATCTGTAATGAGATCTGATGCCCTCTTCTGGAGTGTCTGAAGATAGCTACAGTGTACTTACATATAATAAATAAATAAATAAATAAATAAGAGAGAGAGAGAGAGAGAGAGAGAGAGAGAGTGAGTTTAAGAATGATGGTGCATGCTTTTGATTCCAGCACTGGGGGAGAGGCTTAGGCAGGCCAGGGCTACAGAGTGAGACCCTGTCTCAAAAGAAACCAAAAACTACAGAACAGAATTACTTGGGAAGGTAGGACAGGCACCTGAATCCCAGTTCCTGGATGTGGAAGCAGGAATCAGGTGCTCTAGGCTGGCCTAGAGTGTGTATGACTCTGACTCAACAAAAGAAAAGGAGGTAGGTAACATACAAGACTGCATGTTCTCTTTTTCTGATCCCAACATGTCAATTTTTTGATGCAGACAACAAACACTCCTTGGGTTTCTTTTTAGAAGACTTGGGATCATCATTTTAGAATAATGGTTTTTAACCATGTTGCAACTTTATTGTTTTGGTTCTTTAATTATTAAGCCCTATTTTATTCTGCCTTTTGTCTATATCTCAAATCTCACAAGCATCTGTCCCTTTGAAGACTTGAATGACACATGTTAAAGAATGTTGTGTAGCATTTATCCAATGATGCCTTTGATTGATTGATTGGTTGGGATCTAGAGACAGGGTTTTTGTGTGGAGCGCTGGCTCTCCTGCTCTGGCCTTGAACTCAGAGATCTGCCTGTCCCTGTCTCCCATGTGCTGGGATTAAGGCATGAAAACTACTAAGGCTCAGGGTACAAATCTTAAGTACACAGCTGTTCCACAGAGTCTTTTTTGTGTAGTTCTGAGAACTTGTATTTTTTAATTAAAAAGTATGAGTGGGGTGGTAGTGGCACATGCCTTTAATCCTATCACCCAGAGGGCAGAGGTAGGTGGATCTCTTGGGAGTTTGAGGCCATCTAGGTGTAGCTAGGAAGTGCCAGGACAGCTGGAGTTACATAATAGAGATTTTGTCTCATAAAAAAAACAAACCCAGTCTTTATTATCACTCTGCTTGAGTCCGGCATGCAAGTGTATGAAGGTCAGGTCAACAGCTGATACGAAGGTTCTCATTGTGCTTTGTTTTTTCCAGACAGGTTTCTATATGTAGACCAGGCTGTCCCAGAAGGCACAGAGATCTACCTGCCTCTGCCTCCAAAGTGCTGGGGCTCGCACAGCCACGCCCAGCTGGGGGAGTCCCGATCTTGTTACTTTTCTCAGCCACATACCTCACCTGTTCCTCACTTGTCACAAACCCTGAAACAGTCTCAGGGAGCACATACCCCTCAAGCATATAAAACCATGCTGGGTTTGTAGTCAGAATAACTGTACTAGTAAACACTGGCAGTACTAAATAAAAACAGCTCGGCCTGATGGCTCACACCTGTAATCCCAGCACTCACAAGACCAAGGATCAATGGCCCCCGAGGCTGTTCAGTATTTAAACAGCCACACCAGGAGAAACTAGAGAGAAACAAAGTTCTTTTCCTATCAAACTGCCAAACTTCCTGGTGTAAATAAGAGGGAAAAAGGAGCTGGGAGGTGGGAAGCAGACAGGCAACAGAACTCTACCCAAGCTAAAGCTCTTAGGAACTAGACTAGAGCAATCCCACTCCTGCATCTGTCCACAACCTACCACTGTCTCAGTCATGGGCTATGCTCATGATTTTTTTTTTAATACGGGCTCTCAATGTACCCTGGGTGGCCTGGAAGTTGCTATGTAGACCAGCCTAGCCTCAACTCACTTCGATGTGCCAGCTTCAGTCTCTGGAGTGCAAGGATTCAAGGTGCGCCCAGATGAAACCCACCTAGTTGGTGCTCAGGAAGTTAGCTACATTTCCAGCATCAGATCATCCGGACCTGACATAGAAGCACAGGAGCTGGAGAGACTGCCCAGCAGAGTGCCTGAACTCCGTTTCTAGCACCTACTACCAGCAGCTCACAGCCCAAATGTACCTGATGCCTCTGGCATCCAAAAGAACCTGCACACAGGAACATACCCACGATTAGTATTTTTAAAAGACACAAACAGAACTCACAAGTACTTGCTTAACTCTAAAGGCTGTGTCTTTTATTCAATGCCTCCCACTTTGCCAGACACTAAAATACAAGCCCCATTCTTGCAATGAGTGTTGTTTAAAGACCAATAGTGAAAACCCGAATCACCTCTGGTTCTCATCACAGATAAGCATCATGGGGTGGGGGTAGGGGTGGGGTGCTAGGCAGGAGGAGGATAAAAATCTAAGCTTACAACCTCTTTTCAGACATTGCTTGAGGCATCGGGTGGACATGGAAATAAATGGGAGTTTGTTCAAGGGATGCCAAGAGAAACAAGATTCCACACGCCAGGGCACTGAACACTCAACACGGGGCAAAGGGCATGCACCTCCTTGCTTTTTGCCCAAATCCTAATTAGTTGCTTCACCTGAGAGCCTTTCAAAGGCAGTCTAATGGTCTCCAGTTCCTCCCTCACCCCGAGTGAACTTAACAACTTCTACTTGGAGACCAGGAGAAAGTTTTCTTACTTATCAAAACAGCAAGTGCCCCTGAAAGAGCCAAGACACACGTCGGTACCTAGACACAGCCCCATCAGTCTGTACAACCCAACGACAAGCCGAAGCACCTGGTCCCCAACCTAAGCATTTCCCCAGTGTTCTGTCAGAACCATTCAGGAAGCCTGACAAAATTCCCAAGGCCAAGCCTCTGCCCAGGACTCCAGTGTCTTCACAAAGTTCCTGCCTCCAAGATCAGCTCCTTCCCTCCACTTTCTGAAGGCTTTTCCCAGTCCTTCTCCCAGGCTTGGAACTCCAGATCCCCCATTAGATGTCACTTCTCCCTGGCACAACTCTTCCTTTCTCACGGTACTCGGGTGATTATCATTTGTGTTCCCTCCGCCCCAAAAGTCATTTTCCTCCTTATCTCTCTCATATAAACATACACACACACACACAATCTATTCTCAGCTCTCCCGCGCCCAGAGTTCGACCTCAGCACCTCACACACTCCCTCGAGTTTCCTCACCGTCCTGTCATGCTCAGCTCCTACACTTCACATCTATTTAAAAGGAAAACACTTCGCAACTCTCGTTTCCTGTGCTTTCTACTCCCAGGACACACGCTTTTCGTCCCAGATCGACTCCCTTGGCTTCCATGCCACCACTTCTCCCCTCTTCAGGCCCGGACTCCCAACCACCTCCTGTCCTGGGCCCTGCCCTGCCGGACCCCGCGAGCGAGCGGGCTCCGGTGTTTTTCCTCCCGCGGGCGCGAGGCCGCTGCCAGCAGGGTTGGCTCCGTGAGGGGCAGGCTCACCAGTTGGTCATGTCCAGGAAGAAGGCGCAGCCGGCCGGGTTGAGCTGGAAGCCGAGTAGCCGCTGGAACTCGGAGATGAGCACGTCCTTGTCTGTGGTGCCCAGGCAGCTGAACTTCTGCATGAGCTCGGGATCCAGGTCCACGTCCATGCCCTCCATGGCGGGGGGCCCGGACGCACAGCTTCCACCGCCCCGACCTGCTTCTCCACGGGCGGCCGCCGCGCCCGGGCCCGGGCCCACGAAGGGCGGCCCGCTGCTGGACGGCGCCGCGCGCGCTGCTCCGAGACAGGCCCCAGGCCTCTCACCGCCTCATGGGCTGCGCGCGCCGCGACGCGCCGCACCGCTCGCTCCCTCTCTTGTTGGCTTTTGGGCTCGCGCTCCCCCCCCTCCCACCCCCCCCAGCGCCCGCCTCCGCCGCCGCCGCTGCCGCCTCCGGAGTTCTCAGCACCGCCGCCTCCGCCTCCTCCCGGGCCGCGCCCAACGCGCACGCGCGGGGCCACCCGGGCCCCGCCCCTTCCTCTCCCGAAAGCCCGCCTTTAGTGACGTCATAACTCGGTGACGTCTCTCGCGTGACCTCACCGCGACGGAGCGGAGGGGGCCAGGAAATGGGAAGCCGGAAAGGGCGGCTCTGGGAGGGTTTCTGTCCTTGCAGGAGTCCCCATGCTGCGTGGGAGGAGTCACGAGTTTGGGTTGTGCTTCTGAGACAGGCAACCCCACCCCTGTTAGGACTGGGAACCAGAAGTCGCTTCTGGGACAGACTAGGGCAAGGTCAAAGTGCAAAAGGCACCACAGAGAGGACTCTTGCTCCTCTGCTCTCGGAGGACTAATTGAAAAAGACTCTTTCCCTGAGGGTCGCAGCGAAGCGCGCTTAGTCTCTGGCCTCTAACTTGAGTTTCTCATGACTGCCTATGTTACCATGCAACCTTAGCATCCTCAAGCAAGCCTCAGTCCCAGGTCCGAGGAACACTCCCCTCGCTGCCAGAACCGATCCTCTGCAAAGGAAGGTCAATACTTGAGAATTTAGCAAATCTTGTTCTGTCTCTAAAATCCAAGGCAAAAAAATGACTGTAGACAGTATCCGGTGTATCTAATGTGAGGTTCCATTTGAAGCTGAAGGATTAGAAAGCTGTGGAGAGACTCATCTGCCCGTTCTGTCACCAAGTATTTTCTCAGTGTCACCTGTTACCAGGTACGACTAGGTACAGAGATGGGGGTGGGTAAGAAATGATCTGCGACTGGGGACACGGCTTAATAAACTATCTCCCTGCAAAGCATGAAGACCTGAGTTCCTGAGAGAAGATACTCTGCTCACACATATAAGGCCTGGCTGACAGCCAAGGGTGGCAGCACTGGTCTCACCAACTTTTAATCCCATCACTGGGGAGGCAGGCAAATTTCTGTGTTTTTGATGCCAGCCAGAGATACTCTACACCCTGCCTTTTAAAAAATAATTAAACTATCCCTGCACTCCAGAGGCGGGCCTTCATGCAGTTGACTTTGATCTCATCCTCCCACCCCTACCTGAAGGGATAGCAGGTGTTTGTCACAACAACTGAAGAGACTCAAACCGAAGCCCAACTAAAGTCAGTGGGCCTGGGAGGAGGTTTAGAATCACCTGGTGACTTTTATCACATTCAAGTTTTAAGAGCAATACCTTGAGCAAATGCAGTTATTGCTGATAGTTTGCTCAACCTGATTAAAGATTAGCAAATTAAAATATATTTGCAGATGTGTTTGAATTGCATCTATCATGAACAGCAGCTGTGAGCTCAAGAGGACCAGGGCTCAGGGTGATCGGCATGACAGTTTGTATATCCCTACGGTTGGCGGTGCTTCCAAACACTCTATTCCTCAGTCATGGTGTCCTTGAGCATGACCCATCAAGTTGGCTTCCTATCACATGCCTGTAATCCCCACAGTTAGGAGGCAGAGAATCCAGATGGAAGGCCACCCTTAACTGCTTACCAAGGTCAAAGTGAGCCTAGGCTGCACAAAACTTTGTCTCAAAAAAGCCAAAAGCCAGCCTCATAGGGTGACACACCTGTGATCTCAGCACTTGGGAGAATAAGGAATTGAAGGCCAAGCTCCACTCCATAGTGAATTTGAAATCAGCCCTGGTGACTTGAGAGTCTGTCTCAAACAAACAAATCATTAGAGTCAGACAGGGTGGCTTACATCTGTAATCCCAGTACTCGGAATCAGTACAGGGCACTGAGGTAGGAGCATTGCTCTTGGTTCAAGGCCAGTCTGGCTACAGGATGAGTTTGAAGACAGTTTGAATAACATAAGACTTTATCTTAATAAATGAAAGCAAAAGCTGGGGAAACTCAAGCTCCGACTTTAGAGAGACCCTGCCTCGGAAAAGTGGGAGGAGACACGCTAGGGACCACCGGTCGCCAGGTCTGGCCTTAGAGCCTGTGTGAGCGTGAGCGTGTGCAGGATGCCAGTGTGGACGGTTGGAGGACACTTTCAGGAGCCGGTTTTCTCCCTGCACTGTGGAACATGAGGCTCAGGACTTGTACAGCGAATACTTTTTACCCACTGAGCCGTCTCACTGGCCCAATAAACTAATCTCTAAATGGAAAAAGGAAATTTGAAAGGATAAATTACAAAATGTTAAGCAGACCTCTCCCTAGGTGGCGAGGTTACAGGGACTAACCCTGTTATTTGATGTTAAGGCAAGGCCTCATTGTGTAACCCTGGCTGGCCTGGATCTCTTCGTGTAGACCAGACTGGTCCTAAACCTACTGAGACCCAGGGATGACCTTCAACTCTTGTCCTCTCACCTCCATTTATCAAGTGCTGGAATTGAAGGCATGAATCACACCTGGCTTATACTGTCCTTTCTATTAAACTTTATTTCTCTCATGTTTGAGTTAATATAGCAACTGCCCCATGTCCTTAACTTTCCAATTATTTTTCTTGTGATTAAAAATGGTCAGACTTCTCCAGGAAAGTCCCCCAGGTCAGAGAGCCACAAGTAGTGTGAGGAGCACTAGCCCTATGGTAATTCAGTTTCAGGAACACGATTTTCTTGCCGCAGGAAAAAACCCCAGGGGTTTTTCTTCATACGTTTGTTTACTCTGACCTCGAGATCTTTTGGATCACAAGCAAGTCAACAAAAAAGATGACAGATGGAACGAAAACACACGGCAGCCTCAGAGGTGGGTGAAGTGTCCGATGCTGAGATGGAAAAAGCCCCGGTGGTTCTCTGTTCTCTAAATTGGAGAGGTCAAGGTAGGAGATTAGTCAGCGACTCTGCCCATCCTTGGAACCAGAGAGAAATCTGAGTCTTGAATTCTGGCGCTACACCATTGCCTTGGTACAGCTCTCAGAGAGCTCTCAGCCAAAGCAGTCTTCTTGAGGCTCTGCTTATTATTACTTATATTCCTTTTTAAATTAATTAATTAATTAATCTTGCTTTTTTCGAGACAGGGTTTCTCTGTGTAGCCCTGGCTGTCCTGGAATTCACTCTGTAGACCAGGCTGGCCTCAAACTCAGAAATCCACCTGCCAAGTGCTGGGATTACAGGCATGCACCACCACTGCCCGGCATGTTCTTTTTTGAAAATTTGCTTTTTCAAATTATTGGTTTACATTCTGCTTTCATAACCTGTTTATGGCCTGGCGTAGGAAGGCACCTACTGCCAAACCTGGATGAGCTGAGTGCATTCTCTGGGCCCAAATGGAAAAGGGGGAGGCTGACTCCTGATGTGTGTGTGTGTGTGTGTGTGTGTGTGTGCACACTCGAAACTGAGAGTAAAAAAATAAATTTTATTTATGTATTTGTTTTGAAGCAGAGTTTCACTATATAGCCCAGATTACTGTCACATTCTGATTCTCCTGCCTCAGCCTTCCAAGAGCTGGAATGACAGGTGTGCACCCCACCCCCATGCCCAGCAGATCAAGTACAAAATATATTTATTTGGAACAATTTAGGGTTAGAGTCCAGAAACCTCCAAATTCAAGCAATCTTGGAAAAGTGCTCTGAACCGGGTGGTGATGGCGCACGTCTGTAATCCCAACACTCTGGGAGGCAGAGGCAGGCAGATTTCCGAGTTCAAGGCCAGCCTGGCCTACAGAGTGAGTTCCAGGACAGCCAAGGCTACACAGAGAAACCCCGTCTCAAAAAAACCAAACCAAAAAAAATAAAAAATAAAAGGGGGGGGGGGGACGTGCTCCGAGCTTTTATAAAGTGTGGTTTTAAAAAAAAATCTTCACAGCTTTAAACCACAAAGGGTTTGGAAATGGCACTCTCGTCAGTCAGTAATTACGATTGGTAATGCTGAAGACATTTGCAGGAAAGGGTTGGGTGTGGTTTGAGTTTCCAGGAGGTTTGAGGAACAAGTCCATGGTACAGAAGCTCTTCGAAGGCTAATGATGTTTGAAAATCAGTCTGCACACTGTGTGTGTGTGGTGTGTGTGTGTGTGTGTGTACATATCTGAGTACAGGTATTTGAAGTGCTCACAAGACACTGTTAGATCCCGAGAGCTGAAGTCAGAGGCAGTTCTTAGCTACCTGACAAGGGCACTGGGGACTGCCCTCTGGTCCTCGCATGAATAAAGGAAGTTAGAATTCATGGGATATGGGGCTGCTTCAGATTGTCCACAGCCACTGACGATGATTTGCCTCATGCAGAGGCATGGTCTTGCCAGCGGTAGACTGTTTTTGCAATTGTGTGACATTTGGAATTCTGGAGACTTTGGAGGGCATGTATAAATGCTAGGGCCCAGAAGCAGGGTTGCTGTTGGTGGTGTGTGAACCGATGGCGGGCCTTTCTCAGCTGGAGGTGGTGGTAAGAAACAGAGTGTGGAGGGGGGATCATTGGCGGGTCCTTCTCAAGGTGTGCCCCTGAGTAAACACCATATGCAACAGACCTGGTGTGAGAGAGGATGATTGGGAGAGGGGGAGGAGTGGGGGCCTGGGAAAGAGATAGAGGCAAGATAAGTGGACAGGTAGACAGACAGACAGACATGGAGCAGAATGCTGAGGGCAGAAAGAGAAGGGAGTGTGCCCACAGAGAACAGATGGGGGGACACTGGGGAGAGAGAGAGAGAGCTGCTGGGTGACAGGTGGGCTTTTATATGCTGCACACACGTCATACCTGGGGCAGTGGCAGGTCAGGACATATGCAATTGCTAGAGAGCAGGCCAGGGGAATTGTCTGTAAGCTAACATAGTGAGTTGTTGGTTGTTGTTGGTTGTGGTTTGGAGAAGGAAGAAGAGGAAGAGAGAGAAGAAGGAGAAAGAAAGAAAGAAACGAAGGAAGGGAAAAAGAAAGAAAGAAAGAAACAAGAAAGAAAGAAAGATCAAACTTGATCAGGCGGTGGTGGCGCATGCCTTTAATCCCAGCACTAGGGAGGCAGAGGCAGGTGGATTTCTGAGTTCGAGGCCAGCCTGGTCTACAGAGTGAGTTCCAAGACAAATTTGCCCCAAGGAATCGTAGTTTGACTTCCTTAATCAGCAGGAAGTAGTCGGATGGTAAGGATCGCCCCGTTCCCGAGGTCCCCTGGCTTTATTCGGGGATCTCTTTCCTTTCCCCTCTATCCTTTTATCTCGCTTATGTAGTGTTAGGGCTTGAAAGGGTGGAAGAAAGAAGAACTCACGAAGTAGCAAGGACGCCTACCGCCCTGTCTTGCCACCTTCTGCTCGGAGACGCTTTTTGTGGGAGTTATGGTGTCATCAGCCCCCAGCACAGGGGGTGGGCGTGGCGTGGCGGGGTGGGAGGCTGGGCATGCAGGTATGTTTCTGGGACGTACTTTCCTGCTCTCCCCTTACGTTCCCCAGCTCTCAGTCTCGATTCCGCCCTATCACGTGAGTTCGTAGAACTAGCTAGTTGCAACTGTGGGGTGTCACCACCTCGTGTTAGAAAAAGGAGATCTCGAGTCGCGGAAAGGACGTGAATCTCCCATCTGACTCGAGCTTTACAGGAGGGGAACTACTTGACCAAGGTGGGCAGGGCATGGGCGTGGCCTGGTAGCTTCTGAGCTACAGCATCCTAACACAGAAGATATAAAGATGCCTTAATATGTACTATAATGGGCTGGAGAGGTGGCTCAGCGGTTAAGAGCACTGACTTAAATCCCAGCAACCACATGGTGGCTCAAACCATCTGTAATGAGATCTGACACCCGCTTCTTGGTGTCTGAAGACAGCTACAGTGTGCTTACATATAATAAATCTTAAAAAAAAAATACCTTAATGGGAACGCAAGCTTCTCTTTAAAACCTGGCGAGGGAGCCGGGTGGTGGTGGCGCACGCCTGTAATCCCAGCACTCTGGGAGGCAGAGGCAGGTGGATTTCTGAGTTCGATGCCAGCCTGGTCTACAGAGTGAGTTCCAGAACAGCCAGGGCTACACAGAGAAACCCTGTCTCACAAAAACCAAAAAACAAAACAAAACAAAACAAAAACCCTGGCGAGGGGGCCTTGAGAGATGGCTCACTGGTTAAGGGCACTCACTGCTCTTCCGAAGGTCCAGAGTTCAATTCCCAACACCCACACGGCAGTTCACGTCGGTCGGATGCCATCTCTGGTGTGCGGGTGTACGTGCAGACAAAACTCCGATATACATAATATATATAGACAATGACCCCGCTCTGCTGGCTCAACTTTAATCCCGACAGAGCTTAAAGCTCTGTGAGTTCCAAATTAGCCAGGGTCCTCGTCTCCAAACAAACAAACAAACAAACAAATAAGCAACTCAGAGAGGAAGCCTCACTGAGAGAAGAAAAGGAGATGGCCGCATGGGGGAAAGGCGAAGGGGAGGGGGAGGGGAGGCAAAGTGACGAGGATATGGAGACTCCGGATCAAAAGGAAGCTTCCGACCTGGACTTTTATATTTCTGAGGACGTTAGGGAGTTCCCCACCAAGTGATGCAGCTTGGAGGCGCCAGGTAGCAGGCAGGATGACACACTAGAGGGTGTAAAACAACACAGCCCGACAACAGAGTTCCTTAACTCCTTCTGGGAGGGAGGCACGAGGTCGGAAGGGAGTGGCCTGAAGACTTCAGACTGAAATCTGACTGTGATCCGACCCTTTGTTTTTTAATGTTTCAAATAAGAGATTTATGCAAATCAGGTCAAAGGTAGGTAGTTTCACCCGGGCGTGGTGGCGCACGCCTGTAATCCCAGCATTTAGGAGGCAGAGGCAGGAGGATTTCTGAGTTCCAGGCCTGCCTTTGGAAGAGCAGTCAGCGCTCTTAGCCGCTGAGCCATCTCTCCAGCCCAGCCAAATACATTTCTGCAGTAACTTGTAACGTTCCTATTTTGGGTGATTTTAATATGTTGGAGACACATTTGGTACTAAATTAAAACCAATTTTTTTACCATCTAAATTAAAAAAAATTGTGTTCATACGTTCTGCTTCCCTTTCCTCCCTCTCAAGTTTAATGTAGACCCTTCAACATATACATTTGCCTTTTTTTTTTTTTGGTTGTTTTTTTTTTTGGATTTGTTTTTTTTTTTGTTTTGTTTTGTTTTGTTTTTGGTTTTGGTTTTGGTTTTTTTTTTGAGACAGGGTTTCTCTGTGTAGCCCTGGCTGTCCTGGAGTTCACTCTGTAGACCAGGCTGGCCTCGAACTCAGAAATCTGCCTACCTCTGCCTCCTAAGTGCTGGGATTACAGGTGTGCGCCACCACCGCCCTGCCCTTTTTTTCATTAGCTGTGGTCATATACATATATGTACATGTATATATGCTCACATATCCCTAAATGCGTAAGTACAATCTACTCTGTATGTAATGTTCCTGTGAGTATGGTTTGGCCTTGTGTGCCTCCCAGGAGAGGTCACGTCTGTGATCAGTGTTCCTTGCCTTTATTCTTTGTGTAGGGCTGGGGGCCTTGTGGGCTTTTGGGCATCCTGTTAGCGTGCCTAGTTCAGACTGATGAATTATCATTCTCCAAGGCTCACTTGTCCGTCTGCTGACCTAGGTCTAGTCCTGGAAGCTTCTAGCTTCTGTACAATCGGATCTAGGCCTAGGATGTTTTCAGCCTCTGAGATGTACTGTTGAATAAGCTCACCCTTTCCTGTTCTGAGCTCTGGTTGGCTGATTCAACTCAACAGTTCAGACTGAAACTCCTCTCCAAAATGACTGGCTCAATCCCCCCCCCCCACACACACACACCTCTCTCTGCACTGCTCTCTTAAATTGCTTCCCATTCCTCTCTACTTGAGAGAATTGGGCAGATCCTAGTCTGTCAAATCTTTCCCTGATTTGTCACTTTGTCTGCCTCGCAGCTAGACATCACCTTCAAACATGCCTCCTTCTATAAACTTTACCTTCATTGTTTGGGATTAAAGGTGTGTGCTAAGGGTGTGTCTGTATTCCAACCAGAGGGATTAAAGGTTTGCTTTAGAGGCTGAGCCATATATACACAATCTCCAGGTTCACGGTATGATTAAATATCTTGCAACAACAAAAAATTAACACTGGGTATGTGAACCTTCCCAGCCATTCCCTGGCTTTCATAAGTCCAGGAGTTACCAGAAGTGTATAGTAATGGCTATCTCCGCACCATGGGAATTTTGCTATGAAAGGGACCTTAAGCTTAAGATCCTTCTGGACAGACAGGGTTTGAAGCAGGGTTCCCTGGCATCTGGCAGATAGCAACAGCAAAGGATCCACAGAGATCACTGGGATGGGGGTGAAGTGAACCGTGGCCAGGAGTTGAGACAGATATAGTAAGGTCTAGAGTCCAAGAGCTCAGGGTCCGTCGACAAATGGGCACAGCTGAGCAGAGTCTGACATGGGCGGAACAAAGGCTCAGGCTGCCTAGACTCCAGGCTGGCAGAGAAGAAGGGACTTCTGGAGGAAGCAAGTGATGGTAGCCCTTAAGTCAGAGGCTCAAAGCTGGGGATCCAGGGACTTCTCACTCAGAACTAGGAGCTGCTTTTGTCTCTGTAGGGATGGGGGTCATCCTGCAGGGAAGGTCAGGATTTCTGTACTTTAAGATTTCGAGGCTGCTGGGTGGTGGTAGTGCATGCCTTTAATCTTAGCGTACAGTTGTGGGGAAGACTTCTGTAGATCTGGGAATGCAGCGCTGTGGTTGAGTGCTGACCTAGCATGGAAAACGCCTTGGGCCCAATCCCTGGTGCCATCAAAGAAAAGGCTTCAGGGCCTGGAGGGCCTCAGTTCAGAGGATGGGCTGTTCTTCCAGAGGTCCTGAGTTCAAATCCCAGCAACCACATGGTGGTTCACAACCATCTGGAATAGGATCTGATGCCCTCTTCTGGTGTGTCTAAAGACATTGATGTACTCACATAAAATAAATCTTAAGAGAAAGAGAAGGGGAGAGAGAGAGAGAAAGAGAGAGAGAGAGAGAGAGAGAGAGAGAGAGAGAGAGAGAAGGCTTCAGTAAAAGCAGTTTTGTATTTCAAGTGGATTCCAAATTTGATTTATAATCTCTGCTTTGTGTCTTATTGTGTTCCCAAACTTGGTAGCTCATCAAGCCAAGAGAACTTGAACATTACATTTAGACCACACCGTAATACAAAATTATATATGAAGTTGTTTAGTTTTGTTTGGGGGAATTCATGCGCATATGCCCATGCAGAGGTCAGAGAGGAATACTGGCTGACTTCCTCAATTGCCCTCGGCCCTTATTTTATTATTTTATTGGCTGGGTGTGATGGCGCACACCTTTACTCCCAGCACTCAGGAGACAGAGGCAGGTGGATCTCTGAATTTGAGGCCAGACTGGTCCACAGGACAGCCAGGGCAGTTACACAGAGAAACCCTGTCTCTTTCTATGTGTATAGGTGTTTTGCCTGCATGTGTTTCTGTGTACCCTATGCATTCCTGCCTGCCTTATCTTTTGAGACAGTTTCCCACTGAACCTCAAACTAGACTAGGCAGGCTGGCCAGTAAGCTCCCAGGATCCATCTCTCTCCATCTCTCTCTACCTCATGTTGGGGTTACAGGCGCACTTAGCCAGGCCTGGCTTTCACACAACGGATGTCAGCTTGGGGTCTCTTGCTTTCACAGCAAGTACTCACCCTTTAAGTCTTCCCAGGTCTGGTGTGTGAAGTTTTTAGAAAATTATAGTGTCTGGTTCTCTCTGTCTTCGTCTGTCTGTCTGTCCATCCATCTGTCTCTCTCTCTCTCTGTGTTTCTGTCTCTGTCTATGTCTCTCTCTGTCTCTGTCTCTCTCTCTCTTTCTCTCTCTCTTTCTCTTTCAGGTAGGTCAGAGGACACCCATTAAATAACCATTCCCCTTCATTTCCATGCAGTCTCTGGGAATTGAACTCAGTCTCCAGTCAAACACACAAGGTGCCTTTACCCGCCAAACCAACTCACCTCAGCACTGAGTACTGAGTTTTTTTTTTTTTTTTTTTTTTTTTTTTTTTTTTTTTTTTTTTGGTTTGGTTTTTGAGACAGGATTTCTCTGTGTAGCCTTGGCTGTCTTGGAACTTGCTAGGTAGACTAGGCTAACCTTGAACCTAGAGATCCCCCTGCCTTTGCCTCCTCAATCCTGGCATCCAAGGCCTGCGCCACCACATCCTGTCTCCCAGGAAGAGTTTTGATGAAATCAACCATATTCAAATCGTAGTTCAAAGCTAGGCGCTGTGGTGCGTGTAATCTCTGCACCGGGGAGGTTGAATCGGGAAGATCAAGAGTTCGGGGACAGCTTTTTCTCCATAGAGAGTAGTAGACACCTCTACTCCGGGCCACACCTCCTGCAGACAGGAAGACCCACCTCTACTGCGGGCCACACCTCCTGCTGAAGGTGATTTAAGGGAGATGGGAGAAGGCAGCCTAGCCCTTTTCCTGCTTGCTAGCTTGCTCTTATCGGCGCTAGCACGTTCATTCCTTCTCTGGGATTTCAGCCTATTACTTCAGGATTCCAGTGTGTACCTAAGACTGTCGGAGACATCCATCCAGACATCTTGAACTTCTCAATTGTTGGAGCCATTTTTGGATTAGCTGGACCATAGTCTGTAAATCTTCGTAATTAATCCAAGAGAGGGAGTGGAGGGAGGGACAAAGGGAATGACAGAAGGAGGGAGAAAGAGAGGGAGGCGGGAAAGAGAGAGGGAGAGATTGATTGATTGATTCTGTAAGTACTGTTATTCCAGAAAGCCATGACTAATATACCTGGAAGAGGGAACTTCAGCTGAGGAATTACCCAAGCCAGACAGGTCAGACTGGCCCGTGAGCATGCCTGCCAGAAATTGTTTTAACTGGTGGTTGATACGGAAGGCCTGGTACACTGTGTACAGCCCCATGTCTAGGCTGGATTAAAAACCAACCAAACGAACCAGCTAGCTGAACATGGGCCAGGAGGAGGTGGGAAGATGCCCAGGATTAATGGTTCTCCTTGGTTTCTGCTCCAGGTCGCTGCCTGACTTCTTGATGGACTGATCTGGCCGTGTAAGATGACCCAAAGCCTTTCCTTCCCTAGCATTTCCTGAGGGAGGTGTTTTTAGATCCACTTGTAACACCTAGTGAGGACCATAATCTTTAGGTTTAATCACAGAGAGTTTTTGTTTTGAGACAGGGCAGGCTATCCTGTATCCCGAACTAGCTGCGAACTCTCTATGAAGTCTAGGATAACCTTGACCTTTTTATTCTCTTGCTGATAAAATTCTGACTTAGGCCCATGCCACCGAGACCAGCGTATGAGACACAGGGCCTGGAACCCAGGGGTCCAGTTGGTTAGTGAAGAACTCCATCCATACCCCAGCCTTAGAGGGGTTTGTTTTTGAAGGTAGCTGAGGGTGGGGGCCTCAGATCTTTTTTATTTTTATTTACTTACTTAATTTATTCTTGAGACACAGTTTCTCTATGTGGCCCTGGCTGTCTTGGAACTTAACCTGTAGACCAGGCTGGCCTCTACCTCAGAGATCCACCTACCTATGCTTCAGGAGTGCTGGGGTTACAGGAATGTTTTGTTGTTGTTGTTGTTGTTTTCCGAGACAGGGTTTCTCTGTGTAGCCCTGGCTGTCCTGGAACTCACTCTGTAGATCAGGCTGGCCTCGAACTCAGAAATCTACCTGCCTCTGCCTCCCTAGTGCTGGGATTACAGGCGTGCGCCACCACGCCTACCTTACAGTTGTGCACCATACCTTTTTTGTTTGGTTGGGGACTTTTCCCCCTGCCTCCTTTAATGGAGTCCTCTGTGGACCAAAATTCAGCACATGCTCAAATTGCCTTTGTCCCAGCCATTTCTCTACACTTCCTTCCAAGTGACCTCTGGTGGGCATTTTCCATTTTTCCCATCACAAATTAATTTTTCTTCATTTTATCTTTTTTTTTTTTTATGTAGAGTTTCATGTTGCTCAAGATGGCCTCCATCTTGCCATATAGCTAAGGGTGATTTCGAACTCCTGACC
The DNA here is from genome assembly GCF_947179515.1 of Apodemus sylvaticus. Taxonomy (NCBI): domain Eukaryota; kingdom Metazoa; phylum Chordata; class Mammalia; order Rodentia; family Muridae; genus Apodemus; species Apodemus sylvaticus. The sequence goes on from NC_067490.1 coordinate 4,919,080, forward strand.
CTCTCATCATAGCCTCCCAATCTTGGAAGTACAGTCGTTGCCTTGAAATACTTTTACTGGGGCTTGGACCTTGGACCTGGCACCATCTTAGTTTCTTCTGGCGAGGGCATGGATGTCACCATCAATTAATTCCTGCAGTATATGCAGGTGAGTTTCCCACGTTTCAGGAAATCCCAGGGGACAGCGCACCTGGAAAGCACTCGTTAGCCATTTCGGGAACACTGCCTTTGTAATCCTGGTACCTTCGCTGCTGGGTAATTACGCTGGAGCCTGCTTCAGATCTTCACCTAATTGGAAGGATGCTTTGTGCACCCCTGTGTCCGAGCTCTTTCATCTGGTTTGTTTACAGTTCAGTCATGAGCTCTTGTCAGTGCCGCTGCTGTTGAGTGGGATTCTGGCGAGGAGTTTTTGTTCTACCCCAGGGATAAAAGTCCTAGTTGTTTTCAGTTTTGTGCCATGAGAAAGTATGTTGGAATGATTTTAGGCCGGTCTTGTTTGTTTGTTTTTGAATTTGTTTTTTTTTTTTTTTTTGTTTTTGTTTTTTTACCTTCGAGACAGGGTTTCTCTGTATAGCCCTGGCTGTCCTGGAACTCACTCTGTAGACCAGGCTGGCTTCGAACTCAGAAATCCACCTGCCTCTGCCTCCCAGAGTGCTGGGATTACAGGTGTGCGCCACCACTGCCCAGCTTCATTTTTAATTTTAAAGAGCTACTTTTAATTTTTATGTGTATCCAAGTACACTTATGTGAGATCATTCAGGTAAGTGCCCCGTGAATCCAGATTCAGATCCCTGGAATTGAGTTCCAGTGTGGGCCACCTGCTGTTGGTCCTGGGAACTGATCCTCTCCTCTACTAGAGTGCCTGGTGCTCTCTAGCCCTTTAAGTTGAAAAAACTTATGTGTACCTGTGTGAAGGTCACAGGATGACCTGTGGTCTGGCCTGCTCTACCACGTGAGTTCCAGGGACCAAACTTAGGGCTATTGGTGCAAGCGCCTTTACCCATTGAGTCATCTTTCTGGGTTGTGAGGCAACAGTTTGAGCTCCTCCCCCAACCCCCCACTTTTAGTCTTGCTCTTCAGTACAGGCTGTCTTTGAGCCTGCATTGACCCTCCCCCTCTTTCCTCTAGGGTGTTGGGATTATGGGTATGTACCACTATACTTGGTATTTAAACTTCTTACATTTCATTTTGTTTTGTAAGTATGAGCACAGGAGTGCCACTGTGTTCCTGTGGAAGTCAGGAGACCACGCGTGAGAGTCCATTTTCCCTTTCTACCGTGTGGTTTTAGGGAGTCCCACTCATGCGCTCATGTGTGTGGTGAATGTGCGCCCTACATGCTGATGTATGGGAATGGCCGGCCCTGGTGGTCTCCTTTTCTCTTTCTTTTCTTAAAAAGACCGTGTCTTACCTTTTATCCCAAGGTGACCTTCTACTCACTGTGTAGACCAATCTGGGCAATCTTCCTGCGTCAAATTCTCAAGCGGTGGGATTACAGGTGTGATGGTTTGAAATATACTTGGCCCAGGGAGTGCTACTATTTGGAGATGTAGCCTTATTGGAGTAGGTGTGTCACTGTGGGCATGGTCTTTAAGATCCTTATCCTAGTCGCCTGAGAGTCTGTATTCTGCTTGCTGCCTTCAGAAAAAGATGTAGAACTTGTCCCAGAGGAAAGGAAGTTTACCTGAGGCTACACTTTGGTATTTCAAGGACTTACCTGAGACAACAAGACTCTCCTATCACAGCAAAGGCTTCAAGAGGCTACATTACACTGGGGTTGGGACTTGGAAGGTTCTTGATACACCAGCTGTGTTTTCCTTGGACTGGCTATCTGAGCCCAAGTAATGACTTTAACACTTACTAATTTGCAATTTTTTCCCCAAGTTATGTCACCTCTGTGGTGCACAATTTGGTTATTAGTAAAGAGCTTTCAAAGTCCAATTCCATCAGATAACGAGGAAAACTCCTACTCTGATCCAGACTTAATGCCTAATGACTGGCCATGTCTTTTTGTTTCCCCATCCGTCCTTCTCACACTCTGATTCCCCTGGTGTGCTCCACCACACAAAGGCTGCTCTTATTCTTGTCTTACCTTACCGCTGGGCACCCCTTGGGTTACACTGAAAACCATCCTGTGCTGATAACACGTGCTTAGAATCTAAAAGGAGGCACTCCATCAGTGAGCAGTAACTTCTTTCCAGTAGGGCATGACTCACAACCTCCCTGCTAAACCTGTTCTTCTGTCTTGGCTGATTGTTCCTGTCCTGACTTCCTCCTGATGTTAAAACCTGTTGCTCTAATAGCTTTAGACTAATAAGGAGGCTCAAAGGACAGCAGATTCTCCAGGGCCTGGGACTTTGGCCTTTTCTATTCTTAGTTGTAAACTCTTCGTGTACCAGGATGAAGGCAAAACGTTCACAAAACTAATGAATCATTTCCTTCTCACCTCCCAAAGGTAGTGTCTGCTGCCACCCAGCAGCCACTGGAATGACAAGGAATTGTGGCACTAGTTTGTTTTTGTGCACATGTGTGTGTGTGTGCATATATATATCTTTAGCATATATTAAATAAATATTTAACTAATAATTAATTAATATATATACTAAATTAATAAATATATATTAAAAATTTATTTATTGTTATATCTAAGTACACTGTAGCTGTCTTCAGACACTCTAGAAGAGGGCATCAGATTTCATTACGGATGGTTGTGAGCCACCATGTGGTTGCTGGGATTTGAACTCAGGACCTCTGGAAGAGAAGCCAGTGCTCTTAACCACTGAGCCATCTTTTGGCTTCTTGAGATGGTTTCAGGATCTAATTTTTACATCTGGTTGACCTGGACTTGCTATGTAAACCAGGCTGGTCACAAAGTTGAGACAATCCTCCTGCTTCTGCCCCTCTGTCCCAAGTGCTGGGATTGCAGGCGTGTTACCACACCAGACAAAGCATTTGGCACCTTTAGTCCTGGGGGAAGATCTAGGAGGCGGAGGGAAGGACTAGATGACTTTGTTGTTGTTTTGTTTCTCGAACGGGTTCTCTATGGAGCCCTAGCTGTCTTGGAATTTGCTGTGGAACTCACAGGGATCCACCCGATTCCACCTTCCCAGTGCTGGGATTGAGGTTGGTCATCACCGTTGCCTGGATAGCTCTAGGTCATTTTATTTTAATTAATTTGGTTTGGCATTTCTCTGTGTAGTCCTGGTTGTTCTGGACCTCACCCAGTAGACCCGCCTGACCTCACTAGGAGATCCACTTGCCTCTGCCTTCTCCGTGCTGGGATTAAAGGTGTGGTTGACCTTGACCCAGCCAAAAGCAAATGACTCAGCTAAGCTGCCAGGAGGCTCTATGCAGATAAATGCACAGCGTGACTTCCCCAACAGAGACAGCAGCAAATGGTTCATCCACGTCCCATTTTCCATTCATCCCCAAGAGGTTTCCTAAAACTAGCCCGGCTTCCAGAAGCTAGAGTTCCGAGCTCCTCATTAATAAGTGTGTGACTATTGGAGAATCAAAGGTCTAGGTTATTAAGGAACTAGTAAAGACCCAAGTTATCTGAAGGTGACAATGAAAATCACTGCTTTGAAGTGAATTGGATTTTGCGAACTGTCCCAAGTATCATAGCTTCTCTCTCTCTCTCTCTCTCTCTCTCTCTCTCTCACACACACACACACACACACACACACACAGCAGTATGACTCCTTCCTCCCTCATTCTTTGGAGCTGAAGTTAAAAGGCAACCAACCCACTTCCTAGTTTGAGAGAGCAAACAGTAAGTTTGACCTGTTGGTTGACAAGGTCCTGTTACCAACTTCTTTCTGTAGAATAGCTACCATCTATGGTGGCCTATATTTGTTTTTTTTTTTTTTAGATTATTTTGTGTACATGGGTGTTTAGCTTGCATGTATGTAAGCGTGCCACGTGTGTCCCTAGTGCTGGGGTGGATAAAGATCTGTCAGGGACTTGAGCTGCCAACAGGTAGGAGTCACCACGTGGGAATGCTGGTGACTGAACCTAGATCCTTCCAAGAGCAACACATGGTTAGTCCCTAAGGCAACTCCAGCCCCGTACCAGCGTTTGTACATTTGATTCTTTAAACTGCATGAGTTATTATTACCTGTACTTTTCAGATGAGGAAACAGAAGCTCAGAGAGAGTAAATAGCACAGCTAGGAAAGAAGCAGTGAGACAGGTTTTTATTTATTTTATTATGTTTAGATTTATTATATGTAAACACTGTAGCTGTCTTCTGACACTCCACAAGAGGGAGTCAGATCTCATTATGGATGGTTGTGAGCTACCATGTGGTTGTTGGGACTTGAACTCAGGACCTTAGGAAGAGGAGTCGGTGCTCTTAACCGCTGAGCCATCTCTTCAGCCCCAAGTGAGACAGGTTTTAAAACTTGGGACTCTACTGTAAAAAGACCACCCCATACACCCAGGAGTGTGTCCCTACAATCCACATTCAATTGCTCGAAAACAATGATTATTTCTCAGTGATCGTCTTCTACATTTTCTTTGTCTTCCTTGAATTGAGCTGCTCTTCCCTGTTTCGTTTCCCCAGCATAGGACTTTGATCCTTTACCCATCGATTTGATCGATTTCGGCTTTCTGCTAATCAGGTCTTGGAGAATGAGGACTTTTACCTGGTTTTGCTTCTGCTGTTTTCCCAGCACTTACAGCCGAGCCGGGAACATACCAAGCAGCGGTCGTGACTCCTTTCGCGGATTATACAACCCGCTCACAGGTGTCACTTAAACATGTCAGGAAACATGTCACTTAAAAATGTCAGGAAATACAGACATTTACATTACTACTCAAGAGTAGCAAAATTACAGTTATGAAGTAGCGACAAAAATAATTCATGGTTGGGGGGCGTCACCGCAATTTAAGGAACTGGATTAATGCATCGCGGCGGTAAGAAGATTGAGAACTGCTGACCTAGGGTTTAGGAACCTTTTGTTGCTAGAACTCAATTACGCACTTCCGAGAGGGACTAACCAACCACGAGTAAGTGAGCGCGGTTTGAACCTCAAGGGCACCCGTAGCACACTTCCTGGTTGCCGGCGTCGAAGTAGAGACCGGAAGCGGAAGTCCTACTTGCGTTGCATCCTTCGCCTGCGTCGGCGCAGCCTGTGTGCGTCAGTTCCTGGCGGCGGGGACCCGGGTAGCCAACGGCCTGTGGAACATCATGCCTAAGTAAGTGTGGGCCTGGAATCTGGCGGGCTTGCGTTGGTCATTCGGGTCCTGAGGAAGGTGGAGGGCGGCGGCCTCTGCTTCTCGAAGCTCTGAGGGGAAGGCGAGCACGTTGATGAGATGCCAGGTGGAGAACCAGGCTCTCCGGCCACCCTTTAAGATTGGGGTCCGACGCTCCCGACGGAGCCTCGGATTCTGTCAGAACGCTTTGTGTGACTTAGAATCTGAGTAATTTGGTTTATTTATTTATTTATTGTCTATTTGGACAGGTCTTGATCGTTGATGTATTCTTTTGTCGTTTCAGGTTTTATTGTGACTATTGTGATACGTATCTTACCCACGATTCTGTAAGTGGCGGGTCTTTTTATAGTCTTAAAATGCCTTGCATTCAAAAATCTTCTATTAGGTCCATATGTGTGCGTTACAGCCTCCTGGAGATTTTATGACAGCCTTTCTTAGAAAGTAATTAGGAGGCGGGTGTTTTGTACACCCTTCTGGTGAGGTCTTTCTACTGTGGAGATATTTGCAGAATGATAAAACTGTAGCAAGCTTGAAGATGCAAGCATTGCATATGCAGAATCTACATATACTCATAATGTCAGCACTGAGAGGCTGCGCCGGGAAATAGCAAAGTCCAGGTCCATCTAGGATACGCACTGAGGCCCTGCCAAAATAATGCCACCCCACCCACCTGCTAAAGAACCCCAACAAACCAGCAGTGTGTTCCTAGTACTTGGGATTTGATTATGTCACATTATTCAAATGTTTGGTTATAATGGAAAGAAATATCTTAGTTTATAGGAGTATAGCTCCGTTCTCATCGTCTGTGGGAACCTCATCGATCCTCAGGAATAATAACTGCAAGAAGCTAGTGAAATGTGGTACAGTGAAATTGTAGCCATCACAAGGCCCTGGGAAAAATAAACGCAACAACTCAGCAACAAAGTTAGGTAGTGGGCTTGGTGCCTGCCTTCTCAGCGCGCAAAGATGGAGTAATGCACGAGTTTAAGGCTGTGGTGGGAGACCCTACCTCAGAAAACCAAATCAGAACAACCTTTTAGCAACAACAAAGTTTGGTGTTATGGTTTTAATAGTTTCAAATAATTTATTTATTTCCTTCCCCCTCCCCTGACAAGACAAACAGTTCTGGCTGTTCAGGAACTTGATTTGTAAACCAGGCTGACCTCACAGAGAGCTGCTGCTGCCTTTTGAGTGCTCCAATTAGAGTTGTGCACCACCACTTCCTTGGCATTTTTGTTTGTTTGTTTGTTTGTTTGTGTTTTTGGGGGTTTTTTTTGGTTTTTGTTTTTTATTTTTGAGATAGGGTTTCTCTGTGTAGCCCTGGCTGTCCTGGAACTCACTCTGTAGACCAGGCTGTCCTCGAACTCAGAAATCCGCCTGTCTCTGCCTCCCAGAGTGCTGGGATTAAAGTCGTGTGCCACCACCTCCCGGCTGGCATATTTATTTTTTGACAGGATCCCATTATGTAGTCCTGGCTGGCCTAGAACTTATGTTGAGCAGACTGTCCTGCCACCTCTGTGCCTTGGGATTCAAGGTATGCATCATTCTGACTAGCCTAAGTACTGTGTTCTCATAGTGTGGCTTAAGTGAATCTAAGCTGCTGTTTTCCCATGAGAAACATGAGGACGTTGAAATAGCACTAGAATTCAGATCAGCAATGTGCACACTTTTTCTTAAAGTAGCAAACTGTTCTAGATTTGTAAATAGAGTCTTTATAATACTTCAAGTCTGTCGATGTAGACAGAAGCCATCGACAGTAAATGAAGCCGTTGGGGCTGATGTGTAACCTAGTTGGTAAGCTCACACCTAACATGCAGAGGCTCTGGGGCAGCCAGGAGGCAAAGGTCTGTGTGTGCTCCAGTGCCCAAAGCAAAGGTTCCAAGCATAGGCCCCAGCATGCTGGCCTCTGGGCTAGTTCGTAAGTCCAGGAAAGCTGCGTCCTGAAGGCGGTGTGTGTCAGAGGCATTTCAGTGTCTTAGCTAGGCTACCCACCCAGAGGCAAAGTCAGAAACCTTTGTCGTTTGGTGATTTTGTTTTTGTGTCTGCCATGACCTTTCTGTTTTACAGCCGTCTGTGAGAAAGACACACTGCAGTGGTCGGAAACACAAAGAGAATGTGAAAGACTATTACCAGAAATGGATGGAGGAGCAGGCCCAGAGCCTGATAGATAAGACAAGTATGTCTCACAGCGTGGTTGTGGTGGGATAGTGTCTCACACTGTGGTCTTGGTGGGGTAGAGAGCGTCTCACAGCGTGGTTGTGGTGGGATGGAGTGTCTCTCACTGTGGTCTTGATGGGGTAGAGAGTGTCTCACAGCGTGATTGTGGTGGGATGGAGTGTCTCTCACTGTGGTCTTGATGGGGTAGAGTGTCTCTCACAGCGTGGTTGTGGTGGGATGGAGTGTCTCTCACTGTGGTCTTGATGGGGTAGAGAGTGTCTCACAGCGTGATTGTGGTGGGATGGAGTGTCTCTCACTGTGGTCTTGATGGGGTAGAGTGTGTCTCACAGCGTGGTTGTGGTGGGATGGAGTGTCTCTCACTGTGGTCTTGGTGTGGTAGGGGTCTCATTCTGTGGTACGCTCAGAGGTGGGGTGGAGAAGATGGAGTTGCCTAGGATTTTCCTGTTAATGGCAAGATTGTGTAAAACCTTTATGTGAACCTGTCTTTGAAAAATTGTGAACCACAATGTTGAGAGTTTTCCATAATGATTGGAGAAAATAGGGATGTGTTTGAGCAACTTTATTTTGGGTTCATGTTTGTGACTCTGGCAAAGAGAATTAGTCAGGTGAAACCTAATAGTAAAGAACAGCCCAATGTGTGCTGGACCTTTCTTTCTGTTCGGAGGAACCTTTTGTGTTTTGGGTCCCAAACCCTGGCAAGACTTTGCATTTACTTTAAATTATAGGGGTATATTTAGGACATGGCCACCTTTTCTAAAATTCATTTAGTTTCGTGTGGCACAGGTGGGCCTCCAACTTGCTAGGTGTGGTAGAGGGTGGTTTGAATTCTAGATCCTCCTGTCTTAGCTTCTCAAGTCCTGGAGTTACAGACATGGGTCTGGCCTGCTTTTGTTTTGTTTAGATAGTTGTTATTTTTTTTTTCTCCTATTTGTGGGGTCTGCCAATGCATGTACATGTGGATCAGAAAAGATGTGGGTCTTATTCTGTCACTCTGTTGGAGAGAGCATCTCAGGTAGCCCTGGCTGTCCTGGAGCTTGTTATTTAGATCAAGCTGGCCAGGAACTTAGAAAAATCTGCCTGCCACTGCTCCTGGGTGCTGGAACTAAAGGCGCTTGTCACTAGGCCTGGCTCTGCTCTTACCAGTGCTGGGGCTGGAGGTGTGCATGCGCCGTGCCTGCTTGGGGAAGTGGGAGATACAGATTACCAGTGTACACTTACATTATAACAAGACTGCTAGGGAACTATCTTAGTCAGGCTTTCTATTCCTGCACAAGCATCATAACCAAGAAGCAAGTTGGGGAGGAAAGGGTTTATTCAGCTTACACTTCCACACTGCTGTTCATCACCAAAGGAAGTCAGGACTGGAACTCAAGCAGGTCAGGAAGCAGGAGCTGACGCAGAGGCCATGGAGGGATGTTCCTTACTGGCTTGCTTCCCCTGGCTTGCTCAGCTTGCTCTCTTATAGAACCCAAGACTGCCAGCCCAGGGATGGTACCACCCACAAGGGGCCCTCCTTCTTGATCACTAATTGAGAAAATGCCCCACAGCTGGATCTCATGGAGGCACTTCCCCAACTGAAGCTCCTTTGTCTGTGATAACTCCAGCCTGAGTCAAGTTGACACACAAAACCAGCCAGTACAGGAACCTTCATTCAGGAAATTGCTATTTCCAGCATCTCAAAGTGATTTTAAAACTGTAGTGCCACGTGTAGTAACTTTGGGATACTTGGCAGAGTGAAGTAAATATAGGTAGGTTTCTGAGAGAGGTGGTTATGTTTGTAAGAGTTGCTTCATTCTAATGCATCGTTTTTGTTTCCTTATCTTAAGCGGCTGCATTTCAACAAGGAAAGATCCCTCCAGCTCCCTTCTCCGCCCCTCCACCTGCAGGAGCCATGATCCCACCTCCCCCCAGTCTCCGTAAGTTTCAAACTTTATGTGTCAAGGTGTGTGGCTGCTCAGGTTAGCCCTCCACTGGCCATTAGCCTGTCACATTGTTGGCTTCCAAACTTTGGTGACCGGCTAGGTAGTCACTAGTTGAAAAACAAACTGTAACCACATAATTTCCTCTGTTGAATGGTTGTAAAAAGGATTTTTTTATTGTTTATATTTTTGTTTGTTTTGTTTTTTGAATTTTTTTTTAAGACAGGGTTTCTCTGTAACTCTGGCTGTCCTGGAACTTGTCTGTAGGCCAAGATGAACTCGAACTCAGAGATCTGCCTGTCTCTGCCTCCCGAATGGTGGGACTAAAGGTGTGCACCACCATGCCACATTGTGTGTGTGTGTGTGTGTGCGCGCGCGCGCGCGCGCGCATGTGCGTATACATGTACATACTGTGCAGTATGGAATCCAGAGCACACTTGGAGGACTCTGTTCTTTCCTACTGCATTATGGCCCTGATGGGCGGGGCACAAGATGTTAGGATAGGCTGCTCATGTCCTCCACCCCACTGAGACATCCTGTTGTCAAGACATTTGCTCACTGGGATCTTGGGCTGGCCAGCCGGACAGGGATCTGGTTGGGTTTGCTTCCTCAGTACTGGGATTACAGCTGCTGCCACCCTGCTGGAGTTGTCTTGGGAACTGAAGCTACTTTACAGACTGGAAGTTACTCTGTAGAATAGACCGTCCCTTAAACTCAGAGATCTGCCTGCCTCTGCCTCCGTCTCCCAAGTGCTGGGACTAAAGGCGCATGTATCTCCACCTGGTTGGCAACGTTTTAATGTCTAGCATAGGCTGCTGTGAAACTCAATAGTCTTTCTTCCCTAGCCTCCCAAGGGCTAGGGTTGCCACAGTGCCTGCCTTAGGGTTAGCCTTGAATGTCAGAAGATCTCAGAAGGAACCTGTGAGATAAACAAATCATGAGTAGATACTCCTGAACAAATTAAGTTCTTCATTGGTATGAATACAACACTGGAAGACCTAAGTAGCTATAAACTCAGTCTTTTCCAATTTCTAGCTTAGCTAAGTTTTTGAAAGGTAAGCACTGGATAACCGACAGAGGAGTGTGTCACGAGCCTCTTCCTCTGGGAAGGCCTGCTCTTGTAGTAGACAGGAGTATCAGTACAAGATCAGTGTTCTTTTGCTCCCCTGGGAGGGCTCAGATTGGAATTGGACTGAGACCCAAGTTAAGTCTTGTAATGATGGTGTGGACAAAGGGCTGGGCTGCTCGGCAAGCTGTCCCTCATGTCTGTCGGACCCTCTGGGCCTTGTGCGGCTCCCAGGCCACATGGACCTCCTCTCAGTTTGTTTCTCGGGCTAGACTAGATCCTTTTACAGAGTTCGTCCCCATCCCAAACAACAAAACCAAACACATATATGAGTGTTTTTCCTTCATATATGTAAGTGTCCTATGTGTGTGTCTGGTGCCAGGAGATGGCATTAGATCCCCTGGAACTAGGTGCCAGGTAGTGGGGACACACGCCTTTAATCCCTTCCTCTGGGAAAGCAGAGGCAGGTGGGTCTCCGAGTTCGAGGCCAGCCTGGTCTACAGAGTGAGTTCCAGGACAGCCAGGCATCCACAGAGAAACCCTGTGCTGAAAAACCAAAAAAAAGTCCCCTGGAGCTTGAGTTAGATGGTTGTGAGCTGTCACGTGGGTGCTGGGAATTGAATCTAGGACCTCTGGATGAGTAGCAGTGCTCTTAACTGCTGAGCCATTATTCTACCCCCTGATATTTTTGTTTTGTTTGTGTTCTTTCAAGATGAATTTTTCTTGATTTCATACTAGCAAATATTTTTACAAGAGGTGCGTGTCCTGGAGATGAGCCGGGGGCCTTGCGCAAGCCAAGTGCGTGCTCTACCACTGCGTGTAACCTGAGCCCAAATGCTTTCAGGGTTTTGTTTCTTTATTAGAGACAGGGCTTCCTCTGTGTGGTGATGACTGTCTTGCATCTTGCTAAATGCACCATGACATGTTGTGTTTGTGAATCTCCTGCTAGAATAAGGAACTGTAGGACGTTTGATATTTCAGGGTTAGAGCCTCTTAGTTTCACCAAGGATCAAGTCAGCATGTAAAGCTCTAACCACAGCTTCTTTGTGTGTTCTAGCGGGTCCTCCTCGGCCTGGCATGATGCCTGCGCCCCACATGGGAGGCCCTCCCATGATGCCAATGATGGGCCCTCCTCCTCCTGGGATGATGCCCGTGGGACCAGGTGAGTCTGACTGTGTCACGGTTTAGTGTGCAGTGCCAGTTCTGCATTCAGGGGTGTTTTTGTCAGCTGTTAAGAGTCATTACTGTGAGTGTGGTGGCGTTGGGTTTCACCAACTTAATGACAAAGATTTGGTTTGTGCTACTGAGAGTAGCAGGAGGTGACCTCCCCTCCCGCCTTTCCTTCCTCCCTTCCTTCCTTCCTTCCTCCCTCCCTCCCTCCCTTCTTTCCTTCCCTTAGTCTAACTTCTGGCTCTTAGGATGTGGGTGAGCTTGTTGCATCTTGGGGGAAAGGAAAGGTGGTTTCTATTTGGATTTGTTGCAGAACTGCCTCCTGTTGGAGCTTTACTCTCTTAGATTAACTTTTCCTAATTAGTAAAATAAAACCATTGGTTTTGTAGGGCTTTTCTTTTCTTTTCTTTTCTTTTCTTTTCTTTTCTTTTCTTTCTTTCTTTCTTTCTTTCTTTCTTTCTTTCTTTCTTTCTTTCTTTCTTTCTTTCTTTCCTTCCTTCCTTCCTTCCTTCCTTCCTTCCTTCCTTCCTTCCTTCCTTCCTTCCTTCCTTCCTTCCTTCCTTTCTTTCTTTCTTTCTTCTTTCTTTCTTTCTTTCTTTCTTTCTTTCTTTCTTTCTTTCTTTCTTTCTTTCTTTTTTTTGGTTTTTTCGAGACAGGATTTCTCTGTATAGTGTAGTCCTGGCTGTTCTGGAACTCACTCTGTAGACCAGGCTGGCCTCGAACTCAGAAATCCGCCTGCCTCTGCTTCCCAAGTGCTGAGATTAAAGGTGCGTGCCACCACCGCCCCAGCTGGGTTCTTCTTTTTTCTGTTTTGGAGACAGGGTCTCCCTCTAAAGCCCTGGCTGTCCTGGAACTCTCTATGTAAACCAGGCTGGCCTTAGTCTACAGATCCCCCTGCCTCTGTTCCCTCTGCTGGTATTGAAGGTGTGTGCCACCATGCCTAGAATTCTTTGATTTTTGTTTTTAATCCAGGAAGCAGAAAAGAGATTTCTGTCCACTGCTTTACACTTTTGTCTGTCGCCCGTGCCCTGCTGTGTTTACAGGTTCGTCCCTCCAGTGTGGGAGGACGGCCTTGAGGATCTTTAACTATCAAAAGGAATTCTCTTTCGTGTGTGCCTATGGGGCACCCACACACTGAAGCACGTGTAGAGGTCAGAGGGCAGGGCAGGTCTTGGTGCTGGTGCTCTCCTGCACCCGTGAGTCGAAGGCCCCATTTCAGGTCGCATGAGGCTGGGGAGCTCTGCTGCGGGCCGGGCCAGCTCACCCGTGCCTGAGTCCCGCAGCGGCTTGTTTCTAGTGAAGTCTCACTGTGTGTCCTTGCTAGTCTGAGCTCCCAAAACATGGCCTGCTTCTGCCTCCCCAGGGCAGAAGTTTAGATTCCCGGAGCAGTCAGAGACTGCAGAGTGATCTATCTGCTCCCGTGCTCTTCTTTGCCCCGAGCTGTCGGCCTGGCCCCAGGACTCTGGTGGTGCTTCTGCCACACTGCTGAGCATGCAGACCTCTGTCTAGCTGTAGCAAGTTGCCAAATGTGTTACTGCTTACAGTATAGTTAAATTAGCTAGTGCAAGAAAAAAGTCAGAGCAGGGCAGTGGTGGCACATGCCTGTAATCCCGGCACTCTGAGAGGCAGAGGCAGGCGGATCTCTGAGTTGGAGGCCAGCCTGATCTGCAGAATGAGTTCCAGGACAGCCAGGGCTACACAGAGAAACCCTGTCTTGAAAGAAAAACAAACAAACAGGCAAACAAACAAACAAGTCAGACAGAGTGCTGCCTTCAACCCAGCTGGAGAAAGGAGGTGCACGGGTGTAAGTTAAAGCAGCTTGTCGGCCCGGCCTCTGGAGGTATGAGCAGTTTGGGGCAATGTTGAGATGCAGATTTACAGACTCTGAGTTTGGGTTTTATTGGGGCTGGGCATAGCTTGAGCATAGGAAACCTCAAAGCTCCCCCAGGCTACACCTAGTAGTGCCACTCCTCATGGGCCAAGCATTCAAACACATGAGTCTATGGGGGCCATTGCTAGTCAGACCACCACACTGGCTTAGTAGCTCAAGATACAACCAGGTGATACAGACGGAGACAGGGTCTCACTGTGTAAACCAGGCTGGCCTGGAACTCACAGAGATCGACTTGCTTCAGCCTCCCAAATGCTGGAATTACAGGAATGTGTCACTGTGACCACCTTGTTCTCTATGGCAGTGTCACTAAATAATATTTAGTGAGCTTAAAGATGGGGGTTAGGAATGAGTGACCCATGGAAAGAAGTGTGGCCGCTGGGTGTGGCGGCCCTGTGCTCCTTCTCAAGTCATGGAGCTGCTCACGGACAGACTTGTTTGAGGCACTATAGGCAGCACAGCAGACCCTATTTTTTATAAAAAACAAAAACAAAAAATAACAAAAAAAAAATAGTGGAAAAAGGCAAAGAGGTTTCCAGGGCCGGCACCTCCAGGGTCGGCCTTAATGGGTGTGCACCTGTTGAATCTGGCGCTGAAACCCTGGGGCCGTCACACCAGCTTTTACTACCCTTCATAGGGTCCAAGACTTTATGGTAAAGTTCAAAGGTGAAAGGAAACTAAGTCTTATATATGAAATCTGAATTAAATCCTGTGGAGAAAAAGGAGAGCAGATACTCAGGGGCCCAGTTGGTAATGGTTTTGTTGGTTTTTGTTTTTGTTTTTTTTCGAGACAGGGTTTCTCTGTGTAGCCCTGGCTGTCCTGGAACTCACTCTGTACACCAGGCTGGCCTCAGACTCAGAGAGCTGCCTGTCTCTGCCTCCCAAGTGCTGGGGTTAAAGGCTTGCGTCACCACAGCCTGGCGGTAATGTTTGATATGGACACAGTCACATCCAGATCACCTGGGGGTCCACTTAGAGGACAGTACCCCATGCTACCTGTGACACTGGTTCTTGTAGCTTCTGGACCTCCTGTAGCTAGCTTCTCACATATATTTATTTATCTATGTGTGCTGGGTGCTCCCAACAGAGCTCTTTATGTCAGATGACCTCCTGTGGTGGGGGAAAGGGAGTGTTAGATTTAGAAAAAGTCTCACTATTTTTTAAAGATTTATTTATTATATGTGAGTACACTGTAGCTGTCTTCAGACACTCCAGAAGAGGGCATCAGATCGTATTACAGATGGTTGTGAGCCACCGTGTGGTTGCTGGGATTTGAACTCTGGACCTCTGGAAGAGCAGTCAGTGCTCTTAACCACTGAGCCATCTCTCCAGCCCCCCCCCCCCCCCCACGAGTTTTACTCTTAAAACCTAGGATGGCCTTGAACTCAGGAACTCTTTGTCCCCTTAGGGTATTAGCATTATAGGTTTATACCCCATATCCAACTTTGGATATAGTTATATCTTGAGCTATTTATACCACAAGCCTTTAGCCAAAATTAAACACTTTTAGGATACCATGATGTATTTGCACTTGCTGTGTACTCTACCCCTAACTTATTTTATTTCCCCCTTTGAGATGAAGGCTCATATATAACCCGGGCTGGCCTGAGCTTGCTGCAGTGCCCCTAGCCTCCGTCACTCCATGCTAGAGTACAGGGATGTGACACTGTGCTTGAAGAAGTTGATGTTTGTAAAGAAGTCACATAGTAGGAAGATTACAGAGCGGAACAACAAAATAAACATTCACGATCCTGGCGCCTGCCGCCTGGCTGTTTGGCCTGTGGCTGCTTGCCGCTCCCTCCCCGTGCTTGCTCTGTCTTCTGTCCCAGCACACGGCTCTGCCTGCTTTAGTGTTGACACATACACACACATACACACACACACACACACACACACACAGTTGAGTAATAGTTCCTAAACTGCATTTAGAAAGTGCCTCTTATTTTTTGTGACCTGAGCTAACAGCTCCCTGGGCCTAATCATATTCCTGTAGTTCCCAACAGTGGCGGCCTCTGTGCCTGCGTGGAGGACACAGCTCTCAGTCACATGATGGAGATAGTGGGCTGAGAAAGCTGAGCAGGCCAGGCAGGGAGTGCACACCTTCAACCTCAGCCCTCTCGGGGCAGAGCAAGTTCCAGGACAGCCAGGCCTTTATAACAGAGAGACCTATTCCAACCAAAAAAACAACAGCAACAAAAAACCACAGCCAGAACTAACCAAACAGAAACTGAACAAGCAGGGCTGGTGACCCTGGTGCCTTGTGAGTGCTGCTCTATTTATAGCCCTGTTGTCATCAGACCAGGGTCCCTGAGCTTCCTGTGCTGACCTTTTCCTCTGTTGGAGCCCGTCTTAAGGAACTTAACATTTGATGAGTTGGTTGCATTTTTTTCTGTTAAGTCTGTCTTTTCAGGTCCCCTTTGTAGTGTGTCATGTTTGTCCCCCCCCCACCCCCCACCCCCAGAGAAGGTTTCCCTGTATAGCCTTGGCTGTCCTGGAACTTACTCTGTAAACCAGGCTGGCCTAGAACTCACAGATTCTGTGTTGAGTGCTGGGACTAAAGGTGTGCACCACTACCTTTAGCCAGCTCTCCTTTTAGGTTTTACTGAAAGTCCCATCTGCTCACCCCTGAATGCTGGTTTTCACTCCTTCCCCTCTGTTCTGTTCTGCAGCTCCTGGGATGAGACCGCCCATGGGAGGCCACATGCCCATGATGCCTGGACCTCCGATGATGAGACCGCCCGCCCGCCCTATGATGGTGCCCACACGGCCTGGCATGACCCGGCCAGACAGATAAGAACAGAAGCTCTCCTTATCATTTTGTGTTTCTTGTTCTGTTTCACCAGGAGATCTTGGTGCTGAGCCTGAGTGTTTACTAGATGCATGACAAGGAAACTTCCTTTCCTAACAGAAGAGAATACTTTTGGAGGGAGAAGTGATACAAAAAAGTACAGTTTTCACTTATATTGTGAAATGTGAAAATAAAATCATCAGCTCTTTTAGTTAAAGTGTGTCCCTGTCCCTTCCTTCTGTCTCCTGTGTCTGTTACAAGGGAGATGAAGCCAGCTGTGTTCTGCTACCCGTTCTTCTCATGGTAGTAATGGTGGGAAGCCTGTGCTCTCCTCCCTGCTTATATTTCCTTGTTACAAGACTTTAGAAACTTTTTCTTTTGAATTCTCAGATTTTTTGAGAAAAATTCTTTGTTTTGAGATAGTTTTTCATTGTAGCCTTGACTGTCCTGGAACTCCAAGTAGACCAGGCTGGCCTTGAATTCAGAGTTCTGCCTGCTTCTGCCTCCTGGATGCTGGAATTACAGTGGCACACCACCACTGCCTGGCTTTCTATGTTTAATTTTTGAGACAGATTTTTCAAGTGACCTAAGCTGACCTTAGACTAACTATCGAGGAGGATAAAGTTGATGTCGCCATGTTTGTCTGAGATAGAATCTTTAAGCCCAGGCTAGCTTTGATGCGAGATTACGGGTGTGCACATCATGGCTGGAACATCATATTCTAAAGTTTTCATTTCATATGGTGGTGGCACACGTCCTTAATTCCAGCATTCAGGAAACAGGCAGGCAGATCTCTGAGTTTGAGGCCAGCCTGGTCTAGAGAGTGAGTTCCAGGACACCCAGGGCTACACAAAAAAATCCAGGTCTTGAAACAGCAAAGCCTTTCATTTATTTTATTTTTATTTTTTATTATTACATTCATTTGTGCATGTGTATTTGGGAATGTGAGAATCTGTGTCCCCAAGACTGAGCTCTGATTATTAGCTGTGCCTTTATCCACTTTAGCCATTTATTCCTCTCTCTCAGGGGATGAGGGGCACAGAGCAAGAAAGACTCTCACTTGGTCCTGCTGGCCTCGACCTCACTGTAGCTAAGGCTGACCCTGACCTGATCTGCATCCCTAGTGCTGGGATGACGGGTTTGTGTGGCCATGCCCAGCTTTCTTGTCAGCTAATGGTGACATCTGCAAGATTTGCAAAGTCAAAACAGGTTGTTTTTCTTTTCTTTTTAAAGACTTATTTATTACATATATGTAAGTATACTGTAGCTGTCTTCAGACATCCCAGAAGAGGGCATCAGATCTCATTACAGATGGTTGTGAGCCACCATGTGGTTTCTGGGATTTGAACTCAGGACAGGACCTTCAGAAGGACAGTCGGTGCTCTTAACCGCTGAGCTGCCCCTCTAGCCCACAGGTTCTTTTTCGTAGTTGATCTAACTTGGTGTAGTTAAAATGATCCATATATCTAGCTGTGGTTCTTAATATTGCCAACTGTACAGAATCTAGAAGCAATGTGTGAAAGGTAACAGGCCTAACTAAAACCACAACAGAGAGAAAATCATTTTGCTGATTTACTACTTTGGGTTTTCTGGTCTCTAGGCCACTTGATTTGGCCTCTCTGCCTCAACACAGTCCAAAAATCCAGTTGGAAAAATGGGCAAGCTGTTTATACTCAGCAGAGCGTTTGTTACTAGTTCATGCCTTTAGTGCTAGCACTCATGAGACAGGTAGGTAGATTGCTGGGTTCCAGGCCAGCCTACTCCAAAGAGCAAGTTTTTAGACAGCCATGGCTACAAACCGAAACCCTGTCTGGAATAAAAACATAAATATCTTTTCAGTTTTCTCATGTAACTTGTTTTTATTTTATATTCATTGGCATTTTGCCTGCATGTATATGTGTGAGGGTGTCAGAAGCCCAGAACTGGAGTTAGAGTGTGCGCTGGGAATTGAACCCAGGTCTTCTGGAAGAGCAGCCAGTGCTCCTGTTCACCTAGCAATCTCTCCAGCCCCACTTTTAAGACATGGTCTCCAGGCTGGAGAGATGGCTTGGCTGTTAAGTGGACTGTCTAATCTTCCACAGGTCCTGACTTCAATCGCCAGCAACCACGTGGTGGAACATAACCATGTGCAGTGGGATCTGATGCCCTTTTCTGGTGTTTATGCAGAAAAATAAATAAATAAAAGATAATAGTCATCTGGAACCTGGGTTGTCCTAGAAATCGCTATGTAGCTAAGGATGACCTTGAATTCCTAACAGTCCCGCTTCCAGGTGCTTCCATCATGCCTGGCTGCTATCCTGAGATGGGATTGTATCATGGAGCCCAGGTTGGCTTACAACTACCTCAGCTCCTGAGTACCGGGATGAGTGGATATCAGCTGGGCACAGCAACGTATATCTTTTTTTTTTTTTTTGGTTTTTTGGATTTGGTTTTTTCCAGACAGGGTTTCTCTGTATAGCTCTGGCTGTCCTGGAACTCACTCTGTAGACCAGGCTGGCCTCGAACTCAGAAATCCGCCTGCCTCTGCCTCCCAGAGTGCTGGGATTACAGGCATGTGCCACCACTGCCTGGCTAGTGCATACCTTCAATTACTAGTTTTGGAATAAAGTTTCAGAAAAACTTATGACAACTTGTGAGATCTCAGTGAATTTTAGTTGCAGTGACTAAAACAGCATAGCCAGGTTTGGTGTGAACAGCTGCATTGGCGGCGCTCAGGAGGCAGAGACAGAAGGATTGCCGCAAGGTTGGTGCCATCCTGGCCTATCTACACAGCAGTTCCCTAGCCACCTAGTGCTCCATCTGGATACCTCATCTCAACCTCAACCAAGGGTAAACTTAAAGACCCGGGGGCTGGAGGGATGGGTCAGCAGCTAAGTGCTGCTCTGGAGGGCCTGGGTTCAGTGCCCAGCACACACACCACATAGCTCCCAACTACTTATAACCCAGTGACAAAGGACCTGACAGCCTCTGGCCTCTGCAGGCACCTGCCTGCACGTGAAGTTCACAGCTCACATAGGGACACACAGGTACATAACACATCCGATTCAGTGCCTCTGAGTGGAGTGCTTACCTCATTAATCTGAGGCGCACGCAGTTTAATCCCTATCCCTGCTCATCCACTCGAAATCGGAGAATTGAAATCATTGGCGCTCATTTTCATTGCTTCCGTCTCAAAAGGCAGTTGAGTTATGTTTTTTTTTCTTATTTGAGTCATGTGTACTACTTACTGCTCAATAGACAGATTGGGGTTTTTATTTGTTTAAAGTTCCTTTTTTTTTTTTTTTCAAGACAGGGTTTCTCTGTGTAGCCTTAGCTGTCCTGGAACTCACTCTGTAGACCAGGCTGGCCTTGAACTCAGAAATCCACCTGCCTCTGCCTCCCAAGTGCTGGGATTAAAGTATGTGCCACCACTGCTGGCTTTATTTAAATTTCCTAAAGGAGGCTTTAAGCATAGCATGTTGTTTAGGTTTGCTGTGGTTGTTCAGAGTTTTGACATCAGCGGTTTGTCAGAATGGTGCCTTGGGAAATGAGATCCTTGCACTGAGCCATTGGCATGCATGGGAACAGGATCCAGCCCTTGCCCCAGTTGAGTAACTTTGATCAGATGGTATCGGAGACTCTTCGATGCAGGGAAGAGTGGAAGGAGCCTCTGCCTGTGTCTAATGCAATGTCCCGAGGCTTGCCTAGCACTTTTTTTTTTTTTTTACCACGGAGACCTTATGTCTTTAACAGAAGCTTAATAACTACAGATATTGGTTAGATTTCTTGGCTCAGAATCAGCTGCTAGAACATTGTGTCAGACAGGGTCAGGGGAAATGTTTATTAGTGCCCTTGCGCTTCAGGGTTTGAGCTGCTGTCCTTTGGGTCAGTGGATGCCACTTACACATGGTGGCAAGTGCCTTACCCCCAAGCAGTGCCCTCAGCTGGAGATTTCAGCTTAGATGTGATAGGAGGGCACTTGCAAAGGCTGACACATCAATTTCAAATTTTTTTTTTTATTTCTTTGGTGACAAGGTTTCTCAATGTAACCCTGGCTGTCCTGGTACTCCCCATGTAGACCGGGCTGGCCTTGAGCTCTCATAGTTGCCTGCCTCTGGTTCGGGAGAGATTGGAGTAAAGGCTCATGCCACCCTCCAGCTCCTGGAAGCGTGAACCCCGCCTCCTAGCCTGTAAGCCCCGCCCCGCCCGTGGGCCCCGCCCCCATGCCTCGTGAGCCTCCGCCGCCCCGCCCCTCATCCCGTGCGCCTGTGCCACCGCGCGCGTCCCCGCCCCTGCCGTGCGCTCTCGCCACGGGGAGCCGGGAGGGCGGCGTGCAGTCGCGCTTCTTCTCCGCGGGAGGCTGCGGCGCCGCGCGGGTGGGTGGGAACGTGGCGGTCCTCCGGGCGCTGCGGCAGGGGCGACAGAGCGCCATGGCGGCCGCTGTGGCTACATCAGCCGGTACCCGCGCTGCGGCGACGTGAGAGGACGCCTCTTCTTTCCCACAACTGAGGAGGCCACGGCTGCCCGCCTGCCTGCATTCCACGCGGGCCGCGGTTGCAGCATGGCCGGGATTATTAAGAAGCAGATCTTGAAACATCTGTCCCGGTGAGAGCGCCACCCAGCGTACCCGGTCCCTACCCGAGCCCTCCGACCTCCATCGGGCCGCGCTGGGCGAGCAGCTCAGGAGCAGCCGCGATTCAGCTCTAGCCGGCCGTTGTCAGCGCTGCCTTCCTCCCTCGCCTGGGCCAGCTCCCTCCCAACCCCCGCCGCCGCCTCCTTCCTCCGTGGGTCACCAGCCCTTTCCTGGCCATACTTCCCAGACCCGCACGGAACCCAGCCAGGCCAGCCCTCGAGGCCTCTTCCCGCCTCCCGAGCCGCCCAGCGCCGATTCATTTCTGGCTTTGCCACCCGATGCTGGATTACCCATGTCCCCTTAGATTGCAGCGCCGACGCTAGCTTTCTCCTTTGGGGGGGGGGGGGGGCGAGCTCCTTCTCTTCTGTCTGACCCTGTTGCATCACCCTTGAAAAGAAATGTAAGTCCTTCACTCGAGGCTGGTCGTCCTTTCGGACCTCCCTCCTTCCTGGGTCCGCTTTCTTCTCGTTACACTGACGGATTGGAGAAAGGTCAGCGGAGGTGGGGATAAAGTTTCAGCAACCTTCCCTTTAAGATGCCGTGGAGGTTTTTTTGACAGCCAGTGTTCACTTGTGCTTTGTGGCCTTCTGTTAGGCAGTTCTGTCGGCTCCGTATTCGGGGCATGAGGGATTGGCTCGCAAGACAACTTTTCAGCTATACCTGAAGGACTCCTGGTCTCTACGTGATGATGCAGCTTGTTAGAACTGGCGGCTGCAAAAAAATGGGAGCTAGCTTTGTTTGCAGTTGGTTTTCTCTGCTTTTTCTAGCTTGGGGTTGGTGATGGTTGTTCGTTTAGGTAGCTCTCAGTAGCTCAAGTGATCCAGAGTTTGGCTGTACAGTGGCTAGTGGTTTTCAAGAGGTGTGTGTGGGTGTTGCCAGTCACCATGAAACACCCTGGCTGTGTGAGCCTCTATCCCTGACGTGGTGTCCCCCTTTTCTAGGCTGACAGTGGCTTATGTGATCTTAGACTTTAGCAGCTAGATTCAGATGCCCCGTTTGGTTTGCTCTGTTCCGTACAGGGCTGAAGGGCTGCTCCTGGAGTCTGGGCACTTCCTCCTTTACTTTCGTCCCTTTCAAACTAGATAATACTAGTCCTTATTACCTCAGTGATTATCAGCATAGGCTGCTGTGGTGCACACGCCCGCCGTTTGGTGGCTGACGTAGGATGAGTGCGGTTTTAAGGCCAGCCTAGAGTACAGTTCCCAGCCAACTCGGACCATGTGGTGAGACAATGAGAAATTAGAAGACAACATGAGATTTTATACATAAAGATTTACTTAAGAGCCTCACACACAGGGAGCGCTCAGTAGGACACAGGGTATTTTTATTTGGGGGTTATAACTTGTGTGACTATTTGCTGTTATTGGGTGTGTGTGTGTTGTGTGCATTCAGGGAGGTGAAGTACCACGGTGTGCGTGTGTGGAGGTTGCGGGGCAGCACTGGGGAGTCAGTTGTGTAGTTCCACTTTCACATGGGTTCCGGGGAGCAAGCTCAGGTGTCAGGCCTGCAAGGCAAACACTTACCACGCTGAGACCTCCTGCTGAACTTTTTCCTCCTCCTCCTCCTCCTCCTCCTCCTCCTCCTCCTCCTCCTCCTCCTCCTCCTCCTCCTCCTCCTCCTCCTCTTCTCTCTCTCTCTCTCTCTCTCTCTCTCTCTCTCTCTCTCTCTCTCTCTCTCTCTCTCTCTCTCTCTCCAGTGCCTCCCTCACTTTGTAGCCCGAGTTAATGGGCTTCCAGCCTTAGCCTCTTAAGTGCTGGAGTTAATTGGCATTCCACACCATGCCTGGCTTTAGGTAATTTTCTATAGCAGTTTTTGTGGGAGTTCTGAGTGTACACATCTGAACGTCTCTCAGAGTGTCTTGGAATAAGTGAAGAACCCTTGCTACATGTAGTCTGACCCCTCTGCTCCCCCCTCTTTATTTTTTTTTTTGAGATTTATTTATTTATTATATGTAAGTACATTGTAGCTGTCTTAAGACACCCCAGAAGAGGGCATCAGATCTCATTACAGATGGTTGTGAGCCACCATGTGGTTGCTGGGATTTGAACTCAGGACCTTCAGAAGAGCAGTCAGTGCTCTTAATCACTGAGCCATCTCTCTAGCACCCCCCTTTTCTTCTTCCCTTCCTCCCTTTTGAGACAAGGACTCAGTGTGTTTTGGTTTTCTGAAACCTGATATGTAGACCAGGCTGGCCTCAGCATCACAGAGATTCTCCAGCCTCTGCTTCTCAAGCCCTGGGATTACGGGTTTATCAGGAGTCTTTCCACCGAGGAAGTAAGCATAGCAAGGGTAAGAGACTTTTCCAGAAGGTAAAGGAGTGGGCAAAACCAGCTTCCTCACTCTGGAGCCCCTCCCCTGTGTGCACGCATGTTCGAGCCCCTCCTGTGCACATACAATGTTAATGAGACACCCTGGATGGAGCTTTTGGTTTCTTGTTTGGTTTTTTCTTTGTTTGTTTTTCAAGACCTGGTGTCATGTAACCCACAGCTGGTAACAGACTGTCTTCCCTGGCACTTTTGTTGGTTCCTGGGGGCAGAAAGCCTGTTTGCTTTAAGTGGGAAAGTAGGTCTGACATGAGTGAGGGCCATTTTTGATTTCCCAGGTGTGGGGCTGGGAGGAGGAAGAGGAGGCGTCTTCAGGCAGCAGCTTCAGCCCCCTGCAGAGGAGCAGGCTGCAGATGTGGTTGGAAAGGCCAAGTTCTCAGGGCCTTTGTTTACCTCAGGCTCACCCCTCAGCCCGGTGAGACATTGAATGCTTTGTTCTCACCACCACAGCCGAAGGAGGAAGCTGGGGCTCCCTGGGTCTGGGTCCTAGAACCTGGTGGGGAGGGAGGAGAGAGAGCTGGGAGAGTTACCACTGTGGTGTGGCAGGTGTCCCACAGCGCTGTGTGACTCAGAGGACAGGCCAGTGACAATAAATTGCATTTCGGTGATTTTATGAATTTCAGGTATTTCTTTTGAATGCATTCCCTAGCTACCTATTGGTCAAGGCACTGGAATTTCACCCATGGCTTGGTCGACCGTTGTCCACTATGTGCCACTTCAATGCCCCATTTGTGGGGGCTTAAAAAGGGGGAGTATAGGGGGTTAGGGGAGTGTGGCTAGGCGGCGTGGGGGAAGGTGTCCAGGCGGGCCCTTGCCTGGGCACCTCTGCCCCTGAGGGACCACACACACACAGGCATAGTATAGAATAGAGTTTATTCAGAGTAGGGGATGGGAGTTAGTGGTAGAGAAAGGGAGAGAGAGAGAGAATGAGAAGAGAGAGAGAGAGAGAGAGTAGAAAAGTGGAGTGGAGGCCGGCCACGTGGAGGAGGGAAGAGCCCAAGGGGCAGAGAGGTGAGAATGTGGGAGAGCGGAGAGGGAGAAGAGGGGCAAGTAGCCCCTCTTAGAGTGGGCCAGATCTCTGGGGCGGGGCATACCTGGCTATTGCCAGGTAGGTGTGGGGTGGAGCTTAAACAGAACATCAACACCATTAAATGTTCATTGAAGTGGACCCTCGAAAAGAGTTCTACTTAGCAACATGAAATAGTTATTTATTTAGAAAGTTGTGGGAATTAGCTGGGAGTGGTTACAGACACCTGTAATCCCAGCATTTGGGAGACTGAGGCAGGATGGCATTAACTTTGAGGCCAGTGTGGGCCATTTATTGAGACCCCTGTTTCATAAATAAATGCTAAAATAGACTTTTCACTGAATTAGGTTTTTCGTGTCGTTTTCCCTTCTTGAGAACCCACTCGTCTCAGCTTTTGCAGCACTGGCCATGTTGTTACAACTCCACCATGCGTGTTTCCTGCTTTAGATCACCTCAGCTAATGACCTTGGACTGGACGTGTAAGAGAGCCTATGGTAGGACGAGCAGTTGGCCAGTGCCCTCTGCTGATGGAGCCAGCCAGACAAAACAGGTCTGTCTAGCCCCACTCTTCTCCACCAGGGAGGACTTCCCCAGCTAAACTGTTGTTGGTTGTAAGGGATAAAGAGAAATGGGAGCTAGCAGAATGCTGCTGAGGATTAGGGTCGCGGCGTTCCTTACAGTGCCTGACATTTAAGCAGTGCTTAATAAAGAGCAGCTGAGCCGGGCGGTGGTGGCCCACACCTGTAATCCCAGCACTTAGGAGGCAGAGGCAGGTGGATTTCTGAGTTCAAGGCCAGCCTGATCTACAGAGTGAGTTCTAGGACAGCCAGGGCTACACAGAGAAACTCTGTCTCACAAAACCAAAAAGGCACACGCCTTTGATACCAGAGCTCAGAAGCAGGCAGGCCGATCTGAGTTTGAGGACAGCCAGGACTACACCAAAATAACAACAACAACAACAACAACAATAATGGTGGTGGTGGTAATAGAGAGTAGTTGTGAAATATGGCATGGTGAGCGCCTGGCCAACTGAGCCAGCTCCCTAGCCCTTGGCTGTTGTTTTAGCTGTGAACATGCTCACATCATGTTGACTGCATGGTCATATGGGTTGTATGTTCTTTTGTTTGTGGGAACATAATCCACTTTCCTTAAAAAGTGGATTGTATTTTATGTATTGCTGTGGTTGTGTAATATGTATTTTCCCAGTGAGAGCTGTTATGACCATGTCTCTGGCACACACACCTGTCGGGAGTCTGTTTAAGACAGGGTTTTAGATCTTTGTAGACTGTGGGTTTTCATGAATGCATTCCTACATGATGTGCTAATGAACAGGGCTGTGCTAATGGGCAGGGCTGTGCTAATGGGCAGGGCTGCTGCTGGAGGGTGTGGGATCCGGGTACAGAGATCCTTGACAATACTTGGCATTGTCTGTCCTTTGAGCCACTCTGAAAGATGCAGATGCATATATTTTTATTTTGAAAAGCTGGATGTTGTAGCTCCCAATTTTTCCAGTTAGGAAGCTGAGGCAGGAGGATTGTCTATAGTTTTGAGACCAGGCTGGGGTATAGTATGAAGTCTTATCTCAAAACCCACAGAAAACCCAAGTTTAAAAAAACCTCCCATTTGGTAAAGCACACGAATACTCCGGCTGTCTGCTCAGTCTGTGATTCTGAGGACTGAAGCCGTGTACACTGCTTAGCACGTGTTGACTGAGCTAAGGAGAGTCCAGGTCTCTGTTTGGATTTCAAACTTCGACGTCCCGTCCTTAGACACACGATGTCATTCCAGAATAATATTCAAAGTACAAAGGGACAGTGGAGATGGGGCATTCCAACCCCCGCAGAAAACATTTCTAACTCAGATTGCATGTGGCAGCTGTTAAAATAACTATTATATATAGTAAATGAGTAAAGAGCTATTTCTAAATATGCAGGCTTTTGCTAAGTATTTGGTCTTCTGCACTGTAATCTTACCAACCCATCGACAGACACGTCGCGCCATTTTTCCTACAGAAATAGAAATTTGAATTGCATAGCTTTCCTGTGATTTTTTTTTAAAGATTTATTTATTTATGTATGTGAGTACACTGTTGCTGTCTTCAAAAACATCAGAAGATGGCATCGGCTCTCATTCCAGATGGTTGTGAGCCACCATGTGGTTGCTGGGAATTGAACTCAGGACCTCTGGAAGAGCGGTCAATGCTCCTAACCACTGAGCCATCTCTCCAGCCCCCTTTCCTATGATTTTTAAGGCAGTGTCTCTCTTGGTCATGCATTTGTATGTGTTTCAGTGTGTCTGTGTGCGAGTGTGCCTGTGTCGTGTGGAGTCTGCGCTCTCCTTCTACCTTGCAGTGAACTCAGGCCCTTGGGCTTGCTGCTAGAATCCGCCACCTGCTAAGCTAAGCCTTGGCTTGAGATCGTCCCTTTGTGTAGCTGACTTAGTCTGAGATTCCGTAAATAGCTCTGCCTGAGTTTCCTGAGTCTTGGATTACGTGGCTGAGCCACTATGCCTGGCGAAAGATAATACTTCTATTTTGTTTTTCAAGACAGGGTTTCTCTCAGTAAGCCTGTCCTGGACCTCAGGTAGACGAGACTGGCCTTGAACTCATGGAGACCTGCCTTCCTCTGCCTCTCTCGTGCTGGGATTAAAGATGTGTGGCACCACAGCAGGCTTATGCTTCTTATAAAAAGTACTTTATTGTAATTTTAAAAATATATTTAAATTTTTAAAATTTTACAATGATCACATCATTCCTCCCAGCCCTGTCCTCCCTTCAGACTCCCCTGCATATTCCCAGTCAACTCATGGCCTCTTTTACTGGTAACAATTTATTAAAAGCAGAAACTTTGGGGCTGGAGAGGTGACTGGACAGTTAGGAGCTCCGTTGTTTCTGCTGCGGACCTGGGTTCAGTTCCCAGCACCCACGCAGTGCTCAGAACCACTCACCACTGCAGTTTCAATGTCTTCTAAGTGACGGCACTAGCTCGCAGTTAGTATATATATGCATGTTGGAGAAACACACTCAAAAATATGGAGTAAAATCAATCTAAAAAAAAAAATTTAAGAAAACTTAGGTGCGGGGCATAGCGGCTTAGTGGCCCAGCCTATTTCTGGGCCTGCTGCAGTCTTCAGCAGTACAGGCACAAATGGATGTCAGTCGTGAGCTGTGCTTGCTGTGTGAGATCAAGAGAGTACGTGGTGTAGCCGCTGAGAGCTAGGACTCGGTTTCTGTGAATTGACAGCTGTGTGCCCAGCTGTGCGCGCATGCTGTTTTGCACCTGGTTTTTCTCCACAGAAGAATGCTGCACATTGAATCTGTGGGGGCCATTGGGCCACACAGCCAGCCTACAAGTTTGGTTTTTGAGATGTGGTCTCACTGTATAGCCCTTGAGTTTATAATCCTCCTGACTTAGCCTCCCCAGTGCTGAGATGATCCGTGTCCACTGCCATGCCAGGGTAGAAATCACATCTTAAAAAGAACATGACTACTTCAGTGTGTCATCTTGGCACAGGGGCCTTGCTGCTCTCCTCTGGAACATTCCACCTTACACAGGTGATCTCTGAGTTCTAGGCCAGCCTGTTCTACAGAGCCAGGCTCCAGGATGGCCAGGGCCACACAGAGAAACCAAACCAAACCAAACAAACAAAAAAAGCAAAAAAACAAAATAAGACCAGCACACTTACTATAGAGTGTGTGAGTCTCACATGTGTGCAGAGACCAGAGGGCAAGTTTATGGAACCAGTTTTCTTGTTGTATGTGAATTCTGGGGCCAGGTTCAGGTCATTGTCCTGTGTGGCAAGTATTTGACCAGCTGCACCATTTCCCCATCCCACCCATGTTCAATTTTCACTTCCCCGTGTGCGCTGTGCATGTGTGCATGCGTAACTCTGAGTATGTATGGATCTGGGTACGTGTGCACGAAAGAGGAGGCTTAGTGTTGACACTGGGGACTATCCTCCATTGTTCTTATTCCTTGAGGCCGACTCTGTCAGTCAAACTCAGAACTCCCCAGAACGGCTAGTGTCCTGGCCAGCTTGTTTTGAGATCGCCCTGCTCCTGCCTTCTGAGGCTGGAGTCACAGGTGCTGCCTTCTGTTTCCACGGGTAGCTCTACTCCATCACCGGTGATGGAGTAGGGATGAACACGTTGTCGCTGAGCTTGAAAAGAGGAGGCGGCAGCTCCTCGCGCATGGCACATGATGTGGGGGCAGCTGGGGCCTTAGCATAGTGTGTCTTAGTTACTGTTTTGCCTCTGTGTAGAGACTGCAGCCCAGGCAGCTCTTATAAAGGATGAATTTAATAGGGGTGGGGGGGGACCTGCTTATAGTTTTTGAGAATCTGTCCATTACCATCATGGTAGGAAGCAGACAGGTGTGGTGCTGTAGCTGCTAGTAAGTGAGAATTCGCATCCTGATGCTCAGGTAGCAGGCAGGGACAGACACTGCCTGACCTCCCGGAGCAGCCTTCTTATGCTTTCCAAACAGTGCTGTCCAGGGACCAAACAGTCAAACCACCAGAGGGTGAAAGAGCCCTGGAGCAGACGCTGGATTGAGCCCGTAGAGACTCTGCTCAACCATTAGAGGGTTTAGTTCCCTTCGCTTTAGAGAGCCTGGCTGAAGAATAATTGGTGACAGTGGCTTTCATCACAGCCCAGCTCTTTTCTCCAGCTGGACACGGGCCCACAGCAGAAGGGGCTGTCCCTCTTGGCGTCTTCTACAGCGTCTAAGGCCAGGGGGATGCCATGTCTTAGTAGAGAAAGGCTCTGGGCTTTGGAGGGAGAGGCTGTCTTTTCCTTTCCATATGTGTGCCATGCTGTGTGTGCTGTATGCTGTGCGTGTGCATTCAGTCCCTAAGTAACTACAGCGAAAAGGAACAGTGAAACAAACAAACACCAAACCACCAAACCAGAGTTTGAGGAGTGGTACAGGCAGGTCAGGTATGTGAGAGCAGACAGGTGTGCAGAGGGCCACGTTTGAGACGGCGTCACCCCCACAGCCCAGGTTAGCATTCCAACTCGTGGACGTGACAGTGGTTGTTGGAATTCAGGAACCTTAGCTCTGGGGGAGGAAGGGGACTCCAGTTTAGTCTGGTATCAAGCAGTCAGCCTCCTTTATCTGTTTGTTACTGGTGCCAGAAACAAATACTAAAGAATATTTTCCATGTTATCAATCTGTTTTGATTGTAAAGGGGGAGAGCTAAAGTTTGTTGTTGTTGTTGTTTTGAGATAGGGTTTCTCTGTGTAGCCCTGGCTGTCCTGGAACTCACTCTGTAGACCAGGTTGACCTAGAACTCCGAAATGCACCTGTCTCTGCTTCCCAAGTGCTGGGATTACAGGTGTGCACCACCACTGCCCGGCTGAGCTAAAGTTTAAAAATAATACCAGCTGTTCAGGTGAGGGTCATGAAGTTTGTACTAACTTTCTGGGAAAGCAGCTATGGGGTGAATGTGTTGGGTTGGCTGTGCTCCATTTACCTGCTTGAGTAATTTTTTACATGTATGTTCAGAGCAGTGCCTTGGTTGTGTATAACTTGGCTGCCAGCCCATACTGAAGAGTTTTGAAGGGATTCAGAGGCTATAGTGTGGTTAAGAACTCACGACTCTCTGAAACTCCAGTTGTAGGGGACTCAGTGCCTTCTTCTGACTCTGTGGTGTTACACAGACTTAGTACACACACATACTTGCAGGCATTGCACTTTTGCTCGTAAAATAAATTTAATTTTAAAGAACGCTTTGGAGACGGTGGGTCGTGAGATATTGTAAGTTTGGCTCAATGGAAGTGTGGTGTCCCCAGTTTAACTTCTTTCTGTACGTTTTTTATGTGTGTGCTTTTGCCTCCCTGTGTCTGTGCACTGTGTGCACGTGGCGTCTGTGGGAGCCGGAAGAGGGCAGCAGATTCCCCGGAACTGGAATCACAGGCAGTTGCGAGCTACCGTGTGGGTGCTGGGAATTGGATCTTGGTCCTCTTCCAGGAGTGGCCAGTGCTCTTAAACCACTGCGCCATTTCTCCAGCCCCTGCGATTTTCACATCTAAGTTTAGTTTTGAGCATGGGGTCCAGCAGAAACAGTGTCCAGTGTGGGACAGCTTCCTTGGCTCACCTAGTCTCAGACAGCTCAAGCATGTGTGTGCACTTGGTACAGGGAGGGCTAGCTCCTGGTAAGACCTGTGAGGGTGTTAGAGAGGAAATGCGAGGGCGGCACCGTACCTTTCCTGTCCTGGCACGAGGTCCTTTAGATCGTGGATCCCAGCAAGAGTTTTCCTTGGGCTGTCACCTTGCTCGAGGAGTGTGACAGATGCTGACTGGGGGAGATGCTGATGTGTTGTTGCTGAACAGAGTCTCATACCTGTA
Organism: Apodemus sylvaticus; assembly: GCF_947179515.1. NCBI lineage: Eukaryota > Metazoa > Chordata > Mammalia > Rodentia > Muridae > Apodemus > Apodemus sylvaticus. The sequence goes on from NC_067490.1 coordinate 4,949,614, forward strand.
AGTACTCTCTAAAGCCTTATGCTTGTAACTCAGGCGCTGGGAGGCTGGGGCAGGAGAATTGAGGGCAGCCTGCTCTACACGGTGATTTCCAGGACAGCCTGAACTAGAATGAGCCCTTGCCTAAAGAAAAAGGCTAACAGGTTTGAGCCTGGGTAATTCCAATACTTGGGAGGTGGGGGCAGAGATTGAGAGATTGAGGCTAGCCTTGATTACATAGGTGAGCTCTGACCTCTGACCTCTTCCATGAGAGTCTGGGAATGTTGAGTGCCTTCCTTCCTTGCTCCCCCTCCTTTTCGGAAAGGGTCTCTCACTGAACCCCTCCGCCTGTTTGTTGGCCAGCAAGCCCCCAGGATCAGCCCCCCTCACCAAGTGCTGGGGGTCCGGGTGCCATGGCAACAGCCTGGCTTTAGGTGCATGCTGGGGAATTCAAACTTAGGTTCTTAACTTGAACAGCAAGCACGTCACCACCTGAGCTCCTCCTCGAACACACTTATAACATGGGGTTCACTGATTTAATAACATGCTTGCTGTGTTGCCCTATTAGGCATAGTGAGATTTGTTACACATCAGCAGATAATAAAACAAGATAGAAAAATATTATTTACAGTACAGAGAGGTTCAAAGCCAGCCTAGGATGCATGAGGACTTATTTCAAAAACAACAAAAGGCCACCAGCACAGTAATAAAAGGCAGCTGAGTTTAAACACGGTCAAACACTCCGTGTAGGGATACCTCCAAGAAGAAATGTGTGACCAGCAGGCACATCAAGGAAGCCATCAAGTGAGTGCAGGTCAGAACGAAGAAGACACCCTCGCACCACAGGTGACTGCAGTGAGGAGGACCACAGCCTGTGTCAGTGAGGACTTGAGACACAGCCAGAGGAGCCCCAGTGTGGGACCTTTGTGGTACACATCCGACGTGAGGCGTATTCACTGTGGAAACTTTGTGGTACACATCCGACATGAGGTGTATTCACTGTGGAAACTTTGTGGTACACATCCGACATGAGGCATATCACTCGGTACAGTGATTCCACTCCACGCGCACACTGAGAGAAAGAAAATCATCTGCTCACACCAAAACTTACATTGCATGTTCACAGCACCATAGTAGCCCCGAAGATTCAGGATCATGCTCACACAGGATCAAGTGACCGAGTAACTGGGGCGGCCTGGTCATTAGCACAAGGATGTCAGTAGTACCATACCAACCATAAAGAGGAAGGCGGTGCTGACAGGGTTGGGAGGCGGCCCCTTGAGCAGAGCTCTTGCTTCACAAGCTAAGGACCTGAGTTTTGCTCCTCGAACCACGGAAAAAGCCAGGCTGGGTGTCTATGCCCTCAATCCCGACGGTGAGGGAGGAGGTGGACTTGGGAGATCCTGGCGAGCTTACGGGTTTGCTGGTCTACCCTGCTTGGTTTTGTTCTTTTTCCTAAGAAACCTGCTTGGTTTTGACCTTTTTAAGATCAGGCCAGTTACTTGTTACTTGTAGACTTATTTTTGCCTGGGCTCAGAAGCAGAGGCACCCGGAGAGGACAGCCTGCAGCTCCGGACAGCCTGATTTTCTTGGGCTCCCTTTGCTTTCTCGGCCCAAAGTCTAAACTAACATTTTCTGTAGCTGCCTGGTTTTTCTGATTTTGGTGTTCCTTGAGAGAATGGATTGACATCTGTGGTACAGGACACATGTAGTGACAAGATGGTGGGCCTTGGGGGCTTTGGTCCTAGGCTTTTACCTTCTGGTTTTAAAAGACAGCTGCTCTCAACCTTCATAATGCTGATGTTGGGACCCTTTACTACAGTTCCTCATGTGGTGGTGACCCCCCACCCCCTCCCTGTCTTAGGGTTTTACAGCTGTGCACAGACACCATGACCAAGGCAACTCTTTTTTTTTTTTTTTTCCTCCAAGACAGGGTTTTCTCTGTGTAGCCCTGGCTGTCTTAGAACTCACTCTGTAGACCAGGCTGGCCTTGAACTCAGAAATCTGCCTGTCTCTGCCTCCCAAGTGCTGGGATTAAAGGCGTGCACCACCTCTGCCCAGCGACCAAGGCAACTCTTATAAGGATATTTACCTGGGACTGGCTTGTAGGTTCAGATATTCAGTCCATTATCATCAAGATGGGAGCATGGCAGCATCCAGGCAGGCATGGTGCAGGAAGAGCTGAGAGTTCTACATCTTCATCTGAAGGCTGCTAGTAGAAGACTCACTTCCAGACAGCTAGGACTAATGTATTATAACCCCCACCCACTGTGACACACCTACTTCAACAAGTCCACACCTAATAGTGCCACTCCTGGCCCAAGTGTATACAAACCATTACATTCCCCAACCATAAAATTATTTCATTGCTATTTCATAACTGTAATTTTGCTGCCGTTATGAGTCTTAATGCTAATACCTGATATGCTGGATATCTGATAGTCAACCCCCAAAGGGGTTGCAACCCACAGGCCAAGAACTTCTTGTTTAAAGGCTTTCTGACAACATATTGGCTAACACTATCTTCTGTAGAGATTAAAAAGCCTTCAGATTCCGTTAGCTAGTTTGGACCCCAGTCACTGAAACAGTATTATATGTCAGTCCAGGAATCTCCTCTCCTTTGCTTATAGTAACCAAGTTGAGACCTCACATTGGCATCTGCAGACAGATTTGAGTGTCCTCTATTATAGCAAGAGTGCCCCTTACCCCACAGCAGGAGCATTGTGCTGTGGCTCAAGACAACCTGCTTGGTGGGAAATCCTTGCTTGGGGTTCCTCCTGATCAGATCACGTGACTCTCCACTCTACCCAAAGCATCAGGTCTGTAGCCGTGAGCTTCTCAGAGAGTACAGTTCATGGCTCCAGTGAGTCATTTGGTTTTTCAAGACAGGGTTTCTCTGTGTAGCCCTGACTGTTCTGGAACTCGCTCTGTAGACCAGGCTGGCCTTAAACTCCAAGAGCCACATGCCTCTGCCTCCCAAGATAGCTGGTGGCTGAAAAGGATATATTCAGCTTTATCTTGACATGGCTGACTGCCTAGGAAGTTCCATGAAAAAGAGCTAGCATACTTGTTGAAATTTAAGGTCAAAGAGTGAAGGTGCCTGATGTTATCCTCTGATCACCATGTGTCTGCTCACACATAACTTGTGTGCACACTTACTTGCATACATGAACATACATGTATATGTACAGGCAGAAAATACTGTGCTATTTTAAATAAAGAGTGACCATATATGATTCTTACTATATTAAATATCCCAAATAGGGAAAACTGATGGTTGACTAGGACTGTTGTGGGGACTGTTGGAGTGACAGCTAGGGCATTGGTTTTCTTAGTGACAGAGATAATGAAACTGCTCTAAAGTTGGTTTTACAAATGGTTGCACAGCCAGGCAGTGGTGGCGCACGCCTGTAATCCCAGCACTCTGGGAGGCAGAGGCAGGCGGATTTCTGAGTTCAAGGCCAGCCTGGTCTACAGAGTGAGTTCCAGGACAGCCAGGGCTATACAGAGAAACCCTGTCTCGATAAAACCAAAAAGCCAAAAAACAAACAAACAGAAAGAAACAAATGGTTGCACAACTGACAGTACTGTCACTGACTCATGCACTGTAAGTGGATGGGTTGTAAGGCCCGTGGTTATATTTCTATGGAAGTGTTATCATAAGCAGGCTTTATTAGATACAAGATGTTCAGCCAAATCAGGATAAAAACAAAGAAAACCACTTCTGGTCTGGGAATAGCTTGCTTGACTTACATTCATGAAGCCTAGAGTTGGAATGTGAAAGCAGGAGGATCAATTCAAGGGCATCTCTGGCTACACAACAAGCTCAAGGCCAGCCTGGATTACATGACAGACTAATAACAGAACCGTTCCTGGAGACCTAAGGCTCATATTAGTGACAATGAAAAATTAAAAACGTGAAACTTTATAAAAAGCAGTAAGTGATTGCTTCAACAGCAGAAGATGGTGGATGATACATTAATAGCTGAAAGAAACTCTACAAACTTCGTACCCAGCTAAACTGTCCTTTAAAGGTATGTGGTCGGTTGAAAAACTTCCTCCCAATACAAGGTATATTTACTGAAGGCTGTTCTTCAGAATGAGGAGGAAGCTAGGCCTACAGGAAAGTTCTCTTATTTCTTTAAAAGACTCCGCTGGTGATCTAAGCCATATGTAAAGGTTTCCTACTTATATGTAGAGGTTCCTAGAATACTGCACGGACACCTTCAGGGTTCTCATTTCAGATGCAAAAGAAGTGTGTTCACTTGATCAGTAAACTCTGAATAATTTTCAAGATAATGAGCAGCTAGCGGGATGGCTCTGCAGTTAAGATCACTGGCTGGAGTTCTGGGGGACCAGGGCTTGACTCCCTGCACATACATGGGTGCTCACAACTGTCTGTAATTCAGTTCCAGGGAATATGACACCTTCTTCTGGCCTCGGTGAATACCAGATATTTATGTGGTGATACATGCAACCAACACACAATAATAAAATAATAATATAATGAAAAATTCAAGATATTGAAAATTTAGTGTGTTTCCTGACAATAATGGAATTACATTAGAAAACAGTAACTAGAAAAAATTGTTCAGTATTTGGGAATTTGTTTTATTATTTAAAAAGATTTTCATGTGTATGTTTTTCTTTTGCCTGAATGTATGTCTGTGTGTCATGTGTGTGCTGTGCTGGAGGAGGCCAAGAGAATTTCAGATCCCTGGAACTGGAGTTACGTACATTTGCAAGCTGCCATGTGGGTGTTAGAACCTGGGTCCTCTGGAAGAGCTTCCCGAGCTCCTGGCCACTGAACCAGCTCTCCAAGGCCCATCCGTTTTGGAGGTTTGAGACTGTTTCATGTTGTATATTCCACTGACGTAGCAGAGCTCATTTGTGGATCTGGCGCAGAGCAGTTGTTGCAGGTTCTGCTGTCTGGGGGTTCCTGGGGCAGGGTAGTGGGGTTGAGTGCAGAGAGGGCTGGGTTCTGTCCCATGTCTGTGGAGTGATGAGTCCCAGACTTAAGCATTGCCCAGCTATGACTCCTGGGCAACCCTTTCTCATTTCTGATCACTTTGTTTCTTTATTTGCAAATTATAGATTTTGAATTAATGGTTATTTAAGATCCTTTTCAGCTGGACATGTTGGCACATAGCTGCCATCCCACACTAGGGTGTCTGAGGCAGGAGGATCAGGAATTTGAGATATGTACTTGGGAACTCGACTCCTAAGTACTGAATTCAAGGGCAGCCTGGGCTACTCGACACCCTGACTTAAGAACGTTTCTTGCTCCTAAAGTCTGCGGGTTTAAAAACTTTGGCTTCCTAAAATCTCGTTACGAGTTTGCTAAGGTGATTATTTAGAGCCTTCCCATCGCTTCTCTGGCAGATTGTGGTTCCCTGGCAGAGATGAGGTTGATCTGTCTGTTTCTCCAACTTGATTTCGGCTGAGCCTCTGTGCTCCACAGTAGCAGCAGATGGCCCGAGACTGTTTCCCCACATGCCTGTATCGAACAAATGCCAGGCTGCTGTTAGCCTTTTCAGCCACCCTGGCCTGTGAGGGACACTGAGTAAAGTTTGTGCCAAGGACTGTGGAGGGAAGAGATGTACAGAGCAAGGCTCTTCTAAAAAAACCCAGATTCCCATAATTCCTTGAGGCTTTCCTCTGGCTCCCAAGGCTGATATAGGACAGCTGGTCTCATGATATGGCCTCAGTCTAATCCAGTCGGCCCCTCTGATGGGCTAAGTTTGTGCTGAAATTTTCTATAGGTAGAGAGAGCGGCTTGGAGTTCCGGTAGCATCACAGAGCCTCAGTTCAGCCCTGCCCCTACCCAGAACAATCGGCTTCATGGACCACCTTTTAAAACCTGTTCTTTCTCATTGCTGTAAGATTCAGGAGATACCAGTTTAGGGAATATTGTTTGTTGTTTTTAAAGATGGTCCCATTATGTAGTCCAGGCTGGGCTGGGCTGGAGCTCACTGTAGAACAAGCAGCCCTTGAATTCAGAGATGTACCTGCTTCTGCCTCCCACGTTCTGGGCTTAAAGGTACCACTGTGTTCTGAATTCTTACTTGTTTCTGGCCCTAGGAGTCTAGCCTGGGGCTTCTTGTGTGTTGGGCATGTGATTTACTTCTAAGGAATTCTTGCTGCCTTTGTGGAGAAGCTTATAAGGTGGAATCTGTTTATTACTGGTGAGGAATTGCGTAAGGTCGGTGCCAGACCGGATATGCAGAGTGTGCTTGTATATCATAGAGCCAAAGTGTGCAGTGTGCTGTTACTTCGAGAGCTGTGTAAACAAGTTCAGTGAGAATTGCCTGAGGACACAGCACCCAGACAGGGTCCCCATCTGTAAGCCATGCATCCTCACACAGCCATTACTGGGGTCGGTCAGGTAATGTGCTGAGGAAGACTGAGCCCAGGGTCTTATGCTCCTAGGCAGGCCCTCTGTCACTGATCTAAGTCCCCACCCCCAACCTGAAGGACGCCGAGTGTCAGTGCTCTGCTTTTGATCTTCCGGAGCATGCTCTGTGCTTTCCTACTTGATGATCCAGCTGATAACACGGTGCATTCTGTGGTCACCGCCCGAGGGTTGATGGATGGAGACTAGGTGTTCTGCTGGGGTGGACAGTCTTTTTTTTTTTTCTTCTTCTAAAGATTTATCTATTTATTATTATATGTAAGTTCACTATAGCTGTCTTCAGACACACCAGAAGATGGCGTCAGATCTCATTACAGATGGTTGTGAGCCACCATGTGGTTGCTGGGATTTGAACTCAGAACCTTTGGAAGAGCAGTCTGTGCTCTTAACCACTGAGCCATCTCTCCAGCCCATGGGGTGGACATTCTTAAGAAGGAACTTGCTGATTTCATTGGGCTGGTGATATTCAGAAAGATTTCTAATTATATTACACTATAGCTTTATACAAAAATTGAGATTTATTCTACTTCCATAGGTTAATAAGCAGGCTATGGGTGACTAAAGGGCCGCATCCCGTACCCCTTAAAGTTTTGTTTTTTTGTTTTTTAAATTGAGTTCTGGGGTTTGAGGTCAGGGCCTTGGATATACCAGGCAAGTTATACACCACTAGTTACGCCCCCAAGTGCCCTTTAGCTGTTTCTGAGAGGCTTCAAGTGCAGACTGTGCCAGGGCTGTTTTGGAGGAATTGCTAATGGTAGGATGAGTAACAGATCTGAGTGTGGGGTCAGCCTGCAATCCCAGCACTTGCTAGGCTGAGGCAGGAGGGTCAGGATGTCAAGGTCAGCACGGACTGTGTTCAAGACCCACTTTCAGGAAACCAGATATATTCAAAGATGTGTAAATGCTTATAAACAAACATGACATTTAAAGGAAAAGCACCTACAAACTTTGGCATTTGTATGGTTGATTAACAGATAAAGGAATTTCAGACCAAAACTGGGAAGACCTCATTATATATATATATATGGCTGGAGAGATGGCTCAGCGGTTAAGAGCTCTGGCTGCTCTTCCAGAGGTCCTGAGTTCAACTCCCAGCAGCCACATGGTGGCTCATTAGCCATCTATCTTGAGATCTGGTGCCCTCTTCTGGACTGTAGGTATATATGCAGGCAGAACACTGTATACATGATAAATCTGTTAAAAAAGATATAAATAACTTATACAGACTCATTATAAGTAATGAGATGGAAGCTATTATTAGAGTGTATATGTTCGTATGCGTAGGTGCCCATGGAAGCCAGAAGGAGGTTCTGGGTCTCCTTGAAATAAAATTCCCGGCAGTTGTGAGCTGCCTGACGCAGATGGTGAGAACCGAAATTGGTCCTCTGCAAGAGCGTCAAATTCTTACCCACTGAGTCATCCTTCCAGCCTGAGAAATGTCATTTATTTTATATCAAACTCTGAAGAGATAGTTTGGAAGGAATATAATGTAGAGATTAGTTATGTCCTATCTCTTTAGTATAATCATTCCTCAGTGCTAAAAAAAAATATAGCTTATTCTGTGTTTATAGTTTATCTCTCTCTCTCTTTTTCTTGGATTTTTTTTGGGGGGGGGCTGGCTTTTTTGAGGCAGGGTTTCTCTGTGTAGCCCTGGCTGTCCTGGAACTCACTCTGTAGACCAGGCTGGCCTCGAACTCAGAAACCCGCCTGCTTCTGCCTCCCAGAGTGCTGGGATTACAGGTGTGCGCCACCACCGCCCGGCTATAGTGGCTCTCTGATCAAAGAGAGCATATAGTTAGAGATAATTTCCCCTTTATATATGCACGGAATAATGGTTCTCTTTGGGTGGGCTTTTCAGGTTATTTTATTATTTTCTTTAAAAATATTTTGGGATGTGTGTGGTGTGCATCGGTGTGTGCACACGTGTGTGTACGGCTTGTGGGAGTTGTCCTTCCTGTCACTGTGGGGTCCAGCGAGTGTTGGTGCCTGCTGATCTCTCTCCAGTCCCCCTCCTGCTCCCTGTCTTCTTTGAAAGCTCCTAAGTGGGCATGACAGCACATACCTGCAGTCTAGAACTCAGCAAGCAAGGGTGGAATTGCTGGTTTGAGGCCAGCCCAGGGCAATCAGAAGGGATAAGGGAGAACAGCTTATCCTGCTGATTGTCATCCTAGGTTGGTCTGTCGTGAAGGAAGGGCACTTAGGGAAGTTGGAGGAAGGGATAGTGATCTTAGGATTCCTGGACTGTGTGGGGGGCTCAGAGGAAGCTTGCTGTGCCTTGTCGTACAGCTTCCTATTCTGCCTGCTCTCCTCCCACCCCCACCCCCACCCCCTGCCCCCTCCTGTTCTGCCTGATCTTCCCCCCCCCAGGACCGCTTCCTCTGGGCCCCCCTCCTGTTCAGCCTGCTCTCCCCCCCAACTCCCCCACCCCCTACACCCACTCCCCCACCTCCCCCGCCCCGAGGCAGGGAGGGGAGGGGGCCCAGGACGGTGCACTACACTCCTTTGCTTTTCCTTGTTTTGTTCTTTAGCAAGTGTTCCAAGTAGATAGACGTTTTTTTCTCACCACATTTTTGTTTGCTTGTGGGAAAAGGGTCGTTTTCAGAGGAAAGGACGCATCAGTGGACAGCCGCCCTCTAGTGGAAAGGGCAAGCTGGCCCAAACTTAGTTGATTTTAAAGAATTGTTTATTGTTTGTTTGTTATTGGTGTTTGGCTTTTCTCTGTGTAGCCCTGGCTGTCCTGGAGCTAAGTTCTGTAGATCAGGCTGGCTCCAAAGCTCAAAGAGCTCCTCCTGCCTCCCAAGTGCTGTGCTGGGATTAAAGGCGTGCACACCACCCCTTAAAGGGATTTGGGATGTAGTGTTTAGCATGCAGGAGGCTGCCTTCAGTTCCCATCAAAACACACGTGCACACACCACACACACACATACACACACAAGTTAAATGAATTAAAATCAGTCAGCTTACATGTTAAAGCCTGGGACTTTCTCTTTCGTTTATCCTGTTGTAGAACTAAGGTGAGCGCTGGCCCTTGGTCCTCGGAAGCTCAGGGACAGTCACAGATGATCTGCCTGTGACCTTCATGAGTGGAGGATTTTGACAGGTGGTAAAGGTCATGAGGGACCCAGGGCATGACAGTGTACTGGGTAAACAATTCTCTTAGAATCTGAATTGGGTTCAGAGGCAAAACTCTACCCAGGTGTGGGTGTGATACCTTTTTGAGTCTTTCCTTTCCATGTGAAGTTAGTTAATGGAAACAGAGAGCAGCCCACATGTAATCTTTCCCCTTGTGTGTTCTTTTTTAAATTTTGTTGTTTTTTTTGAGACAGGGTTTCTCTGTGTAGCCCTGGCTGTCCTAGAACTCACTCTGAAGACTAGGCTGGCCTCAAAGTCAGAAATCCACCTGCCTCTGCCTCCCAGAGTGCTGGGATTACAGGCGTGCGCCACCACTGCCCGGCCTCCTTATGTGTTTTTGAAGCAGACAAGGGAGTGTTGGGGTGAAGCCGTGCGCTCTGGGCTCCGTCCGCTGTCTGTCCGCTGTCCTTCCTGGGCTTTAACTAGAGATGGTCAGCGCACTAGGTGCCGTATTTGGAGGTCTTTCTTCTGGCTCCAGCGCTATTTAGAAGCTGCTGCAGCCTCTGCTGTCAGATGGGTGCTTGCAGAGGGAAGCTGGCAGGGCTAGCGCAGCAGTGAAGTGCCTCCACCCCAGGGCCACCTCCATCCTCAGGGCCCATGGATGATGTGGCGAGCTGGATCCTACGTGAGTGGCTGGTGCAGCCCTGAGCTTGAGACTCCAACTTCCCAAGTTCTGGAGTCTGTGGTGAGCAAGTCTGCTTTCTGTCCTGGAGGGAGACTCCTTCATCTCCACATCTGCTCTGCACACACTGTCCTGACAAGGCGCCTAAGAGAGCGCTGAGTAGGGCCTCATACTCTTAGAAGTACACAGACCCGAGTGGCCCTCCAGTGCCGTGGCGTGGCACACACGGGGAGCTGGTGGGACTTCAGAGAACCCACTGAGGAGGCGCTCTGTTGGAGACGGGGTCTTCTCTGTAGGCGCAGCTTCCTGTGGGCCTCCTCCCTCGCCCACAAGTCTCGCTGTCTTTACCTTGGTTGTCACGCCAGTTCCTCCCTGTGTATGCCTTTACGACATGTGATGACGTTTCACGTGGTTGCAAACTTCAATCAGTAGTTAATTTTTCTATGTCACCACTTGATCAACTGGTTGAGTCTCGTAGGTCAGTGATTGAATCTAGTAGGTCTTCGTGAACAGACTGTAGGTGAAGAGTTGGCCGAGTAGCTGCTGATGCTGGAAGATGGTTCATTGAGTTTTACTGGTTACAACTCGTTGGATCTAGTAGATAACTTGGTTGCGGTGCCTCTTCCCTGGCACATCCTGACAGGTTAGTAGCGGACACTGTGGAGGCTGGGAAAGCCACAGCCATAGCACACAAGCCCAGTCGGGCCCCAGGGAGGGTGGGAGCCGCTGGCCAGCAGGAGACACTCCCAATTTATTTTTCTTTAAAGATGTATTTATTATTGGTATGTGTTGGTACATGCCCATTTGTGGGTGCTCTTGAGGCAGGAAGGGGGCATTGGGTCCCGGAAACTGACTTGTTAACGGGCAGGCGCCATGAGCTACTTGACCTGGGTGCTCTGAACCAACCAGCTCCAGAAAGAGCAGCCCGCAGCATGCTGTGACAGACTGCAGCCTGTGTGCCTTACCACGGGCCCTGGCCACAGCGAGGCTTTACTGCCGCCCTCTGCAGGTTCACTAAGAATCTTTCCCCGGACAAAATCAACCTGAGCACGCTGAAGGGGGAGGGTCAGCTCAGCCACCTGGAGCTGGACGAAGAGGTTCTGCAGAATGTGCTGGAGCTGCCCACCTGGCTGGCCATCACCAGGGTCTACTGCAACAGGGCCTCCATCCGGGTGAGAATGGGGTCTGAGCGCCGGCTGCCCTCGCCAGCGGGCGTGTTCTCTCGGGAGCGGCCGTCACAGGCTGTCTGTGCTTTCCTCTTTAGATCCAGTGGACCAAGCTGAAGACACATCCGATCTGCTTGGTAATGGCCTCTTCTACGTCAAAGTAGTCCTTGGTTTTACTTTTTGTTTTTATTGAGACAGGGTCTCGGGCTGGAGAGATGGCTCAGCCGTTTAAGGGTAGGCCTTACAACCAAAAAATGTAAGGGACAGGGTCTCTGTAAATTGCCTCAGTGTGTCCATGTGCTGGGGTTAGAGGTGCGCACCACCACTACCTGGAGTGCGTTTTTGTTTTTTTATGTTTGTTTTTCTAATAAAAATCATTTTATTTATATGACAACATAAGTAGCATTTTTGTTTTTTTTTAATAATAGTTTTTACTGTTCAAGGGCTATCCTTAAATTCCCTCGGGATCCAGTCAGGAAGTTTGAAGTGTGGCTTGTATTGGCGGTGGAGGTTTGTAGTGCAGTCCTGTTGTTCTGCTGTTGCTGTCTGAGGTTTGTGTGGATGCTTAGTTCTCTCTATTTGTATTCCAGTGTCTGGATAAGGTGGAGGTGGAGATGAAAACCTGTGAGGACCCTCGCCCCCCCAACGGACAGTCTCCCATCGCCCTTGCTTCAGGACAGAGGTTAGTCACTGTGAGCCTTGCTGAAGATGACGGATGGATGGATGCATGCATTGGATGGATAGACGGACAGACGGACGGATAGATGGATGGACAGACGGATGGAAGGATGGATAGATGGACTGACGGATAGAAGAATGGATGGATGGATGAAAGAATGGATGGACGGATGGACATGGATAGATAGATGGACGGTTGGACGGACGGAAGGATGGATGGATGAGCAGACGGATGGATGGATGGTCAGTCATACTTTGTAGCACAGGCTGGCTTCAAACTTAGGATCTTCATGCTTCAGCCTGCGATGTGTGTGAACCTGTGTGAATGAAAAATGTGACTCATTTTCCTGGCTTAAAAAAAGCTTTGATTACTGAAAAATTCAGACATACAACTGAAGCCAATGGGCTAGTACATGAAATCCCTTGTGTTTCAAATATGAGACCTCAGCAGTTGCTAACATGTTGCCAACGTTGTCTCCTGAGCACTCCAGGGTTTGAAAGCAAATCCCAGATGTCCTGCTGTTCTCTGCCCCTAACAGCAGTGTAGACGTGAGCTTACACTGAGTCCTATTCCATCATTCAGCCCTCCCCCAAACCCTGAGCCATCTTAGGTAGCCCAGGCTGGCCTTGAACTCCCGTCCCAAGAGCTGGGCTTTCCAGCTGTGCCACCATGCCCATCTTTGCACCCATTGGGTGGTGCTTCACTTCGACGTTTTGGCTTTGGCGACCATCCATGCAGATGTGTCTGTGTGGGTGGGCTGTGCTGTTGTTTCTCTCGGACGGACACCTTGGGATGGAAGTCTTAGGTGGTAGTGGAAGCAGTTGTCATGCTCTCCCCACAGCTGACCACACTGCACTCGCTTTTAACATTTTCTGCGCTTCTTCATGCCTGTATTTACATTTCTTTTTTGGGGGTGGGGTGGGGGCATAAGGCTTCTTTTCCCTTCTAAAGGAATATAACTTCTCAAAAATCTTTTTCTTTTCTGTTTTCTTTTATTTCTCTCTCTTTTGAGACATGTTCTCACTGTGCAGCTGAACTCATTGGCTTCAAACTTGCAGGGATCCGCCTCCCCCTGGGGTAAAGGCGTGGCTCTCCAGGCTTGTTCTTGGCTTTCCCCTGCCTTAAAGAAGTCTTCGTAGGTGCTGCGGAGACGGTCAGTGGGTGAAGCACCTGCTTTGAAAGCGTGAGGACTGAGTTGGGGGTCACCAGCGCCTGTGTAAATGCCAGGCGGGTGCAGGGGATTCACCTGCAGTGTCAGTGCTGAGGTGGGAAAGAGGATCCCCAGAGCAGGTTGGTCTGAGATTGGCAGACATCCCCCTGCCTCTGCCTCCAAGTGCTGGGGTCAGTGGTGTGAGTCACCACCTTTCACTGTTACTGTGTTCAGGCTCAAACCCAAGGCCTGCGCCTGGCAGGAAGCGGTCTGTGCGTGGCTGTGCTCCAGGTGCACTGTAGTTTGGATTTATGTGTGAGGCTAGTGTTATCTTTATGTGAACTGTGTATATTTGTTCTATTTTTTTTTACGGGCTCTTGGGCAGTTTATTAGTCCCGTGTGACTAAATGGCATATGAATGGACATTTTCAGTTTTAATTTCTGGCTGTCCTCCTTGTCTTTGGTTTTTTGAGACAGGGTTTCCCTTTGTAACTCTGGTCGTCTTGGGCTCAGTAGCGCAGGTTGGCCTTGAACTCTTGCCTCTGCCTCTGCTTCTGTCTCTCCCTCTGCAGTGCTGGCATCAAAGACATGCGACACTACCACTAACACCACATGGCTCTAGATTTTTTTTCCTTTTGATGAAAAAAATCCAGAATTGGTTTTAGTTTAACAATTTCTTGGCCAAGGTACCAATGCAGTTTACAACCAACCCCTTGTGGGTGGATTGAGGCCTTTGGACGCCTTCCAGTCCTTAAAAACATAAAAATAAAAAAGACAAAAGAAAAATTCTGCTTTGACGAATGTCTGTTTCATTGAAGTAGGAAGTTGATTTCATGGGAAGATGGGGCTGAGGGGGCCGGCGAAGATGACTGAATTGCATTGTGGACGTGTGCAAGACAGTCAAAAGGATAAGTAAAAAGCGTGCCCTCAGCTGGGCGGTGGTGGCACATGCCTGTAATCCCAGCACTCTGGGAGGCAGGGGCAGGCGGATTTCTGAGTTGGAGGCCAGCCTGGTCTACAGAGTGAGTTCCAGGACAGCCAGGGCTACACAGAGAAACCCTGTCTTGAAAAAAAAAACAAATCCAAAAAAAAAAAAAAGTGCTCGCCACATCCCGAGGCCTTCCGGGCATCTCTCTTTCCTTTCTCTCTGCCATCTCTGGCTCCTGAGGGAAGAAGGGTGTTTTTCCTGCTGGCCACCCTAGGCAAGGTGCAGGTGGGCGCATTCTTGTGAGAACCCATGCTGTCAGTTAGGAGCGCCAGCTGCTCCTTCAGCAGCCCTGGGTTCTGTCCTTAGCACCTGCACGGCAGTGTTTCCGCCTGTAACTCCAGCCGGGTTCAGGTATCCGACTTTCTCCTTTGACTCAGTGGGCACAACAACCGTGTGATGTGGAGACACACACAGGCAGTACACTGACACACATAAGCAAAAATAAAACAAGTATTAAGAAATTCCCCAACCGAAAAATTTAGGGAGAAAAAACAAGCAGAGAAGTAAGAACAATAAGCGGCCATGTTGGCTGCTGCCCCATCCCCGTCCACTGCTGCTGCCCCGCCCTAACCGCTGTCTCCCCGTCCACTGCTGCTGCCCCTCCCTGACCGCTGTTTCCCCGTCCACTGCTGCTGCCCAGCCCTAACCGCTGTCTCCCCGCCCTGACCGCTGTCTCCCCATCCACTGCTGCTGCCCCGCCCTGACCGCTGTCTCCCCATACACTGCTGCTGCCCCGCCCTGACCGCTGTCCGACTGGCCCTGACCACTGTCTCCCATCCACTGCTGCTGCCCCGCCCTGACCACTGTCTGACTGGCCCTGACCACTGTCTCCTCATCCACTGCTGCTGCCCCGCCCTGACCGCTGTCTCCCCATACACTGCTCCTGCCCTGCCCTGATCGCTGTCTCCCCATCCACTGCTCCTGCCCTGCCCTGATCGCTGTCTCCCCATCCACTGCTCCTGCCCTGCCCTGCCCTGACTGCTGTCTCCCCATCCACTGCTGCTGCCCTGCCCTGACCGCTGTCTCCCTGTCCACTGCTGCCGCTGCCCGGCCCTGACCCCTCTCTCCCCGCCCACTGCTGCTGCCCCGCCCTGATGACTGTCTCACCACGTTGCAGTGAGTATGGCTTTGCAGAGAAGGTGGTGGAGGGGATGTTCATCATGGTCAATTCCATCACCATCAAGATCCACTCCAAGGCCTTCCACGCCTCCTTCGAGCTGTGGCAGCTCCAGGGTTACAGTGTCAACCCCAGCTGGCAGCAGAGCGACCTGCGTCTGACCCGCATCACTGATCCCCGCAGAGGAGAGGTGACTGACGGCCTTAGCACTCTGAGGGGGGAGGCGAGTGGAGGGAGGCCAAGTAGGGGAACCCCTAAAGGATCCCATTCCCTGTTGGAGCTGTCCCCAGTCTTGGGAAGCCTGGGGTCGTTTCCGTCCAGAGTCACTGCTCAGCTATAGGTCTGGACCCGAGCATGTGCTGTCCGGATGCTAGCGGAGGGCCGCAGCCCAGCCTCCTGGGTCTTCCGGGCCACAGACTGAGGATTTTACCTTCCCTCCTCCAGGTTTTGACATTTAAGGAAATAACTTGGCAGACACTCCGAGTTGAGGCAGACGCCACAGAAAATGGTGATCAGGACCCAGTTACCACTCCGCTGAGGCTCATTACCAACCAGGGCCGGATCCAGATAGCTCTCAAGAGAAGAGTGAGTGCGTTCCCTGTGCCAGGGGACTTGTGGAAGGTGGGGTTGTCCTTGCTGTTGGCCTCGCCACTGTGGGAGAAGCTTCCATCGCCTTCTTCGGGTACTTTGAGAAGCTGGTCTCCACCCACCTTAAACACACATGGGCCTGAGCATCACAAGGTCAGCGGTGCTTTTGGTAAATCAGGCAAACCTGAGTCGAGTTGTTGGGGCAGAAGCCGCTTGCCAAAGTGCTTGATGGTCCTCTTCACGCGGAAGGCGGAGGCTGCCAGGGACGCCAGCACAGTCACTTTGAGGCCTTGGGAGATACAAGGAGCTAAGCTATGTTCTCTGTGACCCCTCAGACTAAAGACTGCAATGTGGTGGCCTCCAAGCTGACCTTCCTCCTGGACGACCTGCTCTGGGTGCTGACGGACTCACAGCTCAAGGCCATGATGAAGTACGCTGAATCGCTGAGTGAGGCCATGGAGAAGTCGGCCCAGCAGAGGAAGAGCCTGGCACCTGAGCCCGTGCAGGTGAGAGGCACACTGGGCATCTGCTTGGGCTGGGGATGCAGGTGGTTAGCCCTAGTCTGTGCCAGGCTTGCGGGAATGGAGGCCCTTTTGGTTTGCTTTTGGGGTTCACTACATGTGGGGTCGGTTGTGCCTATCTCACTCATTTGCTCTCCTCACTGGGTTTCCCTGAGTCAGATGGAGGGCTAGCCTCTGCTCACTAGGTTTCCCTGAGTCAGATGGAGGGCTAGCCTCTGCTCACTGGGTTTCCCTGAGTCAGATGGAGGGCTAGCCTCTGCTCACTAGGTTTCCCTGTGTGTCAGATGGAGGGCTAGCCTCTGCTCACTAGGTTTCCCTGTGTGTCAGATGGGGTGCTAGCCTCTGCTCACTGGGTTTCCCTGTGTCAGATGGGGTGCTAACTTCTGCTCACTGGGTTTCTCTGAGTCAGATGGAGGGCTAGCCTCTGCTCATTGGGTTTTCCTGAGTCAGATGGGGTGCTAGCCTCTGCTCACTGGGTTTCCCTGAGTCAGATGGGGTGCTAGCCTCTGCTCACTGGGTTTCCCTGTGTGTCAGATGGGGTGCTAGCCTCTGCTCACTGGGTTTCCCTGAGTCAGATGGAGGGCTAGCCTCTGCTCACTGGGTTTCCCTGAGTCAGATGGAGGACTAGCCTCTGCTCACTAGGTTTCCCTGTGTCAGATGGAGGGCTAGCCTCTGCTCACTAGGTTTCCCTGAGTCAGATGGAGGGCTAGCCTCTACTCACTGGGTTTTCCTGAGTCAGATGGGGTGCTAGCCTCTGCTCACTGGGTTTCCCTGTGTGTCAGATGGAGGGCTAGCCTCTGCTCACTGGGTTTCCCTGAGTCAGATGGGGTGCTAGCCTCTGGAGGGAGGAAGTGGCAGGAGCCTCTTGTCCCTCTCTTGGGACATCGACCGTCTTGGAGGATAGACAATTGACAAGTTGCTCTTAGGTAAACCCTGTGCACTGGGAGCACTGCCCACTGGCACTACGGTGCACTTAGCGAGGACGCTCTGGAGGAGGTGACTGATGGTGACTCAGGCCTCAGGACACAGTCCCTAGACCTGGTGTGGGTGGGCTGCTGGGGTCTGAGTTGGTGTGGAGTGGTGTTAAATTGTGGATTTACTCATGTGGACCTAAGCTTACAGAAAGCATCAAAAGGAACCTCCTAGAGCCTGGACTTGACTTGTCTGCCTGCCTGCCTGCATGTCTGCCTGCCTGCCTTTTTTCTTTCTTTTTTTCTACTTTATTGTTGTTGTTGTTGTTGTTGTATGTACATTGGTAGTTTGCCTGCGTGCGGGTTTATATGAGGGTACTGGATCCCTTTGGACCTGGAGTCCTAGCACAGTGCTCAGACAAGTGTGAGCCGCCCCGCGGGTGCTGGCAATCAACCCAGTAGAGCAGCCAGTGCTGTCGTCCAGGGCACCAGCTCTCCTGCCCCCAGCGAACGTCCTTCTCTCTGTCCCACGTAGATCACTCCACCTGCTCCCAGCGCCCAGCAGACCTGGGCCCAGGCATTCGGTGGCAGCCAGGGCAGCAGCAGCAGCAGCCGCCTCAGCCAGTACTTTGAGAAGTTTGACGTGAAGGAGTCTTCCTACCACCTCCTCATCTCCCGCCTGGACCTGCATATCTGCGATGACAGCCAGTCCCGGGAGCCAGGTGCGCAGAGGCCTGAGCCTGGCTGCTCGGCCCACACACATCACTGTTGGTGGTGGGCAGGGCCTTGGACGGAGGTCGCTCGGGCAGACACTGGCCTTTAGCCTTCAGTTATCCCGTAATCTCTGGTACCCACCGCTTGGGACCCAGCCCTCCTGGGGTAGCTCTGTGCTGTCACGAGGGACAGTTCTCCAGCCTTTAGAGCATGTGGGATCCAGCCGTCACAGCACACGGGGCAGGAGCCAGCCGTCACAGCACACGGGGCAGGAGCCAGCCGGCACAGCACACGGGGCAGGAGCCAGCCGGCACAGCACGCGGGGCAGGCAGGATCCAGCCGGCACAGCACACGGGGCAGGCAGGATCCAGCCGGCACAGCACACGGGGCAGGAGCCAGCCGGCACAGCACACGGGGCAGGAGCCAGCCGGCACAGCACACGGGGCAGGATCCAGCCGTCACAGCACACAGGGCAGGATCCAGCCGGCACAGCACACGGGGCAGGAGCCAGCCGGCACAGCACACGGGGCAGGAGCCAGCCATCACAGCACACGGGGCAGGAGCCAGCCGGCACAGCACACTGGACAGGAGCCAGCCGGCACAGCACACTGGACAGGATCCCGACGGCACAGCACACGGGGCAGGATCCAGCCGTCACAGCACACGGGGCAGGAGCCAGCCGTCACAGCACACGGGGCAGGATCCAGCCATCACAGCACACAGGACAGGCCCTTTTCCCACTATGCGGGTGCAGAGCTTCACGGACCGAGCCCAACCTACCTGATCCTTACCTCCCCAAGTCTCCAAATGCTAGTGTTTGCCAGAGATGCAGAACCACTGGTGAGGATTTTAGGAAAAATAAAGTCAGCTTTGGGAGACCTCAGAGTTTTCAGATTTCTCTCTTCGTTAGAGCTGAGGATTGAGCACAGACCTTGTATGTATCTAGAGTAAACACAGGTTTTGCCTCCAGCTCCACCCAGGACCAGAATGTTCAGAGTTGCGTTATTTTAGTCCTATGTTGTGATAGTCAGATGTGGTGGCAGGAAGTGAGGGAAGTCAGTCTGTCCTCATGTACTGCACAGCCATTGCCAGGCACTAGTGGGATGCTAGTGGCTCGGGACCCCGCCATCACGGTCCCTTCCCCTTCCACTTGCAATGTCGTGTTCTCATGTGTGTCTACCCTTTCTCTCACTTTACTGCGCTCGCTGTGGGCTGCAGTTTGCCTCTCGTCTACTTACGTTGGTGGTCTGAGGTGGAACCCAGCGCTTTGGGAGCACTGTGCCGGTGCCGTGCCGTGCCTGTTTGCCCCTTGTAACTTTCAGGGGCTGTGCCTGCCTTTCGTCTTTTCGCACCAGGCAGTAGCCCGGGCAGTTGTCTCCTCCCTGCTCTTACCGTACCTCCACCTCCACAAGCGCAATGCCAGTGTGCACGTGACGGTGTAGACATGGCTTTGCCACCAGAGGAAGTGATTATTAGAATCATTATTTGTGTGTAGTAATTTCTTCCCCGTGCTGCCGGGCCACACAGCGGCTTCTGCTGATGTGATGCACACGTGCTCCTAGTGCCCCGGAGGCTACGGCACAGGTATTGCCGTGAAGTCAGGCCAGCTTGTGCCACCTGAAGACCCTATCTCAAGAACACCCTTCCTCCAAAGAAAAAGGGCATACTGTTGGAGTTGTGCAGGTTGTAGCTGTAGCTGTTGGGAGACGGGGGCAGGAGGATGGAGAATTGAAGATCACACTTAGCGAGGGTTGTTGTGTGAGACCAGCTTGAGATTCACAAGACCTTCCCTGAGCAGCAAGAAAAGTCCCCAAAGCATTATCAGCGATAATAGGTGTAGATTTACTTCCACACTAAGAGCTTTAAAGTAGCTAATTTAAAACAGTTACTGTTTCTTATCCATGAGTTGAACAAAGGAATCATTATATATTCTTTTTAGTACATAAAGGACAGATGAGGGCTCATCGGTTAGGAACACTGGTAGCTCTTGCTAGCTGATCATGGCTCAGCCACCCAGGGGTCTTCCTGGTGCTTCCGGTGCTGCCCAGGCCCCTCTGCTCCTCCAGCGCTGTTCACCTGCACCTTTCTCTCGTAGGTGTCTCTGCAAACAGACTTACGGGTGGGGCCATGCAGCTCACCTTCCGCAAGATGGCGTTTGACTACTACCCCTTCCACTGGGCAGGTTAGAGAAACTGACCATGTTCTAGCGTGGGCCCAGATATGAGGGCGGATTTCTGGGTTCACACCTGACTGGCTAGCCAGCTAAGGGGTGCTAGATATTGCTGCATATGTTTAGGGGTGCTTGAAATCTTTCTGAGAAGACCTCTCTGAGCCTGGGTGGTCTCGAAGCCCCTCAGGATTTATAGGTTAGAACCTCTCTAGTGGGCTAGAGCCAGGGCTGGCTTTAGAGACCCTTAGCGAATGAGTTGCACTCGGAGCTCTGAAGAGCACAGTGTTCTCTTTTTCTTCTTATCGCAGGAAATGGATGATCTCACTGGGGCAGTGGACTGTGGTCCTGGGCTGAAATTGTGATTTTCTTCCCACAGGTGACAGCTGTAAACACTGGGTGCGGCACTGTGAGGCCATGGAGACCCGGGGCCAGTGGGCCCAGCAACTGGTGACAGAGTTTCAGAGTCAGGTGGAGAAGCGGTGTGAGGGGAGCAGTGTGAAGCCACTGTGGCATCTGGGGATAGACCCTCCCTTCCAGAGGAAAGCAGGCAGGTCTTAGGACCCCGAGGAGTCCAGTTGCTCAGCCTTTTGCGGACTGGGTTTAAATAGCTGGTGGAGATGGGGCACTGTCTTCTCACCCAGCAGCTCCTGTGTGACTTGTGTGGCCTATTCTTCTGGAGCCCCCGCCTCTGTCCCGCAGTGGCTTATGCAGCAGGGCACGAGTTCCCACCAGGGAAGCTGGGGTCCCCTTTGCTGCTTTGTGGCATTACTGACCCTGGGTTTTACTCTCAGTTTCATTAATAATGAATAGTGAATATATCTACTTCCTTTTGCCTTTCATATAGATTCTTTCTCTAGTTCTGGAAAGATTCCTCTTGACAAAAGCCCTACCCAGGGCCAGCAGGCTGCCTTCGGGTCCCCAGCATGGAGCCGCTTACGCTCTAGCTGCCTGGTTGTCCGAGTAGATGACCTGGACATCCACCAGGTGAGGACATGAGGACATTGGGGGTGGGGCAGTTCATCCACCAGGCGAGGATACAGGCGGACATTGGGGGTGTGGTGTTGCGGAACAACATGAACCAGGATGTACACCCGGGACCTGCTGGCCTCATTCCTGAGGAGGTAGACAGTTTGGTCAGTTGCTGTTGAGCATGGCCCCTGAGAAAGGCCTTGGCATGCTCTTGGAGTGTTTATTACAGCCTCCTGCTGAGCAGGAGCTCGGACTGGCTACCTGAGACCAGTCCCCAAACCAAATGGGAGAGGGCTCGGGACAGTGCAGAGCACACGTGTGCGGAGCTCGGCAGATGCGTGGGAGCCTCCCCTGTGGGGAGGACGGCGGTGACAGGCTATCCTCAGGAAATGGGCTCACGGTGGTTTGTGGTTACTTAGGTTTCCACAGCTGGACAGCCAAGTAAGAAGCCGTCCACTCTGCTCTCCTGCAGCCGCAAACGCCACCGCCTCCCGGCTCAGGTGGCTGCCATCCATGTCCAGTTCACGGAATATTACTTCCCGGATAATCAGGAGCTTCCGGGTAAGCTGGGCTGCCATTTCCTCCGAGGACACTCTTCCCCTTTGTCAGCTCTGAGGCCGCTGTGCATGGTCTCACTTGTGGCAAGTCAGTTCTGTTCAAGTTAAAACTCTGCTGTGGTGTGAGGACTCGGTTGAGAGTGCTTGCCCAGTTTGCAGGATTGGTTGTGGAGATGCACACCTAAAACCTCAGCACACTGGGAGCTGAGACAGGAGGATCAGAAGTTGATAGTCTTTCGAGGACAGCCTGGCGTGTGTGAGACCCTGTCTCAAAGCAGAACAGGAAAGGCGTGCCGTACCAGGCTGTGTCTTTGCTGCTGTGACAGTGCAGCTCTAGCTGGCATTGAGAGTTTGCTGCTGCTTTGTGCGTGATGTCCCATTTTCTGTGCTTCCAGTTCCCTGTCCCAATCTCTACGTCCAGTTAAATGGGCTGACGTTCACCGTGGATCCCGTCAGCTTGCTTTGGGGAAACCTCTTTTGCCTGGATTTATACCGAAGCCTGGAGCAGTTCAAAGCCATCTATAAGCTGGAAGACTCGCGGGGAAAAGATGAGCGCTTGGACATCCGACTGGATGCGTTCTGGTTGAAGGTAGGGCCGGAGCTGGACCTTTGTCACTTGTGGGTAGCAGCGGCCACACCCCTCCAGGGTTGTAGGCTGCAGCTCTGCTGTGTCCACTCGGCAGAAGCAGGGGGATGGGCTTCAGATGCCTGGTGCTCGCTGGCCTGGCCTCACCCGCGCTTTGTTCTCTCTCTGAAGGTGAGCTTCCCCCTGGAGGCTAGAGAGCTGGCGAAGCTGCATCGTCCCCAGGCGCTGGTCATCTCCACATCAGGTGTGATTGCCACCAACACCCGGCACGCCCCGAACTGTGGCTGCCCAGACCTCCAGAGTCTCTTCCGTGGTTTTGCTGCCACTGAGTTCTTCCGTTCTACCTATGCTCATTTTCCCAAGGTCCCAGGGGGCTTCAGCCTTCTGCACATGCTCTTCCTGCACCACGCCTTCCAGACGGACTCCCTCCCAGCCCAGCCCAGCCCCCTCCCTCCTCAGAGGCCAGCCGCATCCCAGGATCTTTGGTCCCTGTATTTCACCCAGGTCTCCTTGGACTTTGAAGGCACAGAAAACTTCAAAGGCCACACCTTGAATTTTGTGGCTCCCTTCCCCTTGTCCATTTGGGCCTGCCTTCCTCTCCGCTGGCAGCAAGCGCAGGCCCGGCGACTCCTCCTGGCCTCTGAGGGCAGGCTAAAACCGTCAGCCAGCTTTGGCAGTCCTGTGCGCTCTGAAGCTCTTGCCCCTGAGTCTGTGTCCCACCAGAGGTCAAAGACCGAACGAGACTTGAAGAGCCTCTCGGGCGCCACAGAAGCCCTGGAGGGTGGGCGAGAAGGTAACGCGGGCGTGGACCACAAAGGGCATGCAGCAGAGCCCGAGGATGTGGCGGATGTTCACGTGCTCGTGCACTCCACGGCTCACGTCAGAGTGCGGCTCGACCACTACCAGTACTTGGCCCTGCTGCGCCTCAAGGAGGTGCTTCAGGGCCTTCAGGAGCAGCTGACCAAGGACACAGAGGCCATGACTGGGGCTCCGCTGCAGGGGCAGACGGCGTGCATCGGCGTTCTCTTCCCCAGTGCTGAGGTGGCTCTCCTCATGCACCCTGCCCCTGGGAGAGCTCACGCTGACTCTGCAGGCTCAGACACCACCAGCCTCATAGACTCAGAGCTGTCGCCATCGGAGGACCGGGAGCCCAAGTCTGATGCCTCCTCGGACCTGGGCCCAGTGAGCCCCGACAAGGTCCCGAGGGACAGCAGTGCTGAAAACCTGGCTGCGTCCCAGGAGAGGCTGCACAGCGATGGAGAGCCACAGGCCTTTGGTCCGCTTGTTCAGCGGCCAGCAGGGAGGAGCCACGAGGCGGTCGAGTCCCTCCAGGCCAAGAAGCTGGGCAGAGCTCAGACCGCCAGCTCACCCACCGCGCTCAAGTCCCCAGCGCACGGGGACGCTGCCCTGAATGGACAAGGCGAGCCCGTGCCCCTGAGGAGCATTGAGGGGGACCTGTCCAGTGCTATCCACATGACCAAGGATGCCACCAAGGAGGCCCTCCACGCCACCGTGGACCTCACCAAGGAGGCCGTGTCCCTCACTAGGGATGCCTTCAGTTTGGGGAGAGATCGAATGACTTCTACCATGCACAAGATGCTGTCCTTGCCTCCTGTCAAGTGAGTGTTCCTCGGCCTCCTCCTGAGGAAAAGCCTCTGCTTTCCCTCCAGTTCTGGCCAGTGGGCTCTCTGTTACCTGCTGTGTGCACTCTTAGAGAAAGAGCGGCTGGGGAGTGGGGAGGCTTCAAGTCTGCGTCTGTAGCGTTTTAGGGTGTGAAGCCCCAGTTCCAGACACAGGTTAGGCTGTACTGGGCATCAGTATCTTGTTGCTAAAGAAACCAAGGCCTGACATATGCTAGGCAAGTACTGTTAGCAGCAAGCCATTCTCCTAGCCCAAATAATTGTGTGTTTGCTTGTGTTTTTAGAGAAGGCAGTGTCTTACTATAGTCCTGCTGGTCCGGAACGAACTCATCCTCCTTCCTTTATTTATTTTTTTTATACTGAAACAAAAGTATTATTAGTGTTGAAACAGCAAGGTATTTTACATGTAACCTTGTTCTGGCCTTGTCTCCCTGAGTCTTGTCATTACTGGTACGTGCCCCTGCACCTGACTCTGCCATAATAATCATTGCAGTGGTTATCTTGTCATTCATTTGTTACATTTGCTGCCCGGACAGACCCTTGTATTTGCAGTCTATGGCTGGGAAACTTATGCTCGGGAGGGAGGCTGTGCTCCCGGACTCACCTGCTGAGCAGAGGACCCGCCTTCCCTCTCGCCTTCCCCCTCGCTGTGTGCAGCAGGCCTGGACCACTGCTGTCTGCCAGAGCAGCAGAGAGGGAAGGTCAGGCTGAGCTCTGAGTGTGTGGCAGGTCCTGTGCTAAGCGTTAGAGACAGAGCAGGCTGAAGAAAAACACAGAGAGGTGTGGTCAGAAGGGAGGGAACAGCAGGCTTCCCTGTGAGTTTCTGTGGCCTTAGGAAGGACAGTGCAGCTTGAGAGGCCTCTTTTGGGGCCTTTGGTGGCTCATGAGCCATGGTACCAAGGAGTTAGAGCTTCTTCTTGTATTCAGTAAATTTACTTATTTTTGTGTATGGATGTTTTTACCTGCATGTAAGTGCAGTGCCCAAGAAGGCCAGAACAGGGCATTAAATCCTCCGGGGTTGGGTTGACAGATGGTTGTGAGCC
Organism: Apodemus sylvaticus; assembly: GCF_947179515.1. NCBI lineage: Eukaryota > Metazoa > Chordata > Mammalia > Rodentia > Muridae > Apodemus > Apodemus sylvaticus. The sequence continues at coordinate 4,974,555 of NC_067490.1, forward strand.
ACTGTGTGGGTGCTGGGAATTGATCTTGGGTCTTCTGGAAGAGCTGCCAGTGCTCTTAGCCAGGGCTCTCCAGCCCTCATTTCTCATTTTATGTGGGTGTACATATGTGTGGATGTCTGTGGTTGGTGTCTAGAATCATTCTGGATCATTGCCGCCTGACCCACTGAGGCAGGGCCTCTCCAGTCAAACCCCGAGCTCGCCCATCCTGTAGTCTAGCTAGTTAGCCTGCCTGCCTCTGCCTTCTGAGCCTCAGTTACTGGTGTGTTGCCATGTCTGCTGGCGTTTGTGGGCTCTGGGGATCTGGACTCTGGTCCTCATACTTGTGTGGTAGAGGCTTTAGCTGAGGAACCTCTCCCGGCTCCTTGGGGAAGCTTTCTCTGTATGCAGTACCCTAAGGGCATCTCCAAGCGGTGCCTGTGTGGAGTGCCCGCACAGGTCATCCGCAGAGGAGGAAGGACAGGAAACGGTGAAGGAATCTGGGGGCGGGGAGATGGCGTGGTTGGGTTCCCAGTGCCAACATAAAAGAAAGCTGAGCATATGCTGTGATGTTCACACAGAGGAGACAGGGCGGCCACCCATCATTTCTAACAAAGAGACCCCGTCTCAGGGTCTGCTGTACTAAAGCAGTTGAGAAAGATGTGTGTGGTCTTTACATGCATCTGTAGACACGTACACACCTGCATACACAACACATGCACACACACACACACAGACACACAAGAAGGGGCATGAGTGGTGTGGTAACACCAGACCGAAGGTCCCTGCGTGCCAGGCTCTGCCTTCTGTGCAGGGTCTTTACCCACCAAGTTCACGTAGTCCCGGGACACCACACCCACTTCATACCAAGGAAGCGGCTCAGCAAGGCAAAAGCTTGCCGAGGCTCACGCTGCTCCCCTGGAACATGAGTTATTACTATTTCATTAAAGACCAGAGTCAGTTGACCTGCCTTGCACTGGTCTCCCAGAGCAGGGGAGGAAACGCTCCCGGAGTGGGGCTGCAGAGCCGCTTGCATCTGGAACTCAGTGCCGGGGGATGGATTGTCCAGGCCGTCCCTCTTCTGGCCACACACACACACACACACACACACACACATGTTTAGACTCTGGAGTGAATGCAGACTTTGGGCACCACTTAACATCACCAGGGTGGTAGGTAGCTGACCTCTTCTGTGGGTGGCATGACCCTGAATGACTCTGAGATTTTGTTTTTGTTTTTCGAAACAGGGTTTCTCTGTGTAGCCCTGGCTGTCCTGGAACTCACTTCTTAGACCGGCTAGCCTTGAACTCAGAAATCTGCCTGTCTCCTCCTCCCAAGTACTGGGATTAAAGGCTTGTGCCACCACTGCCCGACCCTGAGATTTTTTTTGTTTGTTTGGTTTTTTTTGGTTTGTTTGTTTGTTTTTTTGGATTTGGTTTTTTTTTCGAGACCGGGTTTCTCGGTATAGCCGGTATAGCCGTGGCTGTCCTGGAACTCACTCTGTAGACTAGGCTGGCCTCAAACTCAGAAATCTACCTGCCTCTGCCTCCCAGAGTGCTGGGATTACAGGCGTGCGACACCACTGCCTGGCCCGACCTTGAGATTTCATGGTAGTAGCTGCTTAAATTTAAAATGCTCAGAGGATTCAGAAAGGCATTGGCAAAGACAAGTGTGTGCTCACACTCCCTGTGTGAACTAGGGAAGCAGATTGGCCCGAGGGCGTGTGGACTGAGGACAAACAGGTGTTCAGCCCGGGCTTTGGCTTTTGTTGAATTTTTTTTTTTTAATCCTCAGGGAGGCCACGCCCAAGTCAGATGAGGGGGCTGTGGCCCCAGTGAGTGGAGGCGCTGCCCGCCTCCGGTTTTTCTCCATGAAGAGGACCGTCTCTCAGCAGTCATTTGATGGCATCTCACTGGACAGCGGTGGCCCCGACGACCGGATTTCGGTGGACAGCGATGGCAGTGACAGCTTTGTGATGCTCCTGGAGTCTGGTATGTGGGAGCACGGCTGCATTGTCCCCTCTCTGTGGCTGCCTCACATCGGCAGGATTCAGGTGGAGCGGAGAGTGACAAGCCGACATTTATTTCCCTAACCAAACAGAAGAGAAAGTGTAGTACATTTCTTCTTATGGCTTCATCTCCACAGTTCCCAGACTATTTTTATATTTAGATTTTGGGGTTTATAATGGGGTGGGTGGGGGCATCTCATGTAACCCATGCTAGCCTTGAAGTCCCTATTTTTCTGCCTCTCAAGTGCTGGGGTCACAGGCACACACCGCCACTGCTGTCTCTCTTACAGATCACTGTTTAATACTTAACATAAGAAGGTCTTAATCTTAAGGCCACGAGATCAGCTGACTAGTGTTGGTTTTGCGTTTGCCGTTGGTGACACACATTTGCTGTCTGATCTTTGTTTTGCCTCTGTATTTTTTTTTTTAATTTTGAAAGCTTTTTTTTTATATTTATTATTTATATTTTTCTATTAATTTTTATATTGATTTATATGTATCATTGTTTTGTCTGAATGTATGTAAGTATACCGTGTGCACGCCTGGTGCCCTTCGGGGGCCAAAAGAGCGTGCTGGGTGCCCTGGGACTAGAGTCGGGGACCATTGTGAGCTGCCGTGCGGATGCTGGGATTCTAACTTGGCTCTTTTGCTAGTGCTCCTAACTGAGAAATTTGTCCAGCCCTTGCCTGTGTATTTTATTGTTGGAAAATAGAAGTTTGTGTGTGTGTGTGTGTGTGTGGTTTGCTTTCAGGCATGTCTGTAACATGTGTGCAATGCCATGAAGGCCAGACGAGAGTGTCAGATTCCCTGGAACTGGAGTTACAGATGTGAGCCAGTCCTCCGGAAGAGCAGTCAGCGTTCCACTGGGCAATCTCTTCAGCCCCATATGCTGATTAACCTTTAGCAGTTACATTTGTCACTTTTGGAAGACACACACTCTTAGCTTATCAAAATAGAAACTTTAAAGTGAGCCCTTCAGAGTATCTGAAGAGTATTCATGTCTTTCTTTTTGGCATTGTTACAATTCTGGTCTCGGTGCTCTAACTGAGGCCTTTGGTGTGCCGGGCAACCATTCCTGCCATGGAGTCACACCCTTGGTCCCTTCCCGGTTCCTATCATTGGATAGTGAGGAATTGCAGTGAGTGTGCTTATGAGGTAACATGCCATCCCACGCACACCCCATTACTCTCCTGCTCAGCTGAACAGGTGCACCCCGGCCACCATCTTTATATTCCCATCATTCACTACTGCCCAGTGACCGTCTATCTGTTTGCGACATGCCTGGTTGTCTTCTACAGTGACAGTGTGTGGTTTGTTCCCTCTGTCTCTGTTGTGTCAAGTGACAGGTTCTGCTACATATGCGTGCACACATTCTCTTTAGTCACTGGACAGTGGTCACATGTTGGTTGTGTGACTTGGTAATTGTGACTGGGCTACCATGAGCACGGTGGCACACACATTCCTGTGTACGCCTGTGAATATCGCTGAAAGCGGGGCAGCTAGGTCGTGTGGGAACTGCCAGAGAGCTGCTGCTGCTGCCCACGTCCAGACTGACTGATATTGCCCCATTGTGCTGGGGTGGACACCCTCTTCTCCACATTTCTGTCTGTCTGTCTTTCTTTCCTTCTCTCTTTCTCTTTCCTTCCTATCTCTTTTCTCTTTTCTTCCTTCCTTTTCTCTCTCTCTGTCTCTCTCTCTCCTGTTTTTTTTTTTTTTTTTTTTTTTTTTTTTGGTTTTTTGAGACAGGGTTTCTCTGTGTGTTCTAGAATTCACTCTGTGGGACAGGCTTGCCTCAGACTCAGAGCTCCACTTGCTCTGCCTCCCGAGTACTGGGATGAAAGGGGTTCATGCCACACAGCCTGGGTTCTCTCCTCATTCTTGCCAACACTTGTTCTCTATTTTGGGGGGCAGAGGTTGGCATTTTAAAAAGATTTTTAATTATGTTTAATGTCGTGTCTCTATGGGTATGTGCATGTAAGTACACATAAAAAGAGGCCTTTGGAGCTGAAGTCACAGATGCTTGTTAGCCACTGAGAATAGAGCCAGGTCTTCTGCAGGAGCAGCCAGTGCTGCTAACCACTGAGCCATCTCTTTGGTCTCTGCTTTTGAGTCATCACTGTGTAGGCTTGCTGCACAAGACTCTAGGTTTTAGCTTGTGTAATGTAGAATTTCTTTTCATTTCAGGATCAAATATTGCTCTCTGTGTATATACCATACACTGATTATCTGTTATATATATAATTATATATAATTATAAATATATAATTCTTGGTATGTCTATGCCATATGCTGATTATCTGTTGACCCTAGAGGACATACACCTTGCTTCTATTTAGACTTGTGTTAAATTTGACCAAACACACTGCACTTTAAAAAAAACCATAGTCAGCTCTGTGATTCGTTTTGTTCTCAGAGTTGTTCCTGGCTTCTGAATTGAAATCTTTCACTACTTTCTCCTTCATGCAGAGTCTGGTCTGGAGTCTGTTCCACCGGGATCTGTTACAAGCGTCTTGGATGACAGTGGCATCCAAGGGAGCCCTGTTACGGAGAGTGGTGGCCAGAGGTTGCCAGAAAGCAGCAGCTCGGTGTCGGCCGGCGGAGACCTCGCCCTGCATGCGGTCAGCTGCCCTGGTTGCTTTGTGCAGAGAGTGCGTCCTTTGCCAGGTGCAAAGCTCGGGACTTAACACTAAGAGAATCTCTTCTGGCAGGTGTCAGTTCTGGTCCTGAGGGTCAACGAAGTGTCACTTGGGATTGAGGTTCGCGGTGAAGACTTGGCTGTAGCCTTGCAAGCAGAGGAGCTGGCCCTGCAGCAGCTGGGTACCGTGGGACTCTGGCAGTTTCTACAAGGACAGTGCCCAGGTATGGGTGATGACCATTCCAGAATAGTGGGCTGTGCCCCAGGTGGGAGAGCTCCGCCAGCACCCGGCCCTGAGCCCTGGGAGCAGCGGCTGGCGGCCACGTGGTTCTCTTTTCTCTAGCAGCCATGGTGGAAGATCTCTGCCGGAGTCCCGCCTGCCGCAGGCCTACAGGGCTGCCCTGTGCTTCCCGCTCCCCAGGGAGTGTCTATCCTCCTCCTCCTCCTCCTCCTCCTCCTCCTCCTCCTCCTCCTCCTCCCCAGGAGTGGCCTCTCCTCTGCCTGCGGCTGCCAACAAAAACCTATTTCTGACGGAGCTTTCCTGTCGGTCATGCTCACTCCTGGTTGTCTATAAACAAGGTCTCATTTATGCAGTCCACACTGGCTTGCTACTCAGTGTGTCTCAGGCTGGCCTGGAATTCCTGACTGTCCTCCCTGGGCTCCCCCAAGTTCTGTGCTCACAGGCATGTGCCACCACACCATCTCTGTCCCTGTCTGAAGTAGAGGTGCTGTGGTCATCCATGTACATCTTTCCTGGGGCACACTCTTAAGAGTTTCCCTGGTTTCTGTCCCTGAGGATCCACCCTTGGCACTGATTCTAGGTTACTAGGTCACTAGGGTAGGGAGGTGCTTCATTTCCCCTGGGGGCTTGTCCTCCAGTCTCCCCACTGACCTGTCCTGCACACAATCTGTTTCCTCAGGTAAACTCCAGGTGGCTCTCTATGGCGTTTGAGGGATTGCGTGGCCGAGCGGCAGGTTTGAGTGCGGAGGCACTGGAGAAGGAAAGGAAGCGTGGGTGCAGGAGTTGCATGGTGCCTCAAATTTCACAGCACAGCCTTTCCCTCTCCTCCACCGTGAAGGGCATTTTAACAAAGAGTCTAAGCTCCTGGGCTCAGCCCGCCTGCCTATAGCCAGCAGCACCTCTGCAGTACACACCGGTGTGCCCTTGAGCAAGGCATTCTCTGACTCTGTGCACTCTTCCGAGGTGGGGTGGTGCTCCCACATTGGCGGAGGGTCATCATGAGAGTAGGCGTGGCTGACGGGCTTACAGTGGTCCTGGGTTAATGTTTTTCTCGGCTCTCTTCCTGAAGGCCCAAGCTTTCAGGAACCCTCAAATCTGAAGACTGACCCCGTCGCGCCTGCTGTGGGTCTGCGCTTTGAGGTGGGGCCTGGTGCAGCTGTCCATTCCCCGCTGGCCCCACAAAATGGCTTCCTGCAGTTCTTACTTCGGGGCTGTGACCTGGAGCTGTTCACCTCAGTGCTCAATGGTCTGGGGCCTTTCTTGGAGGATGAGGACGTCCCGGTGGTGGTCCCCATGCAAATTGAGCTCCTGGACTGCAGTGTTACTCTCAAGGTGAGAGGACTGCTTGCCCGGGCTCTGTGGCCCAGGCTCTGTACCCTGGGCACTGTGGCCCTGGCACTGTGGCAGCAGTGTCTTCCATGCCATCCCACAGGCTGGGGGGAGCAAGTGAGGAGAGGCAGGTTCCACTCTTTGCAGTAGCTATGGCAAGGCAGAGCAGGGAAAAGCCTGAGGCGGGGTAGGAAGACGGCTGTGCGGCCAAGCATTAGGTGTAGGGTGAGCTGGCAAGGTGGCTCAGTGGACAGAGACTTTGCTGCCATACCTGATGAACTGGGTGTAATCCCTGGGACTCACATGTTAGGTAGAAAGTAAGACCCTCTTCCCACACGTTGTCCTCTAACTTCCATGGGAGAGCCCTAGAGCGCGTGCGCGTGCACACACACACACACACACACACAGAGAGAGAGAGAGAGAGAGAGAGAGATACATACATGCATAAGAAATAAAGTGATTCACTAAACAAAACAGAAGAGTATCTGGAGAATCGATGGCCCCGAGGACCCCCGAGCTGGGTGGGTGAGTCACGTGGTTCCTCTCCTGCAGGATGACATCCCTCCGGTCTACCCAACGTCCCCTGGCCCCAGCCCGATCACTTTGGCAATGGAGCGGCTTGTGGTGAAGCGAGGTGACGACGGTGTGTTTCACCTTGGTGGTGAGTCAGGCCTCGTGACCTCTCTGCGCTGCTCTCTGGTAAGCAGGTAGGAGCTGTCTGTCAGTTAAACTGGTTATTATTTCTTCAGCTCCTGCGCAGGACAGACCATTGACTGAAGCCCCTGAGAAGCTGCAGCCCCGTAAGGAGCAGGTGCTCCTGGTGCCCGTAGGACAGGGCTTGGGACACCAGGTGAGGCCTCACTAGATGGAAACCTCCCACACTGTGGAGTGGCAAAACCTGGGGTCCCAAAGGTTTCCCGTAGTGTGCAGTAGCTTCTGGCAGAGACGACAGCAGTTGCACACAGGAGTTGTGGGGTGGCCACTGCTGCTCCTGTCCCTGTGCTGATGGGCTCTGCAGACAGACCCGGCACTTGGGAGACCTTACCTTGCTGGTGCGTCTGGCATTACCCTGTCCAGCCCCCGACTGGTGGATGTTCAAGCATGCCCTGCTGCTTCCCCTAACGGTCAACTCTTGCCCTTCAGGAGAGAGAATCACCTACCCTACAGCAAGAGCTCCTGGACACCAGACAAGCCCTGGCCTTTGCCAACCAGGACAAGGAGAAACTGCTCCAGGAAATTAGGAAATACGATCCTCTCTTTGAGCTTTGATGGCCGCTCAGCCATCCCGGCTACGGCTCTGGAAAGAAGTTATCACCAGCAACAGTGTCACCTAGGACAGGTGCTGAGGAGCCAGCGGGCTTGGGAACACAGCCACTGCGTGTGCGCCTCCTGCTGGCTGCCAGCCTGAGTGGAGGACCCGGCAGAGCATGGCTGCGTTCAGGAACTGGCTGGCCGTGTCCCTGGCCCTGCACCGTGTCTTGCCATTACACAGCCTCGTTTTCCTCTGCACACTAGAGGAGTCTTCTCCACGCTGTAGAGCGTTTCACCTCCTGGGCTCACCGCAGCGGTGTTCGCTTCCTTCCTGGCCAGTGTGAACAAGTGTCCCCGAGTCACGCACACAGCCACCGGAGATCCTGTGTCCCCGCGCTTCCGAGTAGATCAGGAAATAGGCCGTCCTCAGGGGTTGGGGCACAGGAGGCCTGTGATCAGGGTGATGTGGACTTGCCTAACTTGGAACGGCAGCTGGGCGTGGATCATCTTGGCTGATGTGCTGGGTCAAGCTTCCCTGTTGAATCTCTTCATTGCGATGCTTTGACTATGAGGTGGCCAGATCATCCTTCCCTGCATAAGGATTGTTTGATGTAAGTTAGGACCGTGCTCAGCTGAGAGCATGATGGGTGGGGTACGGTTCCTGTTTTCCCAGCTGTCCATGACCGGTCACCTCCTTTCTGTCCCTGGAGTCCTTGGTCACCTGCTTTCCCAGGATAGCTCTGTCTTTCTGCCTGTGCTGCCTTGAGCACTTAATAGTCTGGGAGCTAAATGTGCTTATGTTAGGCTTCCGACTCCGCTAAACTTAGCCGTGCCCGCCTCGGTATGCCGCCTCACCCCCCTCTATGCTGTGGCTTTTTAAAACCATGTGATTTCAGCGTAAGTAAAAACAAAACCAAAGTCCTTGCAGGTTTCCTTCCGGCCCTATGAGAGTGTCCCCTGGCCCTTCTGGCTGTTGAAGCGTGGCTCTGGTGTCCAAGTGCTGTCCCCGTGGAAGCACAGAAGCCCCAGCCCGCTTCACTCGGCAGATGTCCTGTCTGTTGTGAGCTGGCGATGCCCCGAGTCCTGACTGGCTGAGGGGATGAAAGGAGAAGCACCATCCCGTGTAAAACAGAACACATTTATGGAGGAATGAGGTCACATTGCTTCAGACTGAAGAACCAGTCATGCTCTTCACTAAGGCCAATTTCAGAATACCACATCTTACAGGAGTGTGGTTTGTTACACTGAGGAGACATAGTACAGATTTGGGAATAACATCTGGAGACAGTGTTACCAGGTGAAGTTCCTTCATTTCAGATTTTTATAAATGACCTAGAACTTTAAATGAAGTCATTTGATGTCATACAACTTGTAGACAAGACAATGAAAAATAGACCAGAAGAGAGAAACAGCCATAAAGGTGCAGGGAAGTGAGCAAGGGCTGTGAGCAGGCCACAAGACAGGAGAGGCACAGCACAGCGGAGGGCTGGGGCGTAGCTCCCCGGTCACAAACACTATCGCAAAAATAAAGACTGTGTATTAACAACATACTCATACTCAGGAAAGAATCCAGCGCCTTGCTGAGTGACCAGGGAGCAGTGTGACGCTGTGGCCTAAAGCCTGAGGTGTTCAGCGCCATGCGGGGTGCCTCAGCCGCGGGGCGCCTCAGCAGCGGGGCGCCTCAGCCACGGGGCACTTGTGTTGTATTTATTTACCTAGGAGATGGAGAAGTGAAGGAAGGTTTAGAGAACAAGGTGAAGACATTGGCCTGCAAAGGTGGACACTGAGGGGAACAGAGAGGGGGAAGACCACACAGGAGTGGGGACCCAACCTTGAAACATTAGTTCTGGGGCCCTGTCACTGCCTCCAGGGAAAAAGAAAACACTCAAGTCAGAAACTGGAAGGGCTTGTTGGAGAAGTGGCACCCATGTTTCTGACGTTCTTGGGAGAGAAGGGAGAGCCAGTAACTAGAAAACAGAATTTTTCAGCCTCAGGATCACCTGAACTGGTTTAGCCACATCCTTTCCTCTTCTGCTCACTACACCCTCCACGCCTAGGAAAAGATTTCTGACAAAGACTGGTGTGCTTCACCCTTGAGCTTGCGGTAGAAACCCATTTTGTGTTAAGGATAATAATGCCTTAGTGACCGGAAGGTGAGGGTTTTGAGCTGGGGGAGTCTGAGGTTCTTGTCCACGTGTAGACAGAGATGTAGAGTTTTGGCTTCCTTTATGCTTTGGCCTTTTGCGTCTTGAAACCATCTCTCAGGAACCATGGTAAGATTATTATTCCATGGCATTTCAATAATGTCTTGTGATTCCATTCCCCTATTCACTGGGGGATGAACAGGAGAGACTTGGCTGTAGTGAAACTAGCTGTGTGGATCTCCAGGGTAAGGGTAACAGAAAACACAGTAGGACAGCGCCTTTGGAGTTTAGCAGTTTGTAACACAAAATAATACCTCAAGAAGACTTGAGGAGGGCCCGCAACACTGTCCCTCAGCGTCCACCCACTGCACACAGCCCTCCGCTGTAAAACCTTACTGCTGCGTCATCTGTGATTGTCTAAATTTCCTGTTTACATGCTTGTGCTGGGAACACGCGCTGCTGTGTAGACCTAGAGTCTGCTAACTGGACTTCAGAGACGGCTGGTCATCTCTGTCAAGTCACTTTCAGTTTACTGAAATGATGAACGGAGTCTCTGATGGAGCCAACATGGCTTCTCTTTCCCCAAGAGCTGTTTGCAGTTTTATTTCCAGACCTTACTGTGCTGTGGGCTGCACTCTTTATGTGCTCTGTGCTGAGAGAACTGGGTCTGTGAAGTAGAAAAGGTTCATGCCACACCTCACAGACCCTGGAACCAAATATCTGCAGTGTCTTCATGTTAGTTTCTCCTTAGCAGCTCCAGAGATTGCGCGTTGCAAAGGTTGTGTGAGGTCGCCTGGGTGGGAACTTTCTGTTCCAGGTCCCTTTCTTTCATCCATCTTGATGCCTAGATTTCAACCCAAGCTAGCAGAGTAGCATCTGGTTCAAACCATGACAGCCTGGACCTGACGTAGTTATGAACTCTTGGAGGTGACCATGGCCTTGCAGGTGCCACCACATCCTCCGCTCTGCTCCATTTCCCCAGGGCAGGGATGGAATAGCTGTTAATGAAGAGGCATTTTGCCCCCTTGGCATAAGGAAATACTTGGTGGCTTTTAACGGTGAGGCCTTGCTAAGTGTCCGGGCCTGACATCCGAGCCTCCTGTTCTGCTGTTGTGTTTCTTATCCTGTATCCTTCATCAAAGTAGACATAGCTCCTGTGCGTCAAGAATTTCCTATTGGAGTCCTGAGGAAATTTTTTCTGTCAGTTTACTACTTTCTGGCCAAGAGTTAGCCTGAGTCTTACACACTTTTTTGTGGAGTGCCCCACTGAAGTGTCCTCTGCACTGGCCGAGCCAGTGAGTTTTAATGTAAGCTCTTAAGTTAGATCAGTCAAACTACGTGAGTCTGAGCTGTTTCCCTAACTCAGGGTGCTACAAACAAAAGACTTGCTCAGGAAAGCTTCAGAAGAGAACAGCTTCCGGTCCTGCTTCCCGTGACCCTCAGCAGCACACGGGAGGCAGGCCAGTGGATTGCCAACTCCATCGGGTCGCCTTATTCCTGCTAATCACTGTCAATAATGTCCTTTCATTCTCCAAGGAAAGCGAGAATGGATACGGTGAACTGAACCTTGGTCAGTATTGGGAAAGTTTACTGTTGCAATAGCTAATCAAAACCCAAGTGTACTGGTTCTGTGAACCACCCAAAAAAGCAAATTAAATACTATTAAAACAGTATTGATCTTCATGTGTCTGTTTATATGAGTTGAAATAGATGAGCTTTTACATGATTTTAAGATGTACCAAGTTGACCTCAAACTTATGATTCTCCTGGTCAGATACAGGATTTCCATGGCTGTAACAGTGCCTGCCCAGTATCCATAGAAGCCCTCAGACCAACCGGTCCCCAGCCCTACATGAACCAATCCAACATGGTAGCACACACCCGTAATCCCAGTACTGGGGAGGTAAAGGCAAGTTCAAGTTGTCTCCTTGGTTACACAAGTACACTGTTCTTTATTTTTGTCTATGCATGTGAATATGGGTCCTGTGTGTCTGTATCTGTGAAGGCCAGGGAAGGTACTGCATCCTCTGGAGCTGGGGTATAGGTGCTTGGGACCCTGAATCCTTTACTCTTAACTGCTGAACATCTTCCGGGTCCAAGATTAAGGTTCTTGTGGGTATGGGGAAAGGGCCAGGCATGATGGCCACCGAGTAACTCGAGAGCCCCAGGCAGGTTCTTGACTTCAAGGCTAACCTGTTTAACATAGTTCTAGACCAGCTAAGGCTATATAATGAGACCATCTCAAAAACAGATTTTTTACTCTACATGTTAAGTAACAGGTATAGTGATGCTCTGTGAGGTTGAGGCCAGCTTGATCTACATAATGAGTTCCAGGATAGGTAGAGCTACACAGTGAGACCCTGAGTCAAAAAAAGAAAAGAGGGGGCGGGGCCCAAAATAAATCGAAGCTGGGGGGTGGTGGCGGCACATGCCTTTCATCCCAGCACTTGGGGAGGTAGAGGCAGGAGGATCTATGAGTTCAAGGCCAGTCTTCTGGTCTACAGAATGAATCCCAGGACAGCCAGGGCCACACAGAGAAACTGGGTTTTGAAAAACAGGAAAAAAAAAAAAAAGCCAAGTTTTATTTCAACTTTGGAAGAATGAGTTTTGTCTGCAACAAAATTAACTTTCCCACACAGGTTGGAAAGTTTAATGGTCCGTTACAAAATACACGAGAGAGCCTGAAATGCCAACGTTGAGAAGCATGTCACGGTGTGACTCCTCACAGCAGATGACTGCAGGTTTATGTTGTGAAAATCAGAGCAAGAAATGCTGGATCTTAGCGACTTCAGTTTTCACTGCGAAGCCGCTAGCGTCGTCCTCTCTCTGAGACCATCTCCCTCTCCAGCAGAGACTAAAGGTCCTGTATGTTTGTCCTTCAAACTAGCCAAGAGTCAGTGAAATTCTTCAACAGCTTGAGGACAGTCCAGGACTGAGGGAAGGCAAGTCTAAGTCACACTGCATGCCTTGAAGGTGTGACAGAAGCATTACAGTCCGCATCGTGGTCCCAGGAGCACCACCAACCAAGCCCCAGCATAGGAGCCCAACAACGAAAAGTCTGGAACAGTCTCCGTTAGATTTAGAAGAAGGTGATTTTCTTGTGCTTTGAGTTGGGGATTTGCCCCTTGGACTTCAACCTCCGAACGGCCTCCCTCATGTGCTTGGGCTGCAGGGGCGGCACTTCTCCCCACTTCTCACACACGTCCAGGGCTGGTGCAGGGATGGAAACAGTATCATCACATAGGATTTATCAATCACCACTCAAGCTGCAATTCTGTCTTTTGTGAAATTTGCTCAAGAAACAAGCCAAGTGTTTCCTTAAGAGAGCACTACAAGCTGGATGTGGTGTTACACGCCTTTAATCCTAGCACCTGGGAGGCAGGGATTGTGAGTCTGAGGCCAGCCTGGTCTACAGAGCAAGTTCTAAAACTGCCAAGCAGGGGCTACACTGAGAAACCCTGTCTCAAAAAGTACCAACCCTCCCCCGCACCTCTCCAATAAAGAAAAAAATAATAAAAGGATGTTATGGAGTGTCTGACTGGCTTTTGCTATGTCTCACAGGGACTGTATTATACCACAAGCTAGAGATTAGCGGTGAGAAGCAGCCTTCTCCCTGACGGAGGGAGGGAGAGCTCTAGCAGGGCGTTGCTATCAAAGTGTCTGCTGAAGAAAAATACAGAACTGTCTTTGCCACACTGGCCTAAGGAGAGGGATCTCCTGGATGGTCTCACCTCCCTCTAGCTCCACACACCCAGGAATAAAAACAGTCGTGCTCCCCTCGAGGCGAGGCGCCCTATAGGGTCAGCCTGCAGAGCAGCTGGACCCTCCCACAGACCCTTACATGCCTCGGTGGAGGTGTTCTTGGAAATAAGATCCCCACAAGAGTGATACAGACTGTACCCACCGCTCACCTTCCTCTACCACCTCCCCGACAAAAACTTTGGAAATGCCGGACATTGCAATCACCACGTTCTGAGACACAGAGGTGCCAGTGATGGACTGGATCAGCTTGGGAGAAAGGAGAAGATGGTGTTAATATGGTCGGTCAAGGGCTGGCTTGGGATGCAGTGCCAGTAAATGACATCTGACAGCCAAATGACCTGGGGCTACAGTGGCAGCTCAGTGTTAAGGGTGCCCTCTGAGAGGACTAGAGTTCAGTTCCCAGCACCCATACTGGGTGGCTCACACCCACCTCTGTCTCTAGCTGGGATCTGATGCCCTCTTCTGGCTTTCATGGGCACCCACACACGTGGTGTTATTTACTCACAGACACAGCAAGAAAAAAACAGCAAAACAATCTCAAGCCGGCAGACGGTTGACCGGTTAGCCGGCACTGACTTGCTGGAGTTGGCCAGCTGGGGAGGCGATTCTCCCTCCTCCTAGGCAGTTCCATGTGCATGTCATGCAGAATGCTGATGGACACAGCTGTGGTGCCTAGCATCTCCCCACCACAGCAGGGCACACAGGGGACGTTTACCCCATGGCAGGGCACACAAGCACAGCCTTACCCTTTTAATGGCTGCCTTAGGGAAGGCTGACCTGCGATACATTTCATAACGGTTCAGCTGCTCCTCAGAAAAAGATGAGACCAGGATCCTAGACAAGAAATTGAGTGATTAAGATGGTCAATGAGAGTGAATACTAAAGTCTAAGTCAGCAAACACAAGCCTCACACAAACACTTTCAAGGGTCACTGGCTTCAGGCTTGGCGAATGACAACATTCCCACTCTTAAGGAACTTTGGAAAAAGGAAAAGGAAACACAGTTTCCTTCCATTAAACACAAAAGCAGCAGGGTCTGGTAGTGCATGCCTGCTCAGGAGGAGGCCACCTTGCTCTTTCTAAGAGACAGCAATCTGAGGAGAAAACACTCTATTCTATGCTGACTGTGCATTTACAGTAAACATCTATTACAGAAATTTATGTTCAAGCCAGGGTTCTTCAGTATTAAGTTTGGAGAGAAATCAAGGATAATCTTACACTCTGGCCCTCCTGGCTCCACCTTGTAGAGAGTGGGACTCCAGATGTGCCAGCACATGTAGTTCCTGAGTGCTCTGCAGACAGTCTACAAACTGAGCTCTAGCCTCAGCCCTAATACTTTTAAATTAGTGAGTGCATTTACTATGCTTGTGGGATGGGTGTGCATATAGAGGGACACCCATGATAAAAGACGACTTGAAGAAGTCAGCGTGCTCCCTCCATCATGCGCGCCTGGGGATGGACCTCAGACTGTCAAACTTGATGGAAGAGCCTCACTTGCTGGGCCGCATCACAAACAAACATGTCAAACAGACTTATATTGATAAGTTTGTGTCTGCACGTTTGTGCAGGTGTCCATGGAAACCAGAGGGCGTGCCAGACCCCTTGGTCGAGAGCTCTAGGCATTTGTGAGCAGCTTGATATGAGGGCTGGGCTGCACTAGTCCTGTTAGCACCGACAGCTCGTAGCCTCTGAGCGGCCTCTCTAGCCCCTTTCATTCCTTATAGTTAATTCTTTTAAATGAATAAAAAGATGACTGTGCCAGTTTTAGAAGATGAGCCATCACTTAATGGGGAAATTCGCAAAAATATCAATGGCTAATCATGAAGGAGAAAAAACAAACACCTCAAAACCTTAAGTATTACCAAGGAACTTGAAACAAGACCACATAGCCGGGCGGTGGTGGCGCATGCCTGTAATCCCAGCACTCTGGGAGGCAGAGGCAGGCGGATTTCTGAGTTTGAGGCCAGCCTGGTCTACAGAGTGAGTTCCAGGACAGTCAGGGCTACACAGAGAAACCCTGTCTCCAAAAAACCAAAAAAATAAAAATAAAATAAAACAAGACCACAGTTTTCATAAAAATGTTGAAAAGCCTTTGGAAACATTCACACCAGTGTTTATTCAGCTACTTTATCAGAGAAAGAAATGGATAAGATGTAGAGATGTTCCTAGAGATGGAACACGATGTTGTTAAAAGAATCAAAATTTTAAAAATCCTAACCAGAATATGCGCAGGGACGGACAGCATGAGTCACACACAGGCGGGCCGCCGGAGGCACGGTATCACTGCTGTCATGAGGACACTGTTCACACAAATACTCCCAGATACACTCTTGGGATAAGCTCTAGCAGCTGCATTTGGGCTTTTTTGGGGGGGGCGGGGGGTGTAATTCTGAGTTATTTGCAATGAGCCCATATTTGCTGAAAAGGAAAAACACTGATCAAATGCAGTATAAAAACAAAGCACTTTGAAAAAGCGGCTACTTCGTGTCCTTACATGCGTGCATGTGTTTTGTGTCTGTCAGGAGCATGCCTATTTGGAGGTCAGAGGACAGGTTCCAGAAACTCATTCCTCCTTCCACCACACGGCTTCCCAGGATCAGACGCAAGTCATTAGGCTTGGTGCCGAGCACCTTTACCGGGCACCTTGCCGGCCTGAGATTCTATCCAGGCAGAGTGGCTTATGCCTATAATCTTGGCTGAGGCAGGAGGATTAGGAGTTCGAGACTAGCTTAAGACTCGTGAGCCCTTAAAGGGAGGTAGGAGTGAATGTACGGAGGGGGCTAGAGCCGGAGTGGGGGAGGCTAGCGGCAAGCAGGAGACGGCTAGGGGCGAGTGGGGGATGGCTAGCGGGGGACCGCTGTGACTCACTGCATCTTCTGAATCTCATCTTCGTCCACCTTCTGCTTCTTCTCCTTCTTGTCCTTGGGGTCCAGTTTCAGCTTTTTGGCTGCAGGAGTAAGTGATGATGAGTCTTCCCTCTCGACTGCTGTTAAATCTGAGGCATCCTGACTCTTGAGCTGGGAAAACGGACAGAGACTCCCGTTACCTCCCGTTACGTACTCAGGATACTTCTCAGGTTTGGGCCAGGCCAGCAGACACCCTCCTCTTTCCAGCCCAGCAACTCCGTCTGTGCAGTAGCTGTCTGTTAGCCATGTCTACGCCATCTGCATACGAGGCAGTCCATCTCCCGAAGGAAAATTATAGTCTAGCTGGGAAAGAAAACGAATAACCCAGTTCCCTGGCCTAGCCATGATCACATAGAGGCCCTACATCTGTTTATCACATTACGGAGAAACTGCCAAGGAACCAAACAGCCACTCCCGCTCGGGCCTGCCCCTCTGGCCTCACTCCATAGGCGTCAATACAGTCCTCTCCGCGTGTGTCTTGGGAGTGCCACCCTGAACAGTGATCTGTTCTTCTGATCATTTCTCTACTGGGTCATGAGATCTTTCCAAATACTAGACTAGAAACTTGTTTTTTTTTTTTTTTAAATACTTTGAGACAGTCTCTCTCTACATAGCCCTGGCTATTCTGGACTCTAGTCTCCAGTCCAGGCTGCCTTGCACTAGAGATCCCTCTGCCTCGGCCTCTAGAGTGCTAGGATTAAGGCTGGGTACCACCATGCCCAGTTTGGAAACTTTTTTTCTATTGTAATTTAAGACAGGGTCTCATTCTGTAGTCTGCATTAGTGGCCCAACACTCCCTGTTCTCCAGCTTGTGGAAGTTGTCTTGCTTCCAGCCTCCTTGTTGGGACTTATAGACTTGTACCGCTATGTTGAGTTTAAACTAGAAGCTGCAGATAGCTCAGAGGTTAAGAGCAGTGGCTGTTCTTGCAGAGTATCCAGGTTCCGTTACCAGTACCCGCATTTCCGCTCACAGTCATTAGCAACTCTAGCCTCAGAGGCTCTAATGCCCTCTTCTGATGTCCACAGGCAATGTGCCATGAACATACACGGCAAACGAAATACACAGGCAAAACATTCACATAATAAAAACTTATTTTAAAAAACTCATAACATGGGGCTGGAGAGATGGCTCAGCAGTTAAGAGCATTGCCTGCTCTTCTAGAAGTCCTGAGTTCAATTCCCAGCAACCAAGTGGTGGCTCACAGCCATGGTTTCTGATGCCCTCTTCTGGTGTGTCTAAAGACAGCAACAGTGTACCCACATACACGTACCCACATACACAAACCATTCTATTTCAATTATTATGCATATTCGCGCTTACTGTGTGTGGGCTTGCAAGTGGACACCTTTGTGGAGATGGTTCTCTTCTACCTTAACATGGGTTCTGGGGATTGAACTCCAGTCCCCAGAAATTCAATGCAAGCACCTATCCGTGCTGAACCATTTTGCCAGTCCTAAGCTAACATTTTTTTGAAGATGTTTATTATTTACACTCCTCTTCACAAAAACACTTAACAGTTTTATTCACAAGAGTAATCCAAACTCTGTCCTGACCAAATTACTATAATATCTTAACACACCAAAACCCATTAATGAGATTTACTGGTTCCTTAAAATGAAACTCATGTTGGGCACATGCCACTGATACTAACACTTGGAAGTCAGAGGCAAGGAGATCTGAGTTCAAGGCCAGTATGGTGGACAGAGTGAGCCAGGGCTACCCTATCTCGAAAAACCAAACCAAACCAAACCAAAAACAAAAATCAAAAAAGGAGAAATTCATATTTAAACTCGTACAGAAATTTGGAGAGGGGAAGAGAAGGCATTATGTATCTGACAACCCTTTCAACTTATTTTCCGCTACTGGTGATCTACGCATGTTTCTAACCCCTGTGCTTCAGATTTTCCAATTCGTCCTTAACCATTTTCTCTCCTAGTCTTTTATCTTCTTGTCTCCTTCTCCCTCCTCAGCCCTCCTCGCAAAGGAGCTGGGGTAGAAGCAGATCTCATTTTGTAGCTTAGGCAGCTCTGGAATCCATTCCTTCTACTTCGGCTGCCTGCATGGTACAGAAACAGCACCTACACCTTCCCGCCCCCTCCCATGCCCGTCAAGGTTGCAGACTTAAAGAGATTCGTGGTCAATTCTAGTTCTCCTGGCTTTGGAAGACAGCAAGCAGTCAGAAAGCGCAACCCGGGTACTCCTGCAGCCTTATCCACAAACTTCTACCTACCTCGCTTTCCTCCGCCGCGGCTTCTTTCAAGTCCGCGTCTCCATCCCTGCCGGTTTCCTCCTGGATTCCTTCAGTGTCAGCGGCCACCGCGGCCCCAGGAGTAGCCCCCGTCTCCTCTGACTCCCCTGGCTCCCCGCCTTTGTCCGTGGGCGACTCCCCAAGATTGTCCATCGCGATAGAACGGGGTCAGAGGCGATGGCAGCACCGCCAGGCGAAGGAGCCTGGATCAGCAAGCTGTGCGGCCGAGCTGGAGCTAATGGTCCGCCGTCGCGCCGCGATGACGTCACGCCCACGGCTCCCGGGAGGGGTCATTTCCAGAAGCGCGTTGAACGCTCAGGGGATTCTGAATTTGTTTTAACGAGAAAGAAATGTAGAAGTATAGATCCCCCGCTTTAGGGAAGAAGCGTTTTTGTTTTTCTTTGAAAGAGCGTACATTCGTTTACCGAGAGTCTTCTTTCTCTTTTTCCTGGAAATGTAATGCCAATTAATCCTTTAACTTGACTCCTTCAGCGCAAAGTCGGGGGAAAAAGGAGAAAACTCTGTCCGGCTGCTTGTTGCTGCCTTGGACTGAGCAACTTCCGGCAGCGACCCAACATCGTATTTTCCAAAGAACAGAGACCACCGGCATGTGTCCACCAGGGAACTGCTCGGGCTTCTGTTTTGCAAGCATCTCTCATGCCAACAGAATGTACCCAATGGTTTCGTTCAACGCTTCAACTATTTGCGACCTGCCTCGCGTCAGAACAGGGAAAAACCAGAAAGAAACAATCGTCCTTTCCCAATTACATTTCCCCACTCAGTCCCTCAATAGTAAAATTTGGAACTGGTTCCCGAAATCTAATTTTTAAAATGTTTCTCACGACAACTGAGAGAAAGGTCTCTTCTGACCATTTTTTTTCCTGGTGGGTTAGTAGGATGAAGCACGCGAATAGTGCCTTTTAAAGATTTCTTAAGACACTTTTTTTTTCACGTGTATGGGTGTTTTGTATGTAAGTCTGGGCTCCGCATGCGTTCATGATACCCTGGGAGGCCAGAAAAGAGTGTCACATTCCCTGGAAATGGAGTTACAGATTGCTGTGAGGCGCCACAAGTGATGGATTCAAACCTAGATCCTCTGACAAAGCAGCCAGTGTTCTTAACCACTGAACCATCTCTCCACTACTACCCATTCCCCCTTTTTTGAGATAGGGTCTCACTATGTAGCCTTGGCCAGCCCGTATCTTGCTTTGTACACCAGGATGACGTTAAACTCACAGGGATGCAAAGGCTTCTGCTTCTCTGGGACAAACGGCAAGTGCTACAAGGCCAGGCTAACTACAGTTGTAAAACTCTCCGGTCTTCCCTCCAGGAGGCACCAGAGGGCGGGATTTTTCAAGTCTGGTTCTAGGTCTCCGCGCCCATCCCGTATTTAATCTACGCGTCTTGAATGGAATTGAAAACAGAGCTACGCGTTACCACATTCCTCTTGTTTCTACGGTGCCTGGACCAATGACTGTATTTGCAGTCCCATGACGTCCCAAACCTTTGGGAAAGCGAGCACTTCGAGAAGCTCCCCGGGTGTGCCGCCTTCCTTCTCTCCCACCTGTCGAATGGGCGGGTCTGCTGGGCGTGGACCGCGTGTGAGCCAGGCTCCGCTCGGCACGCCCGGGCTCCACTCCGCTTAGCCGGGTCACCTGCGCGGCGGCGCGGAGCCACGCCCACTAGGTGGGCAAGGGGGCGGGGCGCGGGGGCGCGGTGACGCGTGACGCCGGATCCCGGAAGTGACGCGCCTGGGGGGGGGAGGCCGAGGAGGCGGGGGGGGGGGCAGAGGGGGTGGCGTCCCCGGCCGGTTTGAGGGGTGCGTTGCCCGGAGACGGAAAGTTTAGGAGCTGGAGCAGGCTCTGCAAGGCTCCGGGTTGGGGTCCGAGGGGTGGCGGTCCTGGGGATGGGGAAGGAGCAGGAGCTGCTGGAGGCGGCCCGCACCGGGCACCTCCCGGCCGTGGAGAAGCTGCTGTCCGGGAAGCGGCTCTCCTCCGGCTTCGGCGGCGGCGGCGGCGGTGGTGGAGGCGGCTCCGGCAGCGGCGGCGGCTCCGGGGGCGGCGGCCTCGGTTCTTCCAGCCACCCGCTCTCCAGTCTGCTGAGGTGAGTGCGCGCGCCAGGGCTCGCAGCCTGGACGGCGCGGGCTCCCCCGAGAGGTCGCGGCTCCCGAGGCGCGCGCGGCGCAGGCCGGGCTCTCGCGTCTGGCGTCGCCGCTGCGGAGAATGGGGGGAGTGCCCAGGTGGCAGCCCGCGCCGCATGGCACAGCTCGGCGTCACCCTCGCCCGCCGTGAGGTGCCAGCTGTCGCTTCTCACAAAAGCCACTTCAGAGCAGACCGAATTCGCGGAATCCCTCGCACATCCTGCAGGAACTCCCACGCCGTGCAGAGAGAGCCTCGCGACTCCCCTGGAGCACAGTCTGGTTTTCTTCTCTTAGGAACTTCGAACGCTCCACCGGGCTGCGTGGAACCCGGCTTTTGTTTGTTTGTTTTTTTAAAAATTGCTTCTGCATTGATCGCGCACGAGGTGTTCAGTCTTTGAGCCCCTCTTGTGCCTGAAGCTCAATTTGTCGTTTCCTTGTCACTCTGGCTGGGTTTGTCTAACTGGCATTTGCTCATTTCCCTCTGGGACTTAATCGGAAAGAAACCAAGGCTTGCTCAGGGAGCTGAGGTGCGTTCAACTTTCTGAGATCTTTTAGACACTTGAATCCCAGGCTGCATGGCTTTGGGAGGGAGGGGGGTCACTCTTTGTAGCTTACAAGGGAGGATTGGAATGCTCTGTCATAGTGCGTAAAATGTGTTGGTTCAGCAGCGCTTTCGTAGCTGTTTTCTTTTCCTTCCTTGTTCTTTTGAGGTTTTTGAGAAGTGGAAGTTCATTTAGAAGTGGCTTCCTTAGCTTCTGTTCCCTATAGGTTCATGCATCTTCAGTTTGAAAAGGCGTGGAGAGCTTGGACCCAGGAAGCCCACGGCTCTAATAAACGGGTATTCAGTACTGAGTCTCAACCCACATTTTTTCAGGAAGATTTTTAAAAGCACTATCCTTTGGGGAAGAAAAACACAATTCTGTTGGCTGCACCCAGTCTCTTGAACAGTACTGGCTCTCATAGGTGGTACTCAAGATCTGTTGAATAGATAAAAAGTACTGATTGTAGAATGATGTGTGTGTGTGTTTATGTATGTGCCTATGTATGTGCCCGCACATGTATGCGTGATGGAGGCTAGAAGTTTTCATCTGATATCTTCCTCAGTTCTATGTCTTCTTTGAGACTCTCCCACCAAACCTGGAGTTTGCTGATTGCGCTAGACAGGCTGGCCAGCACGTCCCAGGGATTCCCCCTGCCTCTGCCTTCCCAATACTAGCATTACAGCCACATTGGCTTCTCTCTCTCTCTCTCTTTCCTCTTTTAAACGTGGGTGCTAGATCCAATTCCTGATTGCTGAACAAGCACTCGATGGACTGAGCCATCTACCTCCTCAGGGGATGGTCAATCTCTAAATGAATTGTAGTCCTCTCTAGTAGTGGTTGGTTCTTCAGAGGACAGACACTGCTTAGGGATAGGTTAGAACCAGGGGAGGTGCACCAGGCTGACTCTGAAGTCAAGGTCCAGGTAGATCACATATAGTTGGGAATGCTCCAGGGAAGCACACCCTGGTCAGAGGCAAGGTTTGCCTGTGAGCTACTTGGGGACTTCCTGCTTGGGACCTTGAGTAGTCTGGCCTCTTAAAAGTAAATAAGAAAAATAAAGCAAAAAAAGTAAATAAGAATGGATTGGTATTCTTACGTCGCTCCTGTTGGCAGCCTGTCTCATGCTTGTATTCTCAGTCCCCAGATTAGCACCTGGAGGCACAGTCTCCTAGTTGGGGTTTCTATTGCTGTGATGAGACGCCATGACTAAAAGCAAGTTGGGGAAGAAAGGGTTTATTTAATGGCTTGCGCTTCCACGTCATAGTCCGTCACTGAAGGCAGTCAGAACAGGAACTCAAGCGAGGCAGTTACCTGGAGGCAGAGCTGATGCAGAGGCCATGGAGGGGTGCTGCTCACTGGCTTGCTCGCCATGGCTTGCTCAGAACCCAGAACCACAGCCCAGGGCTGGCATCACCTACAGTGTGCGGAGGCCCTCCTCCATCAATCACTAATTAAGAAAATGCCCTCCAGCTGGATCTTATGGGGGCATTTTATTGAGGTTCCCTCCTTTTGGGTGACTCTAGTTTGTGTCAGTCGGCATAAAACTGTGAGGCAGCACACCAGTCAGGTTCTTCCTGGTGCACCCTCAGAGGCCGTGGGGCACTGCTGAGTTGTAGCTGCCACATAGTTAAGCAAGACTGTGAGGTCTGCTGAGCACAGTGCCCTTACTGTGGCTTCCTGCTGATGGTGTGTCCCTTCCCCAGAGTCACAGAGCTGCCTGACTCTGCCTTGGCTGCTGTGTCTGACAGAAGCATCAGATGCCCACAAGTCTCCCAGTCACCTGCCGGGAGAGAGGGTCTCTACTTAGGTTCTTGTTATACTGGGTGTGTCATTAATTAGAGGTGACTCTGGTTAACCTGCTGAGAGGGTTAAGGCCATGCATTTCTTTGTTTTTTAAGGTTTGTTTATTCTATATACAGTGTTCTGCCTGCATATATGCCTGCAGGCCGGGAAGATGGCACCAGGTCTCATTACAGGTGGTTGTGAGCCACCATGTGGTTGCTTGGAACTGAACTCAGGACCTCTAGAAGAGCAGCCAGTGTTCTTAACCTCTGAGCCATCTCTCCATCCCCAAGGCCATGCATCTAAATAACCCTGAAGTCAGCAAGTCCCCTTTGTAGGTTTGGAGGCAGTGGAGGTGGGTCCCTTATGTATTCCTGCTCTTTCTCCTGCCAGGAGAAGTTATTGTAAGCCATGGACTCCTAATTTGGTGACCTGACTGTGTTTCAAGAGATGTATCCTGGCCTCATTAGTACTGAAAACTGTAGCCTGCCTTTCTCTTGAAGTTTAAGGCTCATATAACTCCAGTGGCTATAGACATTGCCAACCATGTGTGTTTGTTTCCTCATGTGTTTACAACCCTCCTCCCCAGTTCATCCCACTGTTTTGTATGTATTCTTTTTGCACGTGCGTGTGTACACATATGTGGAAGCCATTGAGACAATCTCCCAGAATTCCTCCTGTTAGCTTCTCCCCAGCTCTGGGTTTACAAGCAAACGCCACCACCTCTGGCGTTTTTATATGGATTCTGGGGTCCTCATGCCTACAGAGAAAGCACTTTACCAGCTGAGCTATCTTACCAACATCTTGTGTGCGTTCTGAAATTACAAAATACTCCCTTCGCTCCTCATGTGTGCTGTCTGT
The DNA here is from genome assembly GCF_947179515.1 of Apodemus sylvaticus. Taxonomy (NCBI): domain Eukaryota; kingdom Metazoa; phylum Chordata; class Mammalia; order Rodentia; family Muridae; genus Apodemus; species Apodemus sylvaticus. The sequence continues at coordinate 4,998,380 of NC_067490.1, forward strand.
CACAGAGCTATTTTATACCTGGGTCTTAGCCTTACTCACCCTATGATGGTCCTCATACACACAGATCCTACGAGCTTTGTTGGGGCACACGCTGCCTGTCACATACACAGTAGTTCCCTGTCCCATCTTTGTGTGCTTCCCTCGTAGCTCACCTTTTTGGTCTGCTTGCTGGCTAGCTATTTTGTCAACTGACACAAGCAAGTGTCATCTGGGAGCAGGGAGCCTCGGTTGACAAGAGACCTCATGATGGATGGCAGAGGGCTCAGCCCACTGTGACCGAGGCCACCCTGGATGGTATAAGAAAGCAGGCCGTGCAAGCCGTGAGGAACGAGCCAGGCAGCAGTGTCCCTTCACGCCTCTGCCTCAGCTTCTGCCTCTATGTTCCTGCCTTGACTTCCCTCAGAGTTAAAGTGTGACCCAGGAGGTTTTGTTTTTTTTTTGTTTGTTTGTTTTTGGCTTTTTTTGATTTTGTTTTTTCGAGACAGGGTTTCTCTGTATAGCCCTGACTGTCCTGGAACTCTCTCTGTAGACCAGGCTGGCCTCGAACTCAGAAATCCACCTGCCTCTGCCTCCCAGAGTGCTGGGATTACAGGCGTGCGCCACCATCGCCTGGCTGACCAGAGAGTTCTAAGCTGAAATAAACCCTTTAAGTCACGGTTGGTCATGGTGCTTGATGATCTGCCACTGTTTCCACACTGCGAGCCTCATCTGCTGCGAGTGTATCTGAGTCATAGTCTCAGCCAAGGAGACCTCTGCTGGACCAGCGTTTACAGATACTGAAAGAAAGTGGAAAGTCCTGCTTTCTTTGGAGACTCTGGTTTTGAAAATAATCTAAGCCTACAGGATGCTGTGTTCTCCTGACTCCCACATATTTACTGACCTGTCCTTGTAGTATAGAGTACCAGACTGGTGCTGGAGTCGGGTTGTCTGAATCAGCCTTCTTCTGCCACTACCAACTGTCACTTGACTGTGGAAGTTAAGTACTTTGATCCCTACCCTCTGTGAGGTGAGGACACTGGTCCCTGCCATATGGATACTGCCTTGGGTAATAAATGTGGTGACCACACTGTACCACAGTGCGTAACACATCCTGTGAGCTCAGCCCAGCACGCACACAGTCTGTTGTGCGCACTTGTTATGTGCAGATTACTGTGTCAGATGTGTTTTGTCTTAAGGGTTTGTTTTGTTTTGTTTTGCTTTTTTGAGATAGGGTCCAGACTGGCTTTGAACTCATGTACCCAAGGATAGCTTTGAACTTCTGATTCTCTGTCTTCCAAGTCTGAGTGCTGTGGTTACAGGTACGCTCCACTGTGTCCCCACTCAGACACATTTCTAGTGTTCTTTCCTTGCTTGGTGATCTCTTCTTTGAGCAGTGGCAGGTTAGAAACAGGAAGCAAGAGGACCTGCTCAGGCAGACATGTGAATACCATCTTCAACAGTTCCGCCCGATCCCCGATCCGGGGAATGGCGGCACACGTCTTTAATCCCAGCACTTGGAAGGCAAGTTCGAGGCTAGTTCGAGGCGAGTCTGGTCTACAGAGTAAGTTCCAGGATAGTCAGGGCTACACAGAGAAACCCTGTCTGGAAAAAAACAAGCAAACAAATAAACAGTTCCACCCATTATCATCTGCTTTGTTCTGGACCAAGTGATTGCTAGTTGCACTATGAAATTTATGTCCGAGCTATCGGAGAGAAGGTGCCCCATCAGAATTAGCCCTTCTTACCATATGCACAGTTCATTTAGAGAGTTTACAGGAGTGGGCGTATGTATGCATGTATAGTACATATGTGACAAACCGACAAAATGAAATGTGTAGTGTAGCTAAGTGTGCCCATCTTCCCCTTAGTAGTTTGAGGCTTTGGACATAGAGGTTCGTAGCTCTGCACCCCGGAGTAGTTCAAAGGACGATTGTGCTGTCTCCTCTGAGTTTGTCTCCTCTGAGTTTTCGCCATTAAGTAAAGATTGTGCTTGTTAGATGTTAACTTTCTATCCAAACTGATGCAAATAAATTTTCTTGTTACTTTATGAATAATCAGTAGATTAGCTCTCCAGGGTGTTCAGTGCTGTGGAGAACCGGCACTGCACAGATTATACTCTGTGGTGCAGGTGCATTTTCTGTTCTATGGATGCACACTCCAGCTTGAGAGCCAGGGATAAGACACCTTTCAACTTTTTTACTTAGAGTGCCTTTAGCCCCAAGCACATAGCAGACATGAAAGTTTTCTGTAACGAAGTTGGCTGTGTTTAGGTTTACAGTGAAGCAACTGATTTGCAGGAAAGCACTTTATGTCTGAGAATACAGTAAGATTTAGGTTAAAAGGCCAAAGGGCCAGAGAAAACGAACGTGAAACTTATCAGGAAGTTGCTCAGAATTGTAAGTCCTGAGTCATGAGTTGGTGTTTGCTGAAGGGACAGCTAAGGGAGGTACACAGGACTCAGCCAGAGGTGCTGGGCAGGAAGGAGGCGTTGTCACGGTTCAGGATAAGCCGCAGAGGCTTGCTGAAGAGGTCTGAATCTATAGACAGTGCCCATAGATGTGGTTTTAAGTTCATTTTTCACTCTGCGGTCCTGTGGATGGAAGCAAACAAACAAGGAGAGATGGTTTTAGCATTCTAAGGAAGAGGAAAACCCTGCACAGTGGCAGAGTGGGCAGTGTGGAATGATGATGTGTAGTTGCCCAGTAAGTATCTGTTCTATGTCAACACATAAGCAAACAAAAGAAAGACCGCCAAATAAAAACAAAGACCACCATACAAATCAGGACCCCACCCCTACCCAGGATCTCTCACTAAACTGTCTTCCTTTAGAAAGCCTTTTTAGGTACTCAGGTGACAGAGTCCAGACTGAGCATGAGCTAGAGTCCAGAAGTTAAAGAACTTCCACATGAATGTTCTGCCTGCATGTGTGTCTGCACTGGCACCTGCGCACACCTGTTTCCCTGTGGCAGCTAGAAGGTTCTGCATCCCCCAGGACTGGAGTTACAGGTGGTTGTGAGCCACTGTGTGGCTGCTGGGAACTGAACCCAGGTTCTCTGTAAGAGCAGGCAGTGCTCGTAATAATGACTAAGCCTTCTTTCGAGTCCAAGAATTTTTTAGGTTTTTTGTTGTTGTTGTTGTTTGTTTGTTTGTTTTAGTTTTTTGGATTTGGTTTTCTCGAGACAGGGTTTCTCTGTATAGCCCTAGCTGTCCTGGAACTCACTCTGTAGACCAGGCTGGCCTCGAACTCAGAAATCCACCTGCCTCTGCCTCCCAGAGTGCTGGGATTAAAGGGATGCGCCACCTAAGAATTTCTTAGGACACCTTTTTTAGTGTGTTTTTTGTGGTCTGGGCACCCCCTTCCTTGATTTTGGAATTTCTGTTAGTTGTGTCTTGCTCCAAAGTAGAATGGTTACTTTGTTCAAAACAACAAAGGAAAAAGAAAACTAAGTAGCAATCCTGGTGCTCTGTTTCTCTACACCTAGGATCCTGGCTTGGGAAGGGAGCAGGGAGCTGGAGATTGCTCCGCCTCTCAGGCCTAGCCTTGCTCCCGCCTCTCAGGCTTTGACTTGGGGCTTTCCTAGGAGGAAAAAACCCTAGAGGGTGCCATTGGGTGTTTGTTTGTGTTTTTGTTTTCTTTGAGACAGGGCTTCTCTCTGTAGCCCTGGAACTTACTCTGTAGACCTGGCTGGCCTCAATCAGAGATCCACCTGCCTCTACCTCCCAAGCACTGAGATAAAGCCAGCATGGCCTGGCTGGGAATGCCGCACGTCAGCTAAATAGGATAGTAAGCATAGCAGAATTATGTTTTCAGAGAGAGAGAGAGAGGGGGGGGGGAGGGAGGGAGGGAGGGAGGGAGAGAGAGAGAGAGAGAGAGAGAGAGAGAGAGAGAGAGACACATTCCGTCTCTCCACATTCTCCAGCTGAGTTCTGTTTTCACCGCCTTAGTTGTAGAGGGCGGAAGAACTTCCGACTTGTGTCTGGCCAGCCTCGGGCTGTTCACTGTCAGAAGTCAGGAACCAAGGCCAGCAGAAAAAAAAAGTTCTGCTCTCTAGATGATGTTTTCTTCTAGCAAAGATCCAAATCCCGCATGGGCCTGGCAGGCCACAGATACAAAGTAGAAATCAAGTAGATACAAAGTTTTTTTTCTCCAGAAAACCCCCATCAGTCAGCTTTCTTAGTTTGTTTAACCCCAAACAGCTGTAAATTTGGGAAGTCCAGGTAATTTCTGCCCCTGTCTTTGGTAGGAAAGTAAATACCGGGATCTGAAGGGCACAGACACCAAGGGAACCCCAAAAGTAGACAGCAGAAGGCTTGTTCTTGGAAGCCACGCTGCCCGCCCGGTAGGAAGGAACAAGCGATTCCTTTTAGCTCATCCTGGGAAATGCGTCCCACATTGATATCCAGAAGATTATGGGGAGATTTTTCTGTGGTGTAGAAAATTACATCGTGTAATATGTTGCATCCATAGAACATCCTCAGTGATTCTGGTGTGGTTAGAGTTAGTGGCAACAGCACAAGAAATTACACGGTAGGCTTCCAATTTATCCTTCCTCAGTAATTTATAGATCAAGTTCATTTAGTTTACAAATCAAAAAGGAGTTTTTTAAAACAAGCCAGTTGTCTGTCTTAAAGCCAGCTATATCTGCGGGCCCTGTCAGTGCAGTCCCTGAGCCGCTGGGGCGGATGTGACCTAGGGGACTGAGCTGCCTTCAGGTTGCTGCCTGGAGCTCAGGACATCAGTCATAGCTTGTGACGAAGGTAGTTTAGGAAGCGTCTCAAGCTTATATCCTCCGAGGTAGAGTCAGTCTGGACGGGTCTCCATCTCTCTAACGTCAGATGAGTCAAAACAAGATGTGCAAGGCATGTGTAGCGAGTGTCTGTCCAGAGGTCCAGACTGGCTGCTGCCTTTGATGAGCTGGCCTGCCGAGCCTGCTGTGAAGGCCTTTCTCTCACTGTTGCCACTTTAAATGATAGTAATTGGTAACACAAGCTCCTGATTCCTTCACAATGGATGAATCTCAGCCCACCCCTCCACCCTCAACAACATCATTCAGTGTAGCCCCGGATGTCCTGAACTCATTGTGTAGACCAGGCTAGCCTCAAACTCACAAAGCTCTGACTGCCTCTGCCTCCCCTGTGGGATTAAAGGAGTGCACGTGCACGCCTGTCTTAGGAGTCTCACTTTTAAAACTTCAGAGGAGCAAAGCGGAGTTGAGTCTTTGATCCCTGGCTTATGGTTTGGAATCTATGGCATTCGGGGGTTGTGGAGTGTGCTGGCTAGTTTTTATGTCAACTAGAGCTATCTGCCAAGAGGGACCCTCAGCTGAGAAAATACTCCATCAGACTGGCCTGTTAGCAAGCCCGCGGTGTATTTTCTTGATTGATGGTTAATGTGAGAGGGCTAGCTCACTGCAGGTGGTCCTGGGTTGTGTATGAAAGCGGACTGAGCAAACCTTAGGCAGTAATCCCAGGGGCCTCTGCTTCAGTTCCTGCCCCCAGGTTCTTTCCCTGCCTTCCCTGGAGGATGGACCATGACCTGTGACCTGGAAGTGTGAGTTGCGATAACCCTTTCCTCCCCAGGTTGCTTTTGGTCGTGGTGTTTATCACGGCAGTAGAAACCCTAATGCAGACTTGGGGAGAGTGGTGTGAGCCCTTTAGTGGGATTATGGCAGAGCTAGAACACTGTGCTGTGGTGGATCCTGTGTCTGCTCACATTAAATGAGACAGGGACAAAGCACTTCCGTGGCAGCCCAGGTCACGTCTGTGGTTTACTAGTTGACCACTCCCTCAGGGGACCCCACAGTTTAGTTGTGTGCGTTTGGTTGCTTTTTTTAAAAACTTTTTTTAAAATTTTGGGATTGTAGACACTTACCTTTGTAACAAGTAGAAAAATCTCAAAACACAAGAACACACACACACACAATTTAAAAAAAATGTGCAGTGCATACTTGGATTTTTTTTCTGTACAAATCTTTTTTTTAAAAAAAAATGGAAATGACATCATTCTGTTAGTAACATGTGTCCCTATCATTTTCTGTACTCCCCAGCCTTGTTTTGAGAGCCTTGGTGTTATCTATGGTATTTAGGAAGCATCACTTAACCCCTTACCTGCCGTGGGGGTATTAGTTTCTTCTTAGTTGTGTGATGTTATTTTTATTCTTTTAAAAATAAAACCTATTATGGGTATGGGTGTTTCGCCTGCATGGATGTCTGTGTACAGCATGTATGTGGAGGCCGGAAGAAGGTGTCAGAGCCCCTAGAACTGGAATTACAGATGGTTGTGAGTCACCCTATGGGTGTCAGGAATGGAGGCCGGAAGAACAGCCAGTGCCCTTAACTGCTGAGACATCTCCAGCTCGTGCATTCTATTTATTTATATTTTATTTGTTTGTTTGTTTGTTTGTTTATTCTTCGAGGCAGGATTTCTTTGTGTAGCCCTGGCTGTCCTGGAACAAATTCTGTAGACCAGGTGGGCCTTGAACTCAGAGATCCACCTGCTTCTGCCTCCTGAGTGCAGGGATTAGAGCCGTGGGCCACCACCACCACCCTTCCCCTGCCCATGTTTATATATTTAATTGGCAAAGCCATTGTACATATTAATGAGGAGCAGTCTGACATTTCAGTACATACTCTGTACTGATGACATTTGTCATTTTGTGTTGGCCTTGCTAGCTATTTTTAAATATTTAGTGGTTGCCAGCCAAAGTTGTCCCTGGAGATAAGGTTTGTGTGCGCTCATGCTTGTAGCATTTGTAAACTCAGTAGATGGCAGATGGAAACTGAGTATTCGGTCATCGCCAAACCCATAAATGTGCAACTGAAATTAAGACTGCTTATAAAATAATTCTGAATGGTGCCTCTTTATGCAAACATAGAAACAGAATTTTAAATTTTTTAACGTATTTACGTGTGTGTATGTGTGTGTGTGTCTGTAGACCAAAGGAAACTTATTATGTTGTTGTTCTTTTGAGACAGGGTCTCCCTGTCCTAGAACTTGCTAGGTATACAAAGCTGGCCTCGAACTCACAGAGATCCACCTGCCTCTGCCTCCTGAGTGCCAGGATTTAAGGTGTGTCCCACTGTGCCCAACTCAAAGAACAACTCGTAAGAGTAGGCCTCTTCTCCACCACATCTGACCCAGAACTAGAACTCAGGTCATCAGGCGCCTTGGAGAGATGGTCTCCTGGCCCACTGACCTCTCAGCTGAGAAGACAGCTGGGAATGCAGCTCTGGGATAGAATGCTGGCCTCGCCTGCCTGAGGCTGCGGGTTCAAGTCCTGGCGCCACTCCCCTCTAAGATTACTTAAAATGCAGTTGTTCCTCTCATTTGTGAGTAGGTGGGCAGAATGCTAGTAGAGAACAGCCCAGCTTGTTGGGAGATGACACTCTGACTGGAGGCGAATGCCTCTGCAGGCACCGTCTGCGTACATCTCAGCTGTGTTCGTCAGCATGGTTTGTATCCCTTTCCCCGAGCAAACAGTCATTGCAGTTTCCTCTCCTGTCTCCTTTAAACACGTTCCATTTCTCAAGTTGCTTATTTAAATTTAAAGTTGAGACCTGCTTATAAAAAATCATAGAGAAGGCAAGCGTACAGAACTGGTCACTCAGGCCCCTCACCCGAGGAGGCAGAAGACTGCATTTTTGCTTTTGTTGAGAGATGGTCTTCTGGCCCGGCTTGAGCCTGCTGTGCTGCTGAGGACTTTGAACTGTTCCTCCTGCTTCCCTGAATGCTGGACTCCACTGTGCGCCACCACTCATGGCCTTAACTTTCCGCTCGGCCTGGAGAGGAGCCCAGGCCTGGCTTTGTCCCCAGCCATCACCATCAATGTCCCTGGGTCCAGCCTGAAGAAAACTATATGTGCTGACTCTTGTTCTCAGTGGGCTGCGGGCAGAGCACCCTCTGGGTGGCCTTCTGCCTCACAAGCCCTCCTGCAAAGCCGGGCCTATCCTGTAGTGTGCATGGATGTCAGTTTTCCTGAACTCTGTGGGTAGCTGTGTCAGCAGGTGGGTGTGAACGTGTGTGTGTGTGTGTAGTCACCTGTGCACTCCGTATACTTCCTCAGTAGCCCTGTGTTCTGCTCTCCTTTAGAGCTCAGTAGTTGTTTCCACTTTATAAAGGAAAAGGCTAAGGTGGGGTTAGAGTTCCAGTCCAGGCCCGCACAGGGGACAGCGGAGCCAGGAGTCCTGTAACTTCCAAACTCTGGATCCAGCACCTGTTGGAACACTTGGAGAACTCATTAAGGCTTTAATTTCCTACAGTAGTTGCTTTTACAACCCCTTATTTCATCAACAGTGATTCATTTTATCTTTGTAGCGGCCCTGTGGTGAGGGCACGTGCGGCCCACTGCGGACAGCGAGCTGATGGGAAGTGCGGGGCTGGCTTCTGAGCTGGTCGATGGGCCGGCTCAGCGTTCCCCCTTAGTTACGGAGCAACTGGGAGTTCTTTCTTTTTCCCAAGACTGGAACACAGGATCCCCATGGAGCCCTTTGAGGACTTAAAATTAGGTCAGCTCATTTCTAATCGGTGGCTCTTTCTCTGCAGTATTGGAACTTTGGATGAAGAGACCTCTGCTAGCATGCATGCACCAGCTAGCGTTGTTTCAGAGCCTGTGTAACATGAAGCTCATGAAGAGGGAGATGCCTCTCATGGGCCTCTCAGAAACGTTTTACTACCTCAAGACAGTTCACGGAGTCATGGACTTTACCTGTGAGAAAAGACAGGCTCTTCTGTAAGGTGCGAGTGCTGAAGACTTGATGAGTGAACAGCTGTAGCCACACTGCGCGCGAGGCTGTGAGTCTGAACCACAGAGAGAGGCTGAGGGCTGTGTGCAGACGTGTGACTGACTGCGTGTGCTCCTGCAGCCGCCCACTGCTGTGTGCGTGCTTGGGCGCAGCTCCTGCCGGCAACTCCCCTCTCCAGTTCGCCCGCCCTCCTTACACTTTACAGCGAGATCAGGCTTTCTCAAATAATAGTTAGTCTGCCCGGAAAATGATTGTCAGGGACTCTGACCTGACTGTGGCTAATAGTTAAAGCCTGAGTGATGAGACAGGAAATGCTGTTCTCCATGATCCCATGTGTTTTAATCTTCAATCCGTCAACGAGAAAGTTGGCGTCCGTCTTACCGATGACATTCGAAGAGGCCAAGCAACATGCCTAGTGTCGCAGCCCCCGTCCCCGCCATCTTTAGGGTCCACCGTGTGGTGCTCATGGCTCCTGGAACAGAGTGCACCGGTGGCTCGGAAGCAGCCCCTGGGCCCCGTGTGACAAGCAGTCGTGGGGCGCTCTATTACTTTACCTAGCAATAAGAACAGCTCAGATGTGGAAATTGGCAGAGTGTCTGGATTTGTCACTTGTAATCTTTGCTTTCTCCATAATTGTCCATAGAAGCCCCAGCTGGAGACTCGTTCCCGGCTAGTCCCGCTGCAGCTGTTCATTCTCCGTCGTCGTTACCAGGCACAGTGCAGACTTTCAAGAGGTTTTTAAGTAAGCAGCTCAGGATTTATGGCTTTGCTTTCTGGTTAGCAGTTTTCTCTCTTTTCAAGAGTGTGAGGAAGACCCAGGGTTTGTTCTCAGATAGGCTCTTCCTAGTCAGCCTTGGTTGACCCTCCCACACCCTACTGTCCTCCTCCCCAGAGCTGGATTACAGGTGTGCATTGTGTGCAGCTTGTGGGACCTGTGTGTGTGTGTGTGTGCGCGCGCGCGCGTATCTGTGTGGGGGTAAAATTTTATGTAGACTAAATTGATAAGAGTGAACGATGGGGCTGGAGAGATGGCTCAGTGGTTAAGAGCACTGACTGCTCTTCCAAGAGGTACCGAGTTCAAATCCCAGCAACGTCATGGTGGCTCACAATCATCTATAGTAAGATCTGACGCCTTCTTCTGGAGTATCTGAAGACAGCTACAGGGTACTCACATTAATAAATAAATCTTTAAAAAAAAAAAAAACAAAGAGTGAACTCTGTGTGCACTCAGAGGCTTACTTCTTCAAGCTCTTAGACTCATTGTTGCTTTTACGTCCCATCATTCCAGTTACCTCTCTCTAATGTACATTTGCTTCTGTGTGTGTGTGTTGCACAGCACTGAGACAGGGTCTCACTATGTACTCTAACTCAAAATCAGCCTGATTTTATTACTCTTTTGTGTGTGGTTGTGTATGAGAGAAAGACAGACGAACATGTGTATGCGCATACACACACACACAGACACACACACACTATGTAGTTTATCCTGACCATGAACTGGCTGTATGTTGTAGTACAGGTCTTGAACTTGTAATCCTTCTGCCCTAGTCTCCCAAGGCCAGGAGTAAGGCTGTGAGCCCCTGCACCCTGATGACGTAGGCTCTCGACTTTGTAGTTAATAACATCTGTGGTCCAAATCCTTAGCTGCGTCTCATCTCATTGTCAGACACTTACGAAGACCTGAGTTCTTGAGCAGTGTTTCACAGTCATTTAAACATGTCTGTGATTTTCCAAAGGGATACATGTAGAGTTCTGAGTCTGTCATGAGACTCGGAAGGGCGGTGCAGAAGCAAACCCCAAGGTGTTTTTGTGGAAAGATCATACAAACTAATTTCTTCTTTTTTTTTTATTTTTTAAATCTTTTTTTAAAGATATTTATTTATTTATCATATGTAAGTACACTGTAGCTGTCTTCAGACACCAGAAGAGGACGTCAGATCTCTTTACGGATGGTTGTGAGCCACCATGTGGGTGCTGGGATTTGAACTCATGACCTTTGGAAGAGCAGTTGGTGCTCTTAACCCGCTGAGCCATCTCTCCAGCCCCTAATTTCCTCTTTTTAAACATTATTATTGTGTGTGTATGGTGCATGTCTGTGTATGGTGCATGTCTGTGTATGGTGCATGTCTGCGTGTGGTGCATGTCTGTGTGTGGTGCATGTCTGCGTGTGGTGCATGTCTGTGTGTGGTGCATGTCTGTGGATGTGCATGTCTGTGTATGGTGCATGTCTGTGGATATGCATGTCTGTGTGTGGTGCATGTCTGTGTATGGTGCATGTCTGTGGATGTGCATGTCTGTGTATGGTGCATGTCTGTGTGTGGTGCATGTCTGTGTATGGTGCATGTCTGTGTATGGTGCATGTCTGTGTGTGGTGCATGTCTGTGTGTGGTGCATGTCTCTGTATGGTGCATGTCTGTGGATGGTACATGTCTGTGTGTGGTGCATGTCTGTGTGTGGTGCATGTCTGTGGATGGTGCATGTCTGTGTGTGGTGCATGTCTGTGTGTGGTGCATGTCTGTGTGTGGTGCATGTCTGTGTGTGGTGCATGTCTGTGTATGGTGCATGTCTGTGGATATGCATGTCTGTGTATGGTGCATGTCTGTGTGTGGTGCATGTCTGTGTGTGGTGCATGTCTGTGTGTGGTGCATGTCTGTGTATGGTGCATGTCTGTGTGTGGTGCATGTCTGTGTGTGGTGCATGTCTGTGTGTGGTGCATGTCTGTGGATGGTGCATGTCTGTGGATGGTGCATGTCTGTGGATGGTGCATGTCTGTGGATGGTGCATGTCTGTGGATGGTGCATGTCTGAGGATGTGCATGCCACCGTGTGTGCATGGAGCTCGGAGGACAGCTTTGTGAAATCCATCCTTTCTTCAGTCTTGATGTGAGTTATGGGATCAGACTCAGATGCCCAGTCATGTGTGCCAAGCATCTTTGCCTCCAGCTCTCAACTTTCCCAATGCTTCCACCCTTTAATCCGGTTCCTCGGGCCATGACCTCCAATCACAAAATTATTTTGTTACTACTTCATAACCGTAACTTTGCTAATGTTAAGAATTGTAACAGAAATATCTTACATGCAGGATATCTGATGTGTGTCCCGTATGAAAAGGTGGTTCGGGGTGAGAACTGCTACTCCAGACCCCTCTTAGTGGCCCCTAACTAACTCCTTTAGTTTTTAATACTTTATTCTAAAACTATTTTAAATTATATGTAGGTGTGTGTGTGTGTGTGTGTGTTTACACATGTGCGTGTGCAGTGGGTATGTGCATGTGAGTGTAGGTGCCCTAGCAGGCTAGAGACATCGGCTCCCCTGGAGTTGTGAGCTCCCTGGTGTGGGTGATGGGAACCGACTGGGGTTCTCTGGAGCCGCAGCCTGCAGCTGAGCTCTCTCTCCAGCCCCCAGTAATATTTCTTAGACTGCCTGTTGTCCTCGTACTGCTGGTGCTGGCTATTGGCTTGGGATGGACCTTTGTCACTCTGAGTTTGGATTTTCACCTTTACCACTTGCTGGTTGAAGATACAGTCAACTTTCTTAATTTTTGTCTTGTTTCCGCTGTCTATAATAGAACTTACATAGGAGGCTGCAGGATCAGGAGTTCATAATCATCTTTGTTACACTGAATTCAAGGCCAGCTTGGGTTACATGAGACCCTTTCTCTAAAGTATCCAAAGAAAGGAAAGGAGAGAGAAAAGGGAAGGAAAGAGGAAAGGGGACAGAAAGGAAGAGCTCTCCTAAGAGGCTGTGCGAAACTGATGATGTAAATGCTTTGTAAATGCTTAAAGGAGGCTGGAACCTAGCAGAGCACCTGAAGACTGGTATCCTTACACGGAGGAGATCAGCCGCCTCCTGGGCGTGCAGCAGTGGAGTTGTTGATAAATTGTCAGTACCGAGGAGAGTGGAGATGTCAGTCAGTTGAGGGTAGTCTGGAAGACCTTTCTCCACCTTGCAATGTTCTCTCCTGAAGTAGAGTTTGAATCCTGCTATTGTCGCATCTAGACAGCTGAGAAGATTGGCTGGAGGAGGGAGGGGGCGTGCTCTGGGTTAAAATGGAGAGGCCGGAATGGGACAGACAGACATGTCGTCCGGCCAGCGCCATGATACTCCTGCATGGTGAGAGGAGGGAAGCTGCCGGTTGGCTGGTACAGGACCATCCGGGCGCCCTCCGGAAGAGTCAGTGAACTAAAGCAGTCCAGAGACTCATTTAGTCTCTGCAGGACTAGAGAGCTCTTTGGTCCCCTGGTTCTGGGAAAGATGCACTGCAGTCAAGTGATCATGGCCCTAGTGACTTTCTGAGGTAAGTCTTTACTGTTGTAGTAAGGAGCTCTTCAGTGCTGTTGGGACAGCATGAGGCATGTGCTCTGTGTGCCGCCCTACACACTGTCGTCCTCCGTGTGTGTCAATGGAGCTCTTACAGAAACACCAGGCTCAGGCTGAGTCACTGCCTGCAGTGTGGCCTGATGCCCACACAGGCCCCTGGGAATAGAGTTACAGGTGTTTGTGAACCATGAAGTGAGCTCATGGAAGATGTGGGTCCTCTGGAAGAAGAGCCAGTGCCCTTGACACGGAGCCCTCCCTCCAGCCCCCAAGCCTCCTGGCTCGGGTGCAGCTCAGAGGCAGAGCACTTGGCTACTGTGTGAGATCCTGGGTTTGATTCCCAGAACTGACAAAAAAGAAATGAGAGTGCAATTGAGTGCGTGACCACTGCAGCCCCAGCTCTGTGTGTTCTTAGCGGTGTGTCTGTGCATCTCCATGTGCACGCCAACACCCCAGCCCATGGGGCCCTCCCTGGGGTAGCTACTGTCCTGTCCCCTGGCACTGGGCAATCTCTACAAGCATGTCTACTGCCCACCGTGCACTTAGGTTTGTGTAGTACAGTGGGGTGGCAGAGGGAGGGTCTGCACACGCTAACATTTCCAGATGCTGTAATTCCTCGCAGGGCACCCGTCCTCGGCTCTTGTAATTCTAGAGACTCACCCCCTGATGCCTCTTTCATTGCATCCCACTCCGTGTCCTGGGCAGCCAAACTTAAAGCTGCTTAGAGCCTTCTTCAGTCCCCTGGGGCTGACAACAGCCTTAGCTGTCCTGGAACTCACTCTGTAGACCAGGTTGGCCTCGAACTCAGAAATCCGCCTGCCTCTGCCTCCCGAGTGCTGGGATTACAGGCGCACACCACCACTGCCTGGCATTTTTTTTTTTTTAAAGATTTACTTATTATTATGTGAGTACACTGTAGCTGTCTTCAGACACACCAGAAGAGGGCGTCAGATCTCATTACAGATGGTTGTGAGCCACCATGTGGTTGCTGGGATTTGAACTCAGGACCTCCGGTAGAGCAGTCAGTGTCCTTAACCGCTGGGTCATCTCACCAGCCCCCCAGCCCACATTTCTAAGTGCATTTAAGTCATCAAAAGTCGCCCTGCTTTCTGGGGAAGTTGGAAGAATTATGCTGCCGTGGAGCCAAAGGACAGTTGGCAGTCTCTCCATTTAGCAAGTGCCTTGCCCCTGCCAGATCACCTTGCTGGCTAGAGGAGTCACGGAGGGAAAAGAAGTCTCTCTCCACCCACCATCTGCCGGGAGAACGCACATGAGCTCATCTGTGATGAGTGCTGTGTGGAGGGCTGCTGAGGGCTTTCCAGAAGCCACGGCCGAGCTTCCCGGGAACAGACAAGGCCTGGCACCGTCTGAGCCCAAGGAGCTGTGCAGGCAGAGGAGGGAAAGCCAGAGCTGCCTCAGGCTGCAGAAGAGCGGGCACATTGGGATAGCTGAGAGCAGGGCCCGAGCCTGCGGGTGGTTGCTGGGCAGGAGGCAGGCTGAGGCATTTCATGGCATGGGGAGGGACTGGTAATGATGGACACGCACCTCAGAGAGAGCGGTCCATGCTTTTAATGAAGTGAGTTTGTGGAGTAGGGCTGCAGAATTATAAATCCCCCCATGGAGGTATGAAGCGGTCAGGCCAGTGCGTCGTTCAGAAGGTGGAATGAACGGACGTTATGGCCGATGGTTTGCACTGAGTTCATCTCTCCCACAACAGCCTCAGCTGTGAAACTGCAGAGTGGGATTCTGTGGAAGGGCTTGACTTCTGTGGGTCAGAACTGAGACAAAAGCCTTTCCTTCTGGAGGGGGCGGTTCTTGCTTTCAAACACCTCCTCTTGATGCTCATGGAGTTCGTAGATAAGTTGTGTTACTATTGCGTGCCTTATAGACCAGGCTGCCCTCCAATTCATAGATCCACCTGCCTCTATCTCCCAGTTGCTGAGGTGTGTTCACCGCACCTGGACTAATGATAACTTTAAACAACATACAAATGAATCGGTCTCATAGCTTGTTTTATTTATTCTTCATGTGGCAGAAGCTACATCTTCCAGTGACCGTTCAACAGAGAAGCCCTGTGAGCCCCTGGGCCAAGTGGGAGTTAGAAGAGGCCAGCCTTCCTTTGCCATCGGGACTTGACACAGTTATTTGTTCATTGAGACGTGCAAAAGCCCAGTCAGCATTTCCTGTGAAACAGCTTAGCGTGCGGATGCTCAGCTTAGCGCAGATGCCAAGGGTTTCACGAGGCTCATAGCTACTCTTTCTTTGGTCTGAGCTTTGCGGAAACAGCTCCTTCCTCACACACACACACACACACACCAACAACAGGGTGGGAGGTGGGCGTGGGGTGACACCCAACCTGAGTGGCTTCCACCCTGATGCTAAGCTGTCTCTCATCAGGGCCATACAGGAGGCACTGAGGATGTCTAGCAAAGGCACAGCTAGGGGCTGGAGCAGAGGCTTGGTACAGAGCGCTCACTGCTCTTGCAGAGGCCCTGGGTTCAGTTCCCAGTACCCTTGTGTCACCACCACCAGGAACTCCAGCTCCATGGGACCTGATGCCTGTGGCTTCTGTGAGGTAGCATCTCCTACCCACACACACAATAAAAAAAAAGGTCAAGCCAGGTGTGGTGGCGCACACCTTTAATCCCAGCACTCAGGAGGCAGAGGCAGGCGGATCTCTGAGTTTGAGACCAGCCTGGTCTACTGAGGGAGTTCCAGGACAGCCATGGCTGTACAGAGAAACTCTGAGAAAAACCAAAAAAAAGCAAAAACCAAAACAATACAAAAAAAAAAGGTAAAACCTAACTTGAATTTAAGAAAGAAAGAAATTAGGCAAAACAAACTCCTAGGGCTCTGTGATTAGTGATCCCTATATCCATAACTGTGAGGAGCCATGAAGAGACAGACTGCGCCCTTCACGGGAAAAGGAATGTTCTCTCCAGACAGCCACCTTCAGACATCCCCACTCCAGCCTCAAATTTCCTGTCACCATGAGTCCCTGATGGTTTAGGATGAAGGGCAGTGGTTTGCCGGGCTGAGAATCCTCACCTCAAGTCAGTAGACCAGTAGAGGCTTAAGCCCTGAGGTACAGGAGACATCTTGCCTTTGGCATCTGTATTGTCTGCTAAGGGGTACTCTGGAATGTGGGCCGCTCATTGGGACGGTGAGTTCCTGGGACGGTGAGCTCCTGGGATGTGGAGCATCTAGGATGGGGTGGAGCACCTGGGACGGTGAGCTCCTGGGATGTGGAGCATCTAGGATGGGGTGGAGCACCTGGGATGGTGAGCTCCTGGGATGGTGGAGCACCTGGGATGGTGGAGCACCTGGGATGTGGAGCACCTGGGACAGTGAGCTCCTGGGATGGTGGAGCACCTGGGATGTGGAGCACCTGGGACATTGAGCTCCTGGGATGCGGAGCATCTAGGATGGGGTGGAGCACCTGGGACGGTGAGCTCCTGGGATGTGGAGCATCTAGGATGGGGTGGAGCACCTGGGACGGTGAGCTCCTGGGATGTGGAGCATCTAGGATGGGGTGGAGCACCTGGGATGGTGAGCTCCTGGGATGTGGAGCATCTATGATGGGGTGGAGCACCTGGGACGGTGAGCTCCTGGGATGTGGAGCATCTAGGATGGGGTGGAGCACCTGGGACGGTGAGCTCCTGGGATGTGGAGCATCTAGGATGGGGTGGAGCACCTGGGACGGTGAGCTCCTGGGATGTGGAGCATCTAGGATGGGGTGGAGCACCTGGGACGGTGAGCTCCTGGGATGTGGAGCATCTAGGATGGGGTGGAGCACCTGGGACGGTGAGCTCCTGGGATGTGGAGCATCTAGGATGGGGTGGAGCACCTGGGATGGTGAGCTCCTGGGATGGTGAGCTCCTGGGATGTGGAGCATCTAGGATGGGGTGGAGCACCTGGGACGGTGAGCTCCTGGGATGGTGGAGCACCTGGGATGGTGGAGCACCTGGGATGTGGAGCACCTGGGACAGTGAGCTCCTGGGATGTGGAGCATCTAGGATGGGGTGGAGCACCTGGGACGGTGAGCTCCTGGGATGTGGAGCATCTAGGATGGGGTGGAGCACCTGGGACGGTGAGCTCCTGGGATGTGGAGCATCTAGGATGGGGTGGAGCACGTAGGACGGTGAGCTCCTGGGATGGTGAGCACCTGGGCTGGTGAGCACCTAGGCTGTGGGCCGTGACCAGGATGGTAAGCACCATTGCAGCAGCACATGTCCTCGTCTGCTCAGGGTATTCACTGAATTGTCCTTTGCAAGGAAACAGACATGCTACGCGAGTAGCAGTCACAGAGCTGATCTTGCTCCATCTGAGTTCCATGCTGTGGTAAACCAACACCTTTAATGACAAGCATGTCGGGATCTCGTGGTCATCGGGAGACGGCTCTCCCGAGGAGGCTTTGAACTTCTGATCCCCCTTCCCCTTATCCCGAGTGCTGGGAGCACTACTGCATCCAGTTTTGTGTGGTAGTGGAGTTTGAACTAAGTGTGTTGTCTGTGGTAGGCAAATAGCACTAACTGAGCCACAACCCCAGTCCCTGCTTGGTTTAGAGACAGAGCTTCTATGTCCCAGGCTGGCCTCGAACTCAGGTTACAGGCTTGCGTCACTATGTTTGGCTTAAGTATCTGTTTGGCTTACCTTTGTGTGTCTGTGGCTTGTACCAGTAGGCTGTTGTGTTTGGTGGGGAGAGAGAGAAGTTTCTTCTGTGGCCCGTTGGCTGAGGATGTAATGTCTTTTTGTTGAGGTCCACAGGACCCACCATGTGACTAAAGTTAGGTTTCCTCTCCTGTACTTTATGAAAACCTCCAGCTTCTGCAGAGGGGACTCGATCCTTCTTCAGATGTTTTAATGTATTTTTGTTTGTGTTGGGACCTGTCCTGGGAGTCAGACAGGGACAATCACCATCAAGCACTTGGGCGGAAGTAATACTCAGCCAGGTGATGGAAGCAGGGTCCTTTATTCCCATCACTTAGGAGGCAGACACAGGCAGATCTCTTGAGTTCAAGGTCAGCCTGATCTACAAAGCAAGTTGCAAGACAGCCAGGGCTACTCAGACAACTCCTGTCTTGAAAAGCCAAGAGGAAAAAACATTCTCAGGATTGGAGAGATGGCTGAGCAGTTAAGAGTGTTAGGAGCCCTTGTTCCTGCGGAGGACTCGGAGTTGATTCTCAGCACTTGTGAGGTGGCTCACAAACAGCCAGCTGCCGTTTCCTCCTGCACCCATCTACCCTCAGGTGCAGTAACTTCTCCCTGTCACGGCTCTGCTCAGTTTCTTAAGATCTTTAGGAAGAGGCTGCCCTCAGGTGAAGAGACCTTAGCACTGCCCCGGTGGCCCCAGATGAAGGCCCATCCCCAGGATCCCAGGTCCCTCACAGAATCAATATAAGGTTGTCTCTCCCTGGTGGTTTTCCTGGGAGCAGCAGTGAGGGGCAGAGCTGCCTGAGGGTGGAGAACATGACTTAGAAATACTGCCTAGTAAGAGCTGTTAGTTGCACAGCCTTTGGCAAATCGCTTAGTATTTGGTTTTTAACATATGGTTTATGTATTATTATGTGTGAATGAATGGCGGGGTGGGCGGTCCTGAGTGTGGGAGCCGGAGGAAAACAGTGGGATTTCTGCTTTCTTCCCACTGTTCTCTGCGGTCGGGAGACTGAACGACTGTTGTCAGGCCTGCTCAGCGAGCAGCTTCCCGGAGCCAGCCATCCCGTCAGCTCTTTTATTTCCAGTTTTTCAGCTGTAAAATGGAGCAGCGTTTTACTCTAGAATGAATTTTTTGGGTAACATCTTGTATGTAGAGTCCTTCTGTTTGAAGAGGGAAGTATTAACTGTACATCCTTCTGGGATCCTTTGAAGTCTGTCTCCCTCTAGGGCAGTAGCTATCAACCTGTGGGGCGTGACCCCTTTGGGAGTCACATATCACGCCCTGCATATCAGACATTCACATTACGATTCATAACTGTAGCAAAAGTACAGTTATGAAATAGCAATGGAAACAGTAGCCTGGGGGGTCACCACAGCATGAGGAACTGTATCAAAGGTCACCGCTTTTGGCTTTTGGGAGCGGAGACCACGGCTCCAGGGCCATGATAAGGACATGAGTTTGCTCTCTTTGTTCCTGCCCCTGAAGCACTTCACACTGAGGATGTCTTCAGGCAGTGTGTGTGTGTGTGTGTGTGTGTGAGTGTGTATATGTATGTCCGCACCCCAGCACAGGTCTGGATTTGGTAATGTTTCTAGCTTGTACAATGCTCTTTCTTCCTTTCTTTTGTTCTTTCGTTCTGTTTTTTAGGCTGGGTCTTGCTGAGTAGCCTGGGCAGGCCTTAACTCTCCTGCCGTCACCCTCCCAAGCTCTGGGATTCCAGGGCTGTGTCCCTTACATACACAAGATTTCCAGAGAGTTTTTTTATTTCTTCCTTTTTGTTTAGCTTGATGGATGAAACCATAGAAATGGAAGGAGAGTGGGAGGTGGCTCATTTGCTGACGTGCTTGCTGGGAAAGTATAGGACCCAAGTTCAGACCCTCAGCAGCCGTGTTGAAGCTGGGCATGGCGACTTTAATCTGTAACCTCAGCACGGGGGACGCAGAGGCAGAGACAGTCTACATCTCTCACTAGCCAGCTAGTCCAGGGGGATTGGTGGCTCCAAGTTAAGAAAATGATCCTTCCTCAAAAGCAATAGGTGATGAGTTTAGGAAGATGTCCAGCATCGATCTCTGCCCCCACTGCGTTCGCACAAGGAAATATGATGAAGGAAAAGGGAGCTTGCTGTGCCTTTTGTCCTGAGGTGGGCAAGCCTGTACTTGGACTCTGAACTCTATCCTCCCTCTGTTTAGCTCGGGGTCCACCCAGAGGCTGAGCCAGTCATCCCTGTCTCATTTGGTTCTCATCCGGGAGCCTAGGAAAGCCTGTGAGGAAGGAATCTAGGGGAAGAACCCCGGGGGAATCTGTGTGAGGGAAGGGACACAGAGTGCTGAGGGGTGGGTGAGGCAGCAGGCTGTTGGTTTATTTGTTTAATTTCTTTTTGTTTGCTTTGTTTTGTTTTTTGAGACAGGGTTTCTTTTTGTATAGCCCTGTATAGCCCTGACTGTCCTACAACTAACTCACTTTGCAGATGAGGCGGGCCTTGAAATCAGAGAGATCCGCCAACTTCTGCCTCCTGAGTGCCGGAAGTGTGCCACCACTGCCGGCTTCACAGTGTATTAAAAAAAATTAATGTATGTATTGTATATGGACACATACATACCGTGGCATACAGATGGAGGTCAAGGGAGAATGTTCAGGAGTCATTTCTTCCTCCGTGTGGGTCCCAAGGACCAAACCCAGTTCCCAGGTGTGACAGCACACACTTGGATCTGCTGCGCCCCCCACCAGCCTACCAGCCTGCTTTTAGCTTAGTTTTCTTGTTTGTTTTTTCAAGAGAAGGTCTCTCTGTGTAGCTCTGGCTGTCCCAGAACTCACTCTGTAGACCAGGCTGGCTTCCAGCTCATAAAGACCCAGAGCGTGCTTCTTAGTAAAGATTGCTGAATCACACTGGGAAGTAAATCCTGTGGACTGAGATTGCTTCCCCTGTGCCTCAGACTGGGTGTTCTGTGGGGCCTGCGAGATGCCTCACTGCGTGAAGGGAGGGCCTGGGTTCAGATCTCTCACCCAATAGAAGAAAAGCTGCGTATGGTGTGATATGAGGAGGCACAAACAGGATTCTGGGAGCTTGCTGGCCTGCCAGCCTACAGTGAGAGACCCTGGCTCAAAAATGTGCTGCACAGCGCTGCCTCCACTGTAGCCCTCTGGATTGCAGAGTGTGGGGCTAGTGTGAGTCTAGGGCCACCCTGGTTATACAGCAAGTCGAGGCCAGCCTGGGCTAAGAGGGGAGATGCTGTCTTTTTTTTTTCTTTTTAAGATTTATTTATTGTTATATGTGAATACACTGTAGCTGTCTTCAGACCCCATAGAAGAGGTCGTCAGATCCCATTACAGATGGTTGTGAGCTACCATGTGGTTGCTGGGATTTGAACTCAGGACCTTCTGAAGAGCAGTCTTAACCACTGAGCCATCTCTCCAGCACAGAGACCCTGTCTTAGTAACAGCAAATGGAATCAATAGAAGAAAGACTTTCAAGACTGTTCTCTAGTATACACACACACACACACACACACTTAGAAACTTACATCAACAAGAAGTGAATTGCCAGGTTTTCCAGATGTCTCATCTTAAGGAAACATTTCCTCATTTGGTCTACTGGAAAAGTTTTCCTTTGCTCTGAAATATGCTCTGCGCCCACGTAACTTAAAAATAAACATATTTTGACTGTTCAGAGCCCCATCTGCGTCGGGTTTGTAGCTCTGTGTCATTCATTTGGGAATTGCACTACATAAAAATAAAGGCAGAAGATCCCACATCCTTTAACTCTAGAGATTTGAGGAATTTCCTTAGGGTGTTTGGTGTGTCCTGGACCCTCCCCTGCACACCGGATCGATCGATCACTTGTTCTGAACTAACAGCTCCTGCTCTTTGAGGCAGCCACAGCATCCACACTACCCAGAGGGGGCTTGTAGCTCAGGGTCGCTCAGGTCCCAACCCCCCAGCTGCCTGCCGTGATTGGGTGTAATTTGTTTGTCAAGTCCACGCTGGAGATTTGTCCTGGGGTGACATACTCGGCCTTGTAAAGGTGGTGGTCAGCATCTGAGGGAAGCTGTGATTCTCTCAAGAGTGTGTTGTTAGACAGTGAGACTGAGCCGTGCCCTCCTCCCTGGCATCCTGTCCCACACATTCCTGCCATGTTGCTGTCTGTCACTGGGTCCTCACAAGAGCTGTGCAGATGGCCAGCACCATTTCCCTGAACCTCCAAGAGCTGTGCAGATGGCCAGCACCATTTCCCTGAACCTCCAGGAAAGAACGAAAGCATCTCTTCCTTATAACGCACGCAGCCTCAGGCATTTCCTTATAGTAACCCCACCTGACCGACGTCGTCCTACCTTGCTTGTTGTGTCAGAATAAATGGCTCGCACTTAGGAGAGGGCCTTTCCTTCTCTCAGATAGATGCAGGTCCTTCCAGCGGACATCTGTGTTTTGGAACCTCACTGTCTTAGGGCTTCTGTGATGAAACACTCTGACCAGAGCAACTTATACCTTCTCTACACAGTTCATCCAAGGAAGTCAGGGCAGGAGCTCAAGCAAGGCAGGAACCCGGAGGCAGGAGCTGACGTAGAGACCATGGAGGGTGCTGCTTACTGGCTTGCTCCTCACGTCTTGCCTATAGAACTCACAACCACCAGCCCAGGGATAGTACCACCCACAGTGGCCTGGGTCCTTCCCCATCAATTACTAATTAAGAAAACACCCACAGACTTGCCAACAACCTGATCTTATGCAGTCATTCTTAATTGAGGTTCCATCCTCTCAAGATGACTTTAGCCTGTGTCAAGTTAACATCAAATTAGCCAGGACAACCACACGGTGCCCACCACCACCACCTTCCGCATTTATGTAGTCTCTGTAGCACCAGTGTAAGCTGACGGGGCAAGAGCTGGGGAGGGGAGGGGAGGAGAGGGGAGAGGGCTTCCAGTAGCAATGTCAGCAGCCAGATGGCAGCTTTCCCTGTCCAGGTGTGGAAGGACAGAGGCGCTGGGCCAGACGGGTGGGAGGCTGGGGTTGTGGAGTGTGTGTGTGTGTGGTGTGTGTGTGGTGTGGTGTGGTGTGGTGTGCTGGTGGCTGGCCCTCGCCTGGGGGAGGCATTCTCCTCTCTTTCTTTCCTGCACTTTTTATGTTGGTAATCTCTTTTCTTCAAAGCCTTCTGAACTGTGCTGCCCCACCCTGAGTCCCACAGGACCTGTTGGAATCCCTCTAACCACCCAGTGGAGAGAATTACAGTTTTGTGGGAAGAGTGAGAAGAATTTGCATTGCAAACGCTAGGCTGTCCAATCTTATCCCATATTTATCGCAGGAACCAGATGACGGCTGGTTGGTTAGTTGGTCAGTCTGTCCTGCTCTATCGTCCCGCCCTTTCTGTCTCTGTCTCTTGCGTGTCTCACTCTGGCCCAGGCTCATCTAGCACCTGCTGTGTGGCTGGCCTCTGATTTACAAATCATCTCCCCGCCTCAGCTTCCTGAGTGGTGGGATTTCAGATATGTGATGAGCATGGTTTAAAAAAAAGGCCTTTTAGACATGTAAAAATAGCTTAGGAACCCCACCACACCCAGGGCTGCCCCTGAAACCCAGAACCCACTGACATCACTTACTCGAGGTTACCAGACACAGTCCTAGAACCCCACGATGCCCACTGGACAGAATATGAGGAGAGACCAAGAGCAGCGCTCTGCTCCGCACATCTCCGGAGGTGCCATCTTGATTTGTCCTGTGGCTGAAGAGTCTCCCCCAGGATCCTGACCATTAAATCAGAGACTTCTGTTAGAGGCTGGACCTGACCCTTAGCTAAGATACATCACACAGGTGAGCAGC
The DNA here is from genome assembly GCF_947179515.1 of Apodemus sylvaticus. Taxonomy (NCBI): domain Eukaryota; kingdom Metazoa; phylum Chordata; class Mammalia; order Rodentia; family Muridae; genus Apodemus; species Apodemus sylvaticus. Next base: position 5,021,885 of record NC_067490.1, read on the forward strand.
CTTGGGGAGCCAGGTGTAGGACCATAGTTAGGCATTTAGAGTGTGAACCTTGTGTGATGACCCTCAGCATAGTAAAGTAGAACTTTTGTTAGGCTACATGTGTCTGCTTCCTGCTCCTGCCAAGGTGTGAACCACAACACGTGGCATAAGGGGCTTGGTGAGTTCTTTGCTTTTCTTCTGTGGGGTGGAGAGGAAGGGACTTCTTTTTTTGTTTTGTTTTGGTTTGGTTTTTTAGAGACAGGGTTTCTCTGTATAGCCCTGGCTGTCTTGGAACTCACTCTGTAGACCAGGCTGGCCTGGAACTCAGAGATTCGCCTGCCTCTGCCTCCCAAGTGCTGGGATTAAAGGCGCACACCACTATCGCCCGGAGGGACTTGTTAATACTGAGTGCATGTGTAGCCTGTGGCCCTGTTTCTGGTCTGGCCTCTCCTCTAAGGCTAGGAGGGTCTTGGCCTGGCTGGCCACAGCTGCCCTGTATAGAAAACACTGAGCCCTAGGGGCTGCCGAGCAACTGTGGGACTGTGGGACTGGGGGGGGGGGGTTCTGTGGGCCTGTGGACCTAGGGGGGTATCTGTGGGACTGTAGGCCTGGGGGGGTATCTGTGGGACTGTAGGCCTGGGGGGGTATCTGTGGGACTGTAGGCCTGGGGGGGGGTAATCTGTGGGACTGTGGGCCTGGGGGGGGGGGCTGTGGGACTATGGGCCTGGGAGGGGGAGCTGTGGGCCTGTGGGCCTGGGGGAGGAGCTATGGGACTGTGGGCCTGGGGAGGAAGCTGTGGGACTGTGGGCCTGGTGGGGGGGTGGGGGGTGGGGAAGCTGTGGGACTGTGGGCCTGGGGGGGAGCTGTGGACCTGGGGGGGGAGGCTCTGCTCTGTCCTTGCGCACACTTACTAGCCTGGCCTTCCCTCTCATTCCCACCTCAGGCACTCTCCAGAAAAGCCCTTCCGGTCTCTTTTCCTACCTCACTGCATCCCTAAGGTCATGCCAGTTCTCTGCTTCTAGAGCCCGAGCTTGGCCATCAGGAAATCAGAGTGGAGCCTCTGACTGAAAATCGAAGGGGTCGCGTCCTGAGCAGGCAGGGCTGTGGATCCACACAGGGCAGGTGCTGCTTGGGGAGCACAGCAGCTTAGTGGCTGGGACTTTGGTTCTTAAGCCCTGTTAGCAGAGAATGTTACAACACTGCCTCAGCGCCCTCCCCAGTGAGTCTGCCTATGCAGTGGTGTGAGGAGCTAAGGACCTCATTTGGCAGGGTTTCTAGCAGAGCCTGCCTAGGCTAGTGGAGGCTAGCGCTTGCTAAACGTTAGGGTTACCTTTAAACCTAACAGCTGTGCTGTGCTGGGGAGAAGACACTGGGCTAATATGGCTGCCACCCGCCCCCACCCCCACCCCATCCCAGTGCGCCTTTGGAGAGACTTAGGGGGAAGAGAACGCAGCAAGAAGCTTTCACAGAGGCCGTCCCATAAAACATGGTTTCCCGAGAGGGCTGAGGCTGGCTGAATTCTGCAGTCCAGTCAGTCGTCGAAGAACAACAGTAAATGAGACTGTGCCCTTTATACAGATGACCACAAAGCTAGCCCTCTGACTGCGGGGCTGACGGTCGCTTCGACGTATTGAAGTTTATATACTGTTTTTAATAGTGGATTCCCGGGGTGCAGATGTAGTTCAGTGGGAACCTGGCTTCCATCCTCAGCAGCTCAGTAAAGAAGGAGGAGAAAGTTAAGTCTACGACTCGGTCGTAGCTGGTAAAGCATATGGCTCCGGGTCCTTTGTGGAAGGCTTGGGAGTTCGGCTCCAGTGAAGGTCCCCTGCGGACCACTACTTCTGACAGGAAATGAAGCCCTGACTTGGGGCTCCTCCTCTGGGACCACGGCCTGCCTCCCTGATGTGTTGGGCTTCTGCAGTCTGGTTGACTGCTCTTCTGAGCTCACTGCTCGCTGTGCGTGGGCTGCTGCAGGTGACTTCACTAACAGAGGTGCCTTCTGTACCCGGCATTTTCTGTGCCAGCTCCCAACTTCAAGCCATGCCAGTTCAAATCCTAGCTTAGCAGTTATAGGGCATTTAGTCCTTGGGGTGGCCCTGAAGCCTGCTTCATTTACAAAGTGGCAAGACCCCACTAGCATGGCGCTGAGTCAGGTGCCGGGGTCCACAGCACACAGCAGCTTCTGGTAATAGTTGCAGAACGATGCCCTCTGTGTCAGTGCTTCCCGGAGGTCTTCCTGTCCTGCGTGCGAGGCCTTTCCCTGTTACCCGGAGCCTGGCTTCTGTCTCTCATCACGGCATTCATGATGTTCCATTGTTATTTCCTGTTTGCGCTTCCTGTCCAAGTTTAGCCAGTTCTTGAAGTATGTAGCATCTGTGTCTTGGCTACAGCTTTTCCTTGGGCCTGGTGGACTGTCCTCCGCTGTGTGCTGGAAGGCTTTGGGCAGCTGTAGGCCGTGCTGGTCCTCCCTGACTAAACCGCTGCTAAAGAGTGGATCTGCTCACCCACTCACAACTAGGAGGTTAGAAGTGTTTTCCTGGTGCCCACCCATCCCCACCCCGTCTCCCTGCCCCCCAAACAATCAGGGCAGTTTTTGAAGATGCACAGAGCATTTGAAACAACACTCAGTCCACCTGCCCGCCTGCCGTGCCAGGCTTTACTCAGTCTGCGGTCTGCCCTTAGGAGTTCCTGAGCTGGGTGCTAACTGCCTGCCTGGGGCGATGTCTGTGAAGTAGGTGGCACTTTGGAGATTAGAGACTGGACAGCCACGAGTTCAAGACCTGCCTTGTTTACATGATCCCCAGGACTGACCCCTCTACCCCAGAGATTGCACAGGCCTGGAGGCCATGCTGCAGTTCTAGCCTGGGGGCTGGGGGCTGGGGGCTCTGCCGGGAGCCTGCTTTATGGCACTCTGCCATTGCTGAGGACCTGGCGCTAACTTGTCCCCTCTTCCTACAACTGCTATCCCAGCCTCTCCTTGGGAGCCATACGGACGTCAGCCATGATCTTTGGAGGGACTGCTGCTTTCTGTAGGCACACTGTGGCTAGGGCCTGGTTCCTGCAGCTGCAGTGTGTCAGGGACACAGACAGCGGACTGCGGTGTGACAGGATGTGGACAGTCAGCCAGAATGGGCACGGGGGTAAGAAAGAGCGCGAGAGAGCCCAGAAATATCTATTTTAGTGACTTCTTTCCCAAAGTTAAAAATAGTTAATCTTGCCTTATCTGTGCCTTATCCCAGAGCACAGAGGACACACAAAGGCGAGTTTGTGTCAGACTTTCTGTCAGAATACACTGTTGGGCAAAACATGTTTTCTTCTGAATGTTTCAAATAAGAAAACACTAGCGACTAGGAACCAGGGTTTACTGTGACTATCTGGCTTTAAAGTAGCAGGCTATGCTAGTTAGTCATAGTAGCAGAAAGTCTGCTTTTTAGCCATGAATCACTAGGGCTCCAGCCTGTTAACATCACTACATTTTCTAATTGCATTAGAGTCTCTCTGTCTGTCTTTCTTTTCTTTTCTTTTCCTTTCCTTTCTTTTCTTTTCTTTCCTTTTTCTTTTCTCTTTCTTTTCTTTTCTTTTCTTTTCTTTTCTTTTCTTTTCTTTTCTTTTCTTTTCTCTTCTTTTTGACAGGATTTCTCTGTGTAGCCCTGGTTGTCCTGGAACTCACTCTGTAGACCAGGCTGGCCTCAAACTCAGAAATCCTCCTGCCTCTGCCTCCCAAGTGCTGGGATTAAAGGCGTGGGCCACCACTACCTGGCTTGCTTTCTTTTTCTTCTTTTTCCAAACATTGCTGGGTGATCCTCACCTCTCAATCCTCCTGACTACACACCCACACCTTTCCCCCCACACCCTCCCCAAGCACCACACAGACCTTCTGATTGTATATTTTTATTTTATTTGGTTCTTTTGGACAGGGTATATCTGTGTAGCCTTGGCTGTTTGACAGCTTGCTTTGTAGCCCAGGCTGGCCTCTGAGTTCTGTAGAGTTCCAACTGCTTCTGTCTTCACGGGCTGGGATTAAAGGCTACACACCAGCCAACACACCAGCTTGTTTGCATATTTAAAAAAACCAACCACAATTCAAGGCAGGACTAACCCTGTCTTAGCGTAAGGCCTGGGATGAGAATGAGACACCACAGCATCTTCTGAGGCCTGGAGAACACCGCCTTCCTACTGCCTTGAGTCAGGGCGTTTCCACAAACACAAAGAACCTTTTCAGGGCCGGGACCCCCTCTGCTCAGCTGCTTTCATTCCTTGAAACAAGTACTTGGTAATTGAGAGCCCAGAGCCCTGGGGCCTGGGCTGTGTGTCCTGTCGTGTACATGAGGTGTGTCCACTCCTCCTCCTGTGGATGCTCACAACAGTCTGGTGTCATTTAAAGGGTGCTCTGACTTTCCCCAGCCTGGTTGCCATGGTACTCGGCCCTTCCCATGGCCCCCAGGAGGAGGAAAGCTGCTGTGGGAGCTGCTGCTAGGCACCAGAACCAGTCCTGACTGGGGCCTGACCTTGCCGCCCAAGTATTCTCACTGTGTTGCTTTTAGGCGTGGCTTCGAGTGGAGTAAGCTGGGTCCTACCCTTGAGCAGTTTACAGTCTTGGAGCCACACAAAGCAGGCTGTAAATACAAGTGTTAAGGGTTGGCTCCAGGTTGTCCCTGCTTTGTGACCTTGGGCCAGTTAGCCTGGAACTCAGTTTGTCTCCTTGGAGAGAATTGTATGCATTTCTTATTAGGATCCAATAATCAAAGATCACTTGGAATGGTCAGTGGCACCCAGTAGTTAATGAGCACTGCAGTCCCCAGCACATAAGTGCATGCGCGCACTCAGCCTGAGGGCAGGAGGAGGCGGAGCAGGAGGGAGGAGTGCTTGGGTAGGAAAGGCATCCTTGTTGGAGCTGGCAGAGAGGACATCTGGAGATGGTGCCCAAGCAAGTGGGCTGTGCACAAGGTTCCCGTGGGGGAAGGGTCTGGATATATCTGAGAAGCCACCAGGAAACTGGCAGGGTAGTAGAAAGTTAGGCTGGGTGTGTGCTTGGAGGCTAGGACATGAATTCCCTGGTAGATAGGCAGTAAGGGAGCCTGTGCAAGCCTTGGAGGCTAGGACATGAATTCCCTGGTAGATAGGCAGTAAGGAGCCTTTGCAAGCCTGCCCTGTTCACGCAGGCTTGCTTCTCGGGTACGTAAAGGGCTAAGCAAGAGAATCGGGAGTTCACCGCCGGCTCCAGTAACTTTTTAAGATTTATTTATTTATTTATTTTATGTATATGAGAACACTGTAGCTGTCTTCAGGCACACCAAAAGAAGGGATCAGACCCCATTACAGATGGTTGTAAGTCACCATGTGGGAATTGAACTCAGGACCTCTGGAAGAGCAGTCAATGCTCTTAACCACTGATCCATCTCTCCAGCCCTGGCTTGAGTAACTTAAGAGAGACTGTGTCTCAGTTTTAAAATGAGATCTGGGGCTGGAGCTGGAGGTCGAGTGCTGGCTTCCCATGGTTAAGGCCCCAGGTAGATCCCAACATTGACCAAGACAACCGCAGCAGGGAGCCGTTTAACACCAGGCTCCTGAGCTCTGGACCAGCAAAGGGATGATGAAGCCCAGATAGATGAGTGAAGGGTTGAGCGAGGGACCTAAGCTGCTCTGGTGAGGGCTGATGGTGCACAGGGAGACTGGAGGTGCCCTAGACACACACACACACACACACACACACACACACACACACACATGCAGGTGGTGGGGGTGGGGGGAGGAGAAAGCAAGGGGGGTAGAGAAGGGGCAAGTTATTAGAAAGAAACAACTCCTCCTGGGTTCCTCATGACCGATCTGAGCCAGCTTCGTCAGGCTGTAGTTAGACTACAGCAGCAGGAGACAGAGCTCACTCCCTCCCTGTGCATCCAGATGGCCTGCTTTGTCAAGCTGGCCTGGGTCACAGCTTCTGCATCCTGGTGGCTGCTGTCTGGCTTTGCCTGCCTGGAACCTCTGCACCTCCAGAGACGGAGCATGCCAGCCTCCCACGTGTGAGCAGAGGCTGCCGCCGCCGAGCTGGCCTAGGTCTAGCCTGCTGGTCAGGCTGCAGCTGGGCCCTGGTGCCCATTGCATTTGAGACTGTGAAGGACAAGGCACAGTGAAGGGAGAACAGGGTTTTATAGCCGCGGAGCCTTCTGCGAGTCATTGGAGGGACTGGGATTTCACGCTTGCAGTCAGCCTGTCAAGAGGACTCCGTCACAGCCGAGCTGTAGCAGTGTGATAAGGGAGCACCCTAGTGTCCTCTGGAGAGGCCTTAGCCTGGGCAGTTTGGGAAGTGTGCTCTCGCAACAGGGAGCCTGGGCGCAAGTCGGCCTCACGGTTATTATGACTTTAGAACAAACCCTGGCCCTTGTTTTTTTACTCACTGTGTTGTGCCCCACCCCACACACCATCCCTCGGTCATCTGGTCTTCACAGCCACCTCTCTGAGGGGCACACTTGTGCCCCTGCCCTGCACTGTGCCATCTGCAGTGAGCTGGTTACCTTCCTTGCTCTGTGTTCATTGTTTGTCGTTCAGTTGTCACTCGGGGCATGTTATACAGAGCTGCCGTGTGTCACACGCTTGTTCTGCAGGCGAGGGAGGAGACTGGGACGCGGCACGGTGAAGCAGGCCACCTCGAGGTCAGGGGACTGGGACGCGGCACGGTGAAGCAGGCCACCTCGAGGTCAGGGGACTGGGACGAGGCACGGTGAAGCAGGCCACCTCTGGAGGTCAGGGGACAGCCTATAGCATGGCTCTTGCCTCCCACCTCCTGCTGTTGTGCTCAGCTTGTCAGACTTGGTGGCCTTGTCAGACTTGGTGGCCTTGTCAGGCTTGGTGGCCTTGTCAGGCTTGGTGGCCTTGTCAGGCTGGGCAAGCACCTTTACCTGCGGAGCCATCTCGCCAGTCCCCAGTGCCTAGAGTTTAAGGTTCAGAGCCTAAAGACCCTGCGTCAGGCTCTTGACAAGAGGCTTTGGCATTTAAAATGAGCCTGGGCTGTGTAGGGAGAACACATCTCGGCAGAACAGAGTTCAGAAGATCCTGCACCCATCCGGGAGGTGATGTTTGGGTGGTGGTGACACCAGGCTGAAACTCGAGCACTCACTTTACCACCGACCTCCCTAGCGTGAGTGATTTCAGTCCAGCTTCCAGTCGGCCTCGGGAGCCTGCTTACCAACTTCATGTACAGCACAAAGGAAGCCGGGAGGTGGTGGCACACACCTTTAGTCCCCGCACCAGGGAGGAAAGGCAGGGGGGCCTTTGAGTTCGAGGCCAGCCTGGTCTACAGAGTTGCAGGACAGCCAGGGCCACACAGAGAAACCCTTGAAAAACCAAAAAAAGAAAGAAAGAAAAAATGAAATAAAGCAAAGGAATTGGTCTGGATGCTTTCCCAGCCCCTTCCTCACCAAAGCCTCTGGTTTCTAGAACTCTCCTGTGATATAGACAATGAGATGAGCAAACGCTGTTGTGTTTGCTTAGACTACATCTGCTATTTATTACGGTGTGTCGTGTTCATGCGTGTGTGTGGTGTGTGTGGTGTGTGTGGTGTGTATATATGTGGGGGGTATGTGGTTTGTGTTTGTGTGGTGTGTGTGTGTGCATGCGTGTTTGCATGTGTGTGTGTGGGTGGGTGTTTCTGGGAATTTAACCCACAGCAATTCCTCTGTGGCAAGTAGGCAAGTACTCTACCACTGAGCTTTATTCCCGGCCACCCCCACCCTTATAACCACTTCTTTGAACAGTCGAGTACCACAGTGTTTGCTCTGTAGTTTATAGCATACCCACAGGTGTGTACACCACCACCACAAAGAAATCCTGGAACGGTTAGGATTCACCTAGCATGTTTCTGTAGTGCCTCCCACCACAAGCACCACGATCTCCTTCCTGTGTGGGGTTTGCGCCCAGGGCACACCCGTGTGAGCAGGTCTGTGGCTCACTGTTAGGCGATTGAAGCCTGTCTGGTGAAGTCGGCTGCACCCACTCTGCTGAGCGTCAGTGATCCTGTGTCGTGCTGACTGGGACGCTGTATGTTGTTCACTTTTCTTAGCTAACGTGTGGAGGTAGGCCTGTGTCTCTCTCATAGTAATGGCTTATACGGCAATAATAGATTGAACTTTCTGAAGACCTGCCAGGCTTTCCTAAGTGGTTGCATCAACCCTTGTCCTCCCGGAGCCTGAGGTCCCGGAGCCTGTGTCCTCGCGTGTTTGTTACTCCTGTTTTCACTCTAGCTGGCCGTTTTGTGTTGTTTTTTGGTTTGTTTTTCAGTTTTTTGAGACAGGGTTTCTCTGTGTAGCCCTGGCTGTCCTGGAACTCACTCTGTAGACCAGGCTGGCCTCGAACTCAGACATCTGCCTGCCTCTGCCTCCCAAGCTTGCCATTAAAGGTGTGCGCTACCACCTCAGGCTATGTCAGCTGTTTAAAATGGGTACACATTATTTTCCTTCAAGGTGAACTTTTTTTTTGAAGATTTATTTATTTATTATATGTGAGTACACCATTGCTGTCTTCAGACACCAGAAGAGGGTATCGAATCTCATTACCAATGGTTGTGAGCCACCATGTGGTTGCTGGAATTTGAACTCAGGACCTTTGGAAGAACAGTCAGTGCTCTTTTTTTTTTTTTTTTTTTTTTGATTTGGTTTTTTCAAGACAGGGTTTCTCTGTTATAGCCTTGGCTGTCCTGGAGCTCACTATGTAGACCAGGCTGGCCTTGAACTCAGAAATCCGCCTGCCTCTGCCTCCCAGAGTGCTGGGATTACTGGCATGCGCCACCACCACCCTGTCAGTCAGTGCTCTCTTAATTGCTAAGTCATCTCTCCAGGCCTCAAGATGAACTCTTAACTGTGTTCCCCAGGATGACTATAAACTTTTCAGCTCAAAAATCCTCCTGCTCAGTCTCTGGAGTAACTTGGAGGAACTGCTAAGTGGCTATATACAGTGATTTAAAAAAAATGTTTACTTCATAGGTAACAGTATCAGACATCTCTTCACAGGTTTATCTGCCATTTACATTTTCAAAGCCATTGGCTGTATTGGGCTTGATCTGCTTCTTAATTATTGAGTCCTGCGGAGTGCGCTCGCTCTCTTGGAAGGGTTCGTTTGAGAGTCCAGAGCTCCACTCATGTTGCTGGTCGCTCCGGCTGCTCTCGCAGACTAAACATTACTGTCTGAGGAGATGCTTTGAAATCAGCGATCAGCAGCGGAAGCATATAAACCGACATGGCCTTCAGGCCTGCGGAGGGTCCCGTGTGTGGGAGGGGAGGCGGCCGCAGGAACTGCACAGCAAAACCGCACCGCCTTCCTCTAGACATTGGACATCTTTGGATTGTCTGATTTCTTCCATTTCTTTTGTGACTGTGATTGACATCTTCCAAAAGGCTTGTCAAGGCTGGTGTCTTTGAAAAGACGCTGACATATTGGATTAATTTAATGTGATTTTCAGTTATTCTCAGGGCTGGGGTATGGCTGGGTTGTAGTGCACTTGCTAGCATGCGTGAACACCTCCATGGTCAGTCCCCAGCCCTGAAACCACAACAGAATGCTTGTGTCATGTTTGTTCAAGTGTTAGGGTTTTCTTCCCAGAGGGTGGCAGGGCTGAGTTTTAGGGCTGTCATTCTGAGGACTGTGGCCTTAGACCAGGCTGCCAAGGCTGCAGGAGAATCCCTAGAGAAAGGGAGAGCCTGTACACAGATGCTGACGCACCTCTCCTCAGTGGAAGGCGTTTGCAGAAAGCCAGGGAGGGCGGAGGCTGTCCCCTCGTCCCCAGGACCACTGGTCTCTGGAGCTTGCCTGGGTCTGCCGAGCTGTACCCGGGCTCCGCTCCAGACCCCTGTCTGGTTATCGTCTGTTTCCCCTATGGCAGCCGAGTGTAGCTCAGGACGCTGGCCTGCAGCCCTTCCCCTGAACCTTCTGCAGGAATAAAACCCTTGAGAGCGTTGCCTCCTACCTAGAGTTAGAAACCGGGCCTCACGACAAGCTGGCTTTGCTCCAGCCTGCCCGTGCTCCTCCACATGTGAAACCTGTTTGTTTTGGCCAAGACTTTTAAAGAAAATACCTTCCACACACATCCCGACTAGAACAGCCCTGCCTTGTTCTCCTCCCCCCACCCCACCCCCGCCTTTCTTCCCCTCCCTAGTTTCTTCTAGATGGTTGCCCACACCTCTCCTTGCCTTAGTGTCTGTCCTTCTGCAAGCAACGGCCACGAGAGGCCATTCCTGGTCACTCAGCAGCAGAAAATCCTCTGGAGTTTAACGGTTAGACATACTTGAAGGTTGTTGGACTGCATTTTTTTACTCTGTGTGTATGTGTGTGTGCACACGTGTGTGTGAGCACTGGACTGACTGAGCTGTCCCCTCTTCCCTGTCTCCCATTCTCCAATGTCTTTAGCTGTCACACCAAGAACTGATGCCTTGATACCAGCTTGCCTCAAAGACTGCTGGGGGTGGGGTGGGGGTGGGGTGGGGGACTCTCAGACTTTCTGATGTCGGCAGACTGTAGTCGTTGCAGTGATGCTGAGGGAAGCTGAGGGCTGGGACCGTATGCAGTCCTGTGCTCCTGTTTCTCTAGCCTTGGTTCTTGCTGTTTTTAAACTCAAAGGCATGAACACCTGCTGTTACTGCCTGTCATTAAAAGGCCCAGTGGGACCAGGCATGGTGGTGCACGCCTTTAGTCCCAGCTCTTGGAAAGGCAGGCAGATCTCTGAGTCGGAGGCTAGCCTGGTCTACAGAGCAAGTTCTGGGTTAGCCAGGGCTACACAGAGAAGCCCTGTCTCAAGAAACAAAAGTAAGCAAGCAACGACAACAAAGACCCAGTGGGTGAATATGGACATCCACTTCTTATTTAATTTTTTAATTTTATTTAATTTTATATTTTTTTCGAGACAGGCTTTCTCTGTGCAGCCCTGGCTGTCCTGGAACTTGCTTAGTGGACCAGGCTGGCCTTGAACTCACAGAGATGTACTTGCCTCTATCTCCCACGGGCTGGGATTTTAGGTGTGCTGCAACACCCATGCCCAGCAGATATCTGCTTCATAACATTTTACATTTTGGGCCAGAGATGCAGCTCAGTTGTTGAGTTGCCTTGCTTGCTCTAGACCCTGGGTTTGATCCCCAGGGCTGGGCGGGGAGAGAGGCTTCATTGGTAATTGCTGCCCAGTCACTGGATGTGCAGCAGACCCTAAGAAAGGGGTTGGTGTGTTTCCTGAGTGGCGCTACTGCTCTGGAGCCTGAATCTCTCCTGTCTCTGGCAATGGGGCTGCTAAGGGAGGCTCGGCGATTTCTTTTCATACTGGCAACCGTGGTCCATAGCGTTTGCTGAAGGAGGATGCAGACAGACCAACTCACCTCTCCCATAGAGTGGGTCAGACCAGGGCCAGGGACTGACTGCCAGGTGCTGGCCGTGCCTGCTCTCTCAGGGCTTTTATCCCGCGCGTCGTCTCCATCTTATCCCCCAACTCCCAGCTGAGGACCTAACCCAGGGCCTTTGTACTTGCTATCACTGAACTAAATCCTCCCATCCCCCACCCCCGTTTTTCTGACATCCTCTCAGTGAACCTGGTTCTCACTGATTAGCTAGTTCTGCTGGCCAGGGAGCTCAGGGAGCCTCCTTTCTGCCTCCCAGCAGCAGGGTTATGGCTGCCTGCTGCACACCTGCCTGCTGCACACCTGCCTGCTGCACACCTGCCTGCTGCACACCTGCCTGCTTCACACCTGCCTGCTTCACACCTGCCTGCTTCACACCTGCCTGCTGCACACCTGCCTGCTGCACATCTGCCTGCTGCACACCTGCCTGCTTCACACCTGCCTGCTTCACACCTGCCTGCTTCACACCTGCCTGCTGCACACCTGCCTGCTGCACACCTGCCTTTACATTTTTCCTCCTGAATTTACATTTGCTTGTGAGCTACCTGATAACGGGGGCTGGGGACCCAAACTAGGGTCCTCTACAGGAGCGATGTCTTAGTTTGGGTTTCATTGCTGTGAAGAGACTCCATAACCAAAGTAACTCCTTCAGAGGACAACATTTCACTGGGGCTGGCTTAGTTTCAGAGCTTCAGTCCATCATCATGGTAGAGGCCTGGCAGCGTGCAGGCAGCCATGGTGCTGGAGAAGGAGCTGAGAGCTTACATCTCAATCCAGGGGCAGCAGGAGGCGACTGTGAGCCACACTGGGCACAGCTTGAGACTAGGAGACCTCAAAGCCTCCTCAGTGACACACTTCCTCCAACAAGGCCACACGTAGTAGTGCCACTCCTCTGGCCAAGGATTCACACACGAGCCTGCGGGGCCGTATCTATTCCGACTGTCACAGTGTGCACCTAAGCAGTGAGCCGTGTCTGCAGCCCTTGTGGGCTCACCTCCCCTCTGCTCCGCGTGCGAGGCTTGTGCTGAGCACCATGTGAATGCCAAGGGGAGACTCGAGCGGAGGCTGGCTTCAGAACTTAGTTATCCAAGCGTCGAGATACACACACTCCTTTACTCCCAGCACGTGGGAGGCAGGGGCAGGGGCGAGCAGGCCTATGTGTGTGAGTCCTACGTCGGCATCCCTTCTCACTAAAGGCCTGAAGCAGTCAGTCCCAGAAGGCGCTCCTCTGGGTCCCATGAGGGCTGTGTGTGATAGACTGTGGCTAGCACAGAATACGCTGGGGCGAGGTCCCGCCCATTCTCCTATTCAGTGAGGTTCTTGTGGGTCTGGGGTCTTGAGAAAACTAAGATGGGTGCAGGGAGGAAGGGACGATCAGATCACCTGTGGGCAGACAGCTTGCTTCTGTTTAAAAGACCCTCAAGCTGCCCCCAAAGACCAGTAGAGTGCTGATAAACACTTTCAGTAAAGTAGCCGTTCATGAAATTGGCGTACTATTTTTTTTTCTAGGTAAAATAATAAAGGCGCTGACACAAAAAAATTAGGAAAAATATCCTATTCACAGGATATCCTAAATATCCTATTTTAAATTTAAATTTAAAATTTCCTATTTTAAAAACGAGGACTGTGCTTAACTAAGGAGGTAAAAGACGCCTGTGGTCAACCCTTAGGATGCCATAGAGAAAGCCGACCGCTCTCCTAAGTGTATGGGCCAGCAGACTTAGCGCTGTGAAGACAGCTGGCTGTACTACCAAAACTAGCCACCCCATCAGAAAAGCAGTCCTACAATTGTACAGATGCACAAAATAGCTACAGTCATCCTAAACAGAACAAGTCATGCTGGAGGAGGCACAATCACTAGTCGCAACCTGTAGAGCCAGAGTCATGGAGACAGCATAGCACAGGCATGCAGGCCAATGGGCACAGAAGTCCATACAGCTGTAGTGTCGGTGTTTTAAATCACTACTGGGTGTGTAAGAACATGGAGGTCAGAGCACTGCTCCGTGGAGTTGGACCGCTCATCCACCTGTATGTGTAGTCGGAGGACTGAACACGGCTCGTCAGGTTTATGTGGTAAGTTCCTTCACCCGCTGAGCCACCGTGCCAGCCAGCAAAGTTATTATAAACATACACTGGATTGAAAAGACCACCCTTTAGCAACCAGTGCCGAGAGAACTGGAAGCTCTCTGTAGATGGATGAAACCTGACAACCCCCTACCCCTTTCACTCTATAGAGTCAGTATAGATCAGTGCCCTACAGATAAAGCTTTGAAACCACTAGACGGAAACTCCCAAGACATAGGCAAGGGCCGGAAGTTTCTGAAAAGAGCCCCAGTTGCACAGCAAACCACCCTAAGAGTTGACAGATGCGCTGATGTGAAGTCTAAAGGTTTACACACTGCAGAGGGAGCAATCACCAGAGTGAAGAGACCGAATGGGGGAGGGGAGGGGATCTTCTCAGACAGGGGCTGATGTAGAGAGTATATAAAGAACACTAAACACCCCCAAGATAAACCTTCCAGTCAGCAGGCTAGTGGACCGGACTTACAGTTCTCAAAAGAAACGCAAAAGGTCGGTAAATATTTGAATATGTGTTTGGCTTCCTTAGTCACCTGGGAAATGGAAATAAAACTTACTCTTTTGAGATTCCATCTCACCCAGGTCACATTGGCTAACAGCAAGAAGTGAAAAAGGACAGAGCTGGCAAGGCCGGGTCCATACCTACTGATTGCAGCAGTTGTCACAGGAGCCAAAAAATGGAAATCACCCAGATGCTTGCTAGCAGGTGGATGGTTGAAGAAAATGGGGCAGGCCTACGCAGTGGGGTAAATGCTGATGTGATCCTGAGGGAGCTGAACACCATTATGTTAGGTTAAAAGCGTGCGTGCACGTGAAGTGAGGGGGGGGGCGGAGAAAAAGTGACTGTGACGAGTGGAAAGGCCCCTGGGGAGCAGAGGGAAGGTGGGGGTAGGGCAGCAGTGGCCCTTGAAGCCAGAGAGGGACCTAGGGGAGGAGATGAGAAGAACCCGTGTGTGTGAAAATACCATAAGGAACCCATTACTGGGGCCACTAAATCAGCCACTTCTGTTGTTTTGAGACAGGGTTTCTCTGTGTAGACTTAGCCATCCTGGAACTTGCTTTGTAGACCAGGCTGGCCTTGAACTAAGGAGAGATCTGCCTGCTTCTGACTGCCCAGTGCTGGGATTAAAGGCATGCACCACCACCACCTGGCTGACTTTTTAAAAGTCCTTGTTTTCCGTAATTAAAGCATTACATCTGTAGAAGCAGAGAGGTTGCTGTGTGGCGTCAGCCCCACCATTTGCAGTGTAGAGTCCTACTGGACCACAGCCTGGGGATTGTAGGCAGCATTGTTTGGTGTTGCACTGTGCCACCAAAGCTGCAGAGAAGTCACGTGACCTGACACCGTCCAGCGCCGCCAGAAGCGCCTTGGAGTCATCACACACCAGATCTTGAATTAATTTTTGGTCTTTGTAGGTCCAGAAATATCTTACTGTTACTACTACTACTATCATTGTTTGCTGTTGTTGTTTATTATTGTTATTTTCACACTGAGTTAGAGGACCCCACGTGGCTGTAGCCCACAGTTTAATGAGGTAGTACACAACCTGACCTTTGATCGCAGCAGATAGCTCTTTGCTATTCCAGGCCAGCCAGAGCTACATAGTGTGATCTTGGCTTAAACAGACAAACTGAACATGTCTTAAAAACTCATAAGTGTTACAGCATTAGATTATCTAGTAGTCCTCCCCCTCTCTCTCCCTCTGTGTGTGTGTGTGTGTGTGTATGTATGTATGTATGTATGGTATTATATTATTATTTTGTGTGCTGTGTCTCACTGTGTAGTCCAGGCCAGGCTGAACTCAGCATCTTCAGCTGAACACTTCCAGAGACAGTTTATGGATTTTTTTTCCTTAAAGATGGTTTTTAGATGACATTGGGGCCCTGGGCCCTGTTGTGGAGCTTTTATTTAATGAGTACAGTTGTTTCACAAACAACTCCAATGTAGTTAGAATAGTCCAGCAGAGACAGAAGGACACCTTTACTTAATGGACAGGGTGCAGAGCAGTCATTGACCCAGTGTCTTCAGAGCCTTTCCTCCCAAGTCAGGCATGCACACATGCAGGCTGCAGCCAGTCAGAGTGCGTTCCTTAGCCTTTTGTCGTGAGCAGTGACCTGCTCTGACCTGAGGTAGAGTCACTGCTTGCTGCCCTTTGCTGTTCTGAGAAGTGAAAAGCACTGGGCCATTGTCTTAGTCAGGGTTTCTGTTCCTGCACAAACATCAGGACCAAGAAGCAAGCTGGGGAGGAAAGGGTTTACTCAGCTTACACTTCCACACTGCAGTTCATCATCAAAGGAAGTCAGGACTGGAACTCAAGCAGGTCAGGAAGCAGGAGCTGATGCAGAGGCCATGGAGGGATGTTCCTTACTGGCTTGCTTCCCCTGGTTTGCTCAGCCTGCTCTCTTATAGAACCCAAAAATACAGCCCAGAGGTGGTACCACCTACAAGGGGCCCTCCCCACTTGATCACTAATTGAGAAAATGCCACACAGCTGGATCTCATGGAGGCACTTCCCCAACTGAAGCTCCTTTGTGATAACTCCAACCTGTGTCAAGTTGACACACAAAACCAGCCAGTACAATTGACCCCTTGTCAACTTGACACACAAACACATCACTGTTAAGCCTCAACTCTTACTTTCTTATTTATCCCCAAGATCTAAATTACTTTAAAAGTCCCACAGTCTTTACATATTAAAAGTTCAATCACTTTAAAATGTCCAATATCTTTAAAATTCAAAGTCTTTTTAAAAATTCAAAGTCTCTTAACTGTGGGCTCTGCTAAAATACTTTTTTCCTTCAAGAGGGAAACATATCAGGGCACAGTCACAACCAAAAGCAAAACTCAGACTCTACTGGTTCAATGTCTGGGATCCAACTCACGATCTTCTGGGCTCCTCCAAGGGCTTGGGTCACTTCTCCAGCTCTGCCCTTTGTAGCACACAGCTTGTGTTCTAGGCTCCAGCTGCCTGTACTCCACTGCTGCTGCTGTTCTTGGTGGTCATCACATGGTACTGGCATCTCCAAAACACTGCTATCTTCCACTGTAATTAGGCTTCACCAATAGCCTCTCATAGGCTCTCATCAGGGTGACAAGCTCTGCTCCTATGCATGACCCCTTCAAGTCCTGGGCCATCAATTGCAACTGAGGCTGCACCTTCACCAATGGCCTTCCGTGGCCTCTCACTGTGCCAAGAGCCTCAGCTGCTCTTCATGACCCCTTCATGCCTTCAAAACCAGTACCATCTGGGTGACTCTTACACAGTACCAAGTCCAGCCACAGCACAAAACACAACTGTGGCTATCTCTGGAACACACTCTCTGTGCTCTCAGAAAACACTTCCCAGAAGATTTCATCTCAGTGATGCTGGTCTTTTCTTAATCACCGCTAATTTCTTAGCTCCAGCTAACCAGCATCAATAGTCCCAGTAATACAAAGGGTTGCTTTAGTGGTTCTGGTGTCTTGTTAATCACAGCTGATTCTTCAGCCCCAGCTAACCAAAACCACAGAATCTTCACAATCAAAACATGGCCACTGTAAGAGTCTTTACTCTTCCCTCTAAAATTTCACAAGCCAGGCCTCCATCTTCTGCACTGTTCTCAACATTATCTTCCAAGATCCTACAGAACATTCCACAGAACTCTTAACACTGAATGGATTATCGAGCCCAAAGTTCCAAAGTCCTTCCACAGTCCTCCCAAAAACATGGTCAGGTTGTCACAGGAATACCCCACTACGTGGTACCAATTTGTCTTAGTCGGGGTTTCTATTCCTGCACAAAAATCATGACCAAGAAGCAAGTTGGGGGAGGAAAGGGTTTATTCAGCTTACACTTCTGCATTGCTGTTCATTACTAAAGGAAGTCAGGACTGGAACTCAAGTAGATCAGGAAGCAGGAGCTGATGCAGAAGCCATGGAGGGATGTTCCTTACTGGATTGCTTCCCCTGGCTTGCTCAGCATGCTCTCTTATAGAACCCAAGAATACCAGCTCAGAGGTGGTACCACCTACAAGAGGCCCTCCCCCCTTGATCACTAATTGAGAAAATGCCCCACAGCTGGATCTCATGGAGGCATTTCCCCAACTGAAGCTCCTTTGTCTCTGATAACTCCAACCTGTGTCAGGTTGACACACAAAACCAGCCAGTACAGCCATTCCTAAGGACAGCTGAGGCTGGCTCTTCGAGTATCATGGGGTTTGCCAGCTGGGAGAGCCGAGGCATACTGTCTCCTGTGGCTTCTTTTCCCTCGCGTCCCAGCCCGTAGGGAGTGGCTGAAGTCCTTTAACATCCGGAGGAAGCTGTGCATCTCGTATCTGGGTCTCGGAGAGAGGACCACAAAGAGCTGTTTCCAGAGTTGGTATCTCAGACTGTTCCTTTGCTTTCCACTTCAAGCGTAGTCGCAAGATCAGCGGCCTGGGTCTAAGAAGGGAGCGTCTGCACTGATGAAGACACTGTGTCGGTAGAGTGGGTTCCACACAGCGAGCTCTGGGAAACCGCTGCCCAGAGAAGAGAAGGCAGGGTGACAGTGCACATTCCTCCTCTGGCTGGGTGAGCCGTGGCCTGCTGACCTGCAGGTGAAGGGGCCATCTGCAGCGCGCTCTTTCCCTGTCTCTCCTGCTGGAAACGTGTGTTGAGTCAGTGTGCAGAATGTTCTAGATGTGCACTCAGAGGAGCCTCTGTCCTTGAAGCACCTATGGGAATCTGTACATAATTTCAGAGGAGAAACAGAAATGTGACATGATTCAGTTTGCACCAGTCTGTGGATGGGAGAAATACTTTCCTTGACGATTCTTTCATACACTGTCTTTATACACGATTCATACAAAATCAGTTGACTCAAGATAGACATGTTGATTACTTAAACTTTTCCTAAAATATGAAAGCCCATTTACCGTTATTTAATATGCCCTCTTGGTTAAAAAAAAAAATCAAAACTGTAAAATTTACAAAATAGGGGGCTGGAGAGATGGCTCAGTAAGAGCAGTGGCTATTCTTTCAGAGGACCGGGGTTCTATTCCCTGCACCCTCATGGCTGCTCAAAACTGTGACCCCAGCTCCCGAGGCTTCAACACCTGAGTGTAGGCAAAATATCAGTGCATAGGAAGCACAAATAAATTTACAATACATTAATCCTTTGGATCCCCATAACCTGTAAAAAATTAACTTTTTTTCTCTGTACCTATACAAATACAGTCTATGTTTCTTTCACCTGTGATAGCTGAATTGCCTTGGTAACTGCGTGTTCTGTTGACATACCTGGAGACCAGGGCAGTGGATTCTGTGGAACTGGAGTTAGGCACAGTTGTGAGCTGCCCAAACATGGGGTGCCAGGAACAAAACCTGTGTCCTCTGCAAGAGTGTTCTGTGCTCTTAATTGCTGAGCCACCCCTCCAGCCCCTTTTATTGGTTTTCTTTAAAAAAAGTCATGAGAAGCTGGACATGGTGGGTGCATGCCTTTAATCCCAGCACTCAGGGGCAGAGGTGGGTGTATCTCTGAGTTCCAAGATAGCCTAGTGTTCCAGAACATCCAGGGCTATGTAGAGAAACCCTGCCTCAAAAGACCTAAATAAACAAATAGTTAATTATCGTATATTATATATGTGATTATATATATTATATAGTACACAATTTAATGTATAAATATGATTTAAAATATATAATATATTAAAACCTATGTTATTGTTGTTATATATAATGAAAGTGTCCTGAGTTGTCAAAAGCCACCCTCCTGTCTCAGGCCGCTCGGGTGACGGGACTATAGATGAAGCACTCACCCGAGCACCAGCTGTTTTTAACTAAAGTGTATGTGACTTTTCTTCTTTAGTAATGGATGGATCAGGTACTCTGATGTTTGACGCTCTTGACTGTCCTGAGCAGTCCTGAGATTTGACCCAGACTGCTCCTTGAAAAAGCCCAGGCTGAGGCTGGAGAGCTGGTTCATCGGTTAAGAGCACTGGCTGCTCTTCCAGAGGTCCTGAGTTCAGTTCCTAGCAACCACATGGTGACTCACAACCATCTGTGATGGGATCCGATGCCTTCTAGTGCTTCTGAAGAGAGTGACAGTATACTCACATACATAAAATACTCAAATTTTTAAAAAAAGAAAAAGATAAAGCCCGGGTCGTCACCAAGCAGCAGAGTGTGACAGGTTGGGAACCTCAAGGATGTTTCTAAGGGTCAGCCACCAGGTGCGGTGCTGCCTCAGGAATCTTGATTGTCCTGGCTGCAGTCTCATGGGAGGTTCTGCTTTCTCTTCTTTGCCTGGCTGCCCAGTGCCAGGCCACCTTCCAGAGGAAGTGAAATTTTCCTCTTACTCTCTCAAAGGCGTGTCGAACCCTTTGACATTGTAACACCACATAGTTATCTGTGAGGTTCATGATTAGGAACTACACAATCTGGCTGCCATTTAATAATCTAAAAAAATAATAAGTCTTAAAAAAAAACAAAACAAAAACCTTTAAGTTTACAACTTCCGTTGGGCTGGGTTCATAGCTGTCCCCGGGGAGGTAAAGACAGAAGCATCCTTTGAGATTGGCGAGCAGCTGTAAGTCTAGCAAGGGTCCCTGTCTAAATAAGGTAGGGAGAGAAAGGAGCGCAGTCGGAGCCCCTGGCCTCCACATACATGCACACACACATGAACACGTGTGCACTCGTGCAAATAGACATAAAGATATTTCTTCCACGCGATTATTATAATTGGCGAACCAATATTGATGCACTTCTAAAAGATTTATTCTGCAGACAGGGTCTCCCTCTATATTATCCCTGGTTGGCCTGGAACTCACTGTGTATACTAGGGTGTCTCAAACTCAGAGACTTTCTTCTTCCGCCTGCTGAGTGCTAGCATTAAAGGTGTGTTTAGGTGTGAAACTGGCTTCTTTTGCTACTGTTTGCATTTGTTTACATTGTTATGTGCATGGGTGTTTTCTCTGCGTGTGTGTGTGTGTGTGTGGCATGTGTGTGCACCATGTCGCTGCATTAGGACTTGCAGTAGTGAGAGGGGCATCCACACCTTCTTCTTCTCCCAGGAGAACACTTAGCTTCTCACCGTGAAGTGAGGTCGTAGCTTCTAGTCTTGTTTATAAACTCCTGCTAACATTTTTTTCTCACTCATTTTAATCACACGTGTATGTATGGTCTGTGTGAGCGTGTAAGCACATATGCCAATGTCTGCAGAGGCCTGAGGCACTGCTCTCCCTGGGGATGGAGCCACCAAATGCAGGTGCCAGGGAGCCCACTCAGCATTCTTACTGTCCCTCCGGCTCCCACTATAAACTCCACCAAGTTCTGTTCTGTTCCTTATGCTCTGAAGGTGTTTATGATGAGTGAGTTTAGGGTTTTGTAAAATGCTTCTCTTATTTAGATTGATACAATCATATGTTTGTTTGTTTGTTTTAGCCCATTAACAGTAATTAATGGGGGGTGGGGAACATTGTGACATGTTTGAAGGTCAGAGGAAAACTTGCTAGAGTTTCTTCTGTCGGCTGTGTGCGTCTCAGGTAGCACTTGGCAGCAAGCGTCTTTTCCCCTGACACATCCCAGCAGCCCAGTGACGTGGGTCTTAAACGTTGGGCCTATCCTCACCGCCAGAGACTAAATGTAGTCGCCATGGTGTGAGTCTGTGTCCGGCTGGCTCGGCCTTTGTTGCTGGCTTTTATATTTGTGTCACTGGAATTAGTGTCCTTTATTTTCCTTTTCCTTTTCCCTTTCCCTTTCCTTTCCTTTCTTCTTGTAATGACTACTCCTGGTTGTCAATTTGACTCTCTCTGGAATGAACTACAATCCAGAATTGGAGGGCACACCTGTGATCCAGATCTTGAGGCTGGAAGACACAAGTTTCTGACCTGGATCTTGGCCTGGAGATCTTGAGGCAGAGTGGCTGTGAAAAGCTTAGACCCAGGCAAGATAATACACCCCTTTAATCCCAGGAGATTAAGGCAAGGTGATCTCTGAGTTCAGGGTCAGCCCAGGACAAAACAAGTCCCAGATCCAGGCATGGTGATACATATCTTTAATCTGGGCCACATCTTCTCCTGAAGGACTACATAAGGACACTGGAAGAAGGAAGATTCGCTCTTTTTTGCCTGCTTGCACTTACTGGCCAGCACGTCTGTTGGAACCTGCGTCCACAGAAGACCCGCTGAAACCCCAGCCTCGTGGACTGAACAACTACTAGGTCCTTGGACTCCCATCCACAGTGGCCCATTGTTGGGGAGTCGGACTACAGACTGTAGGTCATCAGTAAATTCCCTTAATATGCAGAGATATTCCATAAGTCCTGTGACTCTAGAGACCCCCGACTAACACACTTCTGTTCTCTTTTTTTCTTTCCTTTGAGACAAGGTCTATTTGTAGCCCAGGTTGGCCTTAGACACCTGGTCCTCCTGCTTCAGCCTGCCAAGGGCCAGCTCTTACAGGCACGTGCTACCGTGCCTACTGTGTCCTTTCTCTGTGTCCTTTCTACTTCCCTTTTCTGGAAGGGAGGACACGGAACTGATAATATTTCCTCTTTAAACATTCAGTAGAATTTACCAGAAAGTAACATTTTCTGGGGCCAGCATTTGCATTTTGTTGAGGGAAGAAACTGCTTTATCATGCTTTTCTCTTCCTGTCTGTGAGTTCAGTGGTGGCCTCTGACTCCCGCTTGCTAGGATTAAGTTGTGTTTTCATGGTTAGGCGGGGACTATATTTCTCAAACTGATTGATTTCCTCTTTTCTCAGAACAATAATAGGGAGTGTGGGATTCCAGTTCATATTACAGTTTATACTCGATCGTAAAAGGCTTAGAAATCATTCACATCATAGTTTAGAACATAATGTTTTGGCTCTCAGCTGTTACTGTTTCATAACCAGTGATTGTTAGACATGCATTTCTAAAGGCCAGGGGATTAGCAGCTGAAGCCGGCAGACCATCAGGACTTCATGGCATCCATAGGTTCTAAGGTTTCCAGAGGTTTTTATGAACCTGCATAAGTCTCTAAGGATTGAGGTCCCTAGTGAACAGGAGGACGAGTGTAGAACTGACAGGTCAAGCAGAGAGCTTCCATCCTGCTTCCAGGATGTCTGTGTGTCCTTCCCGAGGTGGCATCGCACCACTGAGCATGTTAACATTTGTGTAATGCAAGCTCTTCTTTTCCTATTTGGTATGAAAAATAGAGTTGACTGTGACAGTCCAGTCCACAGAGGACCGTTGTCTTCTCATGTGTCTAGTGCAGGTGCCACAGTCGCTCAGGATGGCTCGCCCTGTCTGCCTGCCCATCAGCGGGATGGGCACACAGCTTCGTCCACTCCCTGTGGTTGGATCGTGACTGGTTGCTTGTAAATTTATAATCTGGAAGCTATTTGTAGGGACAACGTCTAACTCTGTAACACTGTCTCTACTCCTCCACAAGCAGATGTTACCCACCGTGGCCCTGCTTCGAAAGCTGCGGGCCTGCCAGCCTCGGCCATCCGGAGCGAGGACTACAGCAGGCTCCGAGGCGAAGCGCTGAGCTGCTTTTGAGAAGGCTAGATGAAGAATTTGACAAAAGGAGATTTGGGACATTGATTAAAGACAGAGCTTGGAGTTCCCGAGACAGGCCCCGGGATTAGGCTAAATTTAAACACTTCCACAAAGAGAGACAAAGAGAATGAGAAAAACCTGGACTTGGTTAAAGCCAAATCCGGTTTTGTCGTTCCGAGTAATTTGCCATGTTCAGCTGTTTTCACTAACGGAAGTTACAGCTGGACGACTTACTGAATTGTGGAGGAGCAACTTCTTGAAAAATTAGTTTAAACAGAAGAGCTTAAGGCAGCAGAATTTGATCTGTATAACCTGTACAGGTATCTCAGAAATAATGACCATGTTTCTCTCCCAAGGTGAATGCAACTTCTAGCAAGGAAGCAGCACAGAGGTGGTGTGTGTGTCTGTGTGTGGGTATGTGTCTGTGGGTGTGTGTCTGTGTGGGGGTGTGTCAGGGTGTGGGGGTGTGTCTGTGTGTGGGTGTGTGTCTGTGGGTGTGTGTCTGTGTGGGGGTGTGTCAGTGTGTGTGTGTGTGTCTGTGTGGGTGTGTGTGTGTGTGTGTGTGTGTGTGTGTCTGTGTGGGTGTGGGTGTGTGTGACAGGGCCAGGCGGGCCAGAGCCAGCTCCCTTTGGGGGCTTTCTGTTGCTCCTCTTCCCCAGGCATTCCAGCTTTTTCTCAGAGCTCTAGACTTTCCTCACCTCTGTTCTTTGCTCTTCACAGCACCAGAGAATTCCTTAAATATTCTCTTCCAGACTTTCCCAGTGGTAAAGGGTTCAGCCTTACTATAAGTTAGACCAGTGGTTCTCAATCCTCCTAATGCTGCAACCTTTTAATACAGTTCTTCATGTGGGTCATGGTGACCAACCATAAAATTATTTTCGTTAATACTTTATAACTATTTTTTTCTAATGTTAAGAATCTTATGTAGGCCAGGTGGTGGTGGTGGTGGTGGTGGTGGTGGCGGCGGCGGCGGCGGCGCACGCCTTTAATCCCAGCACTTGGGAGGCAGAGGCAGGTGAATTTCTGAGTTCAAGGCCAGCTTGGTCTACAGAGTGAGTTCCAGGACAGCCAGGGCTACACAGAGAAACCCTGTCTCGGAAAAAAAATATATATCCAAAAAACCAAAAAAACCAAAAAACAAAAAGCAAATCCCCAAAAACCTAATGTAAATGCCCATGTTTTCCAATGCTTCTTAGGTGGCCCCTGTGAAAGGATCATTCGACACCCCCAGGGGGGTCATGTGACCCACAGGCTGAGTCAGCCTGATCCCAGCATGCTGAGAGAGGAGAAAGCCACCCTAGGGTCTAGTGTAGTGGAAAGAACATTACTGAAAACCAAGAAACCCGGGCTCCAGGCTAGCTCAGTTACGTGACAGCTGTCCCTGGTGTCCGCTGTGGCCATTCCCATCTGTAAAGACAAGACGTGGTCAGATGTCTTAAGTGCCGTACAGGTACGGGGTAAAGGACTGAGTCTGGGCAGGTCTCTGAAGAACTGAGACCTCATTGTCCACTCTGGAAAGTAGGGCGAGGCTGCCATGGGGCTCTGAGGGAAGCTGGAGAGTTCAGGCTGAGATGAGGTGGCGAGCACGTGTGCAGCCGCAGACACACATGGCTGACACCGTGAGCACAAGGTGGGGGGTGCTGGGGTTGACAGCCCTGCGAGGCAGGCTGGGAGCAGCCAAGGAAGCTCTGAGGCAAACCTGACTGGGCGAGCCCTTGACTTAGTGAAAACTTCCGCAAAACGTTTCTTTGTTAAATGAAGTCATTTGGGGAGGGGGAGGATTTGAGACTAAGAAGGCAACTTTGAAAGTGAAGATGAGGAGACCGGTCCAGAGGTTGTCTCAGGAAGGGAAGCATCTCAGGTCTGGGCACTGTGGTGGCCTGGATGACAGTGGCTCCATAGGCCCATAGAAAGCCGTGCTGCCAGAGGCCTGGCTTTGTGGAGGAAGTGTGTCACCAGGAATGGGCATTGAGGTCTCAGATACTCATGCCAGGCCCTGTGTCTGGCTCTTCCTGCTGCCTGCTGATCTGGATATAGAACTCTCAGCTGTCTCTCCAGCCTTGTCTGCCTCTGTAGCAATGCATTTCCTGACAGGACAGTAATGTCTAGAAAATCCGGACTGTAAGCCAGCCCTAATTAAATGTTTCTTTGTAAGAGTTGCTGAGGACATGGTCTCCCTTCACAGCAATAGAGACCCTAACTAAGACAAGTGGTACCAGGAGTGGGGTGTTGCTGTGACTGGCCTCACTGTTCCTTGGAGGAATATGGAACACTCAGACATTGGACTAGAAAAACAGTTGGATAAACAGTTGGATATTTTAGCTGGGGCTCAGTGGGCCATCTTAGTAGGAACATGGAAGACAGTTGTACTGAGAGTGATTTGAACCATGGGGACCTGACTCAAGATGTTTTCGAAGAGAGTGACATTGGTAAGTGGCCTAGAGACGAATCCTGTCTTATTTTGGTGAAGAATGTGGCTGCTTTCTGCCTTTGTCCAAACAGTCTGCCTGATGCTAAGGTGAAGACTTAGGAATCAACAGCTTTGGCAGAGGAGGTTGCCAGGCAGCCTAGTCGATGGTGCCCTTGGTTGTTAGCCACCAGCTTGTGCAGATCTATCTGAAAAGGAGCGAGCTGAGTAAGGAAGCACTCAAAGTGCCATCCGGAAGAAAATGGGGCGCCAGGGGTGGGGCGGAAAAAAGATAAACCAAAGCCCGATGCCGAGAGCACGGGGAAAGGGAGCAGTGACGTCACGTGAAGACCCTAGAAAAGCTCACCTTTACCCCCAGTTCTGGGAAGACAGAGGCAGGTGAGTTTCAGAGTTCAAGGCTGGTCTACAGAATAAGTTCCAGGACAGTCAAGCTTGAGCAGTGAAGGGAACCATCAGAAACAGGAAGCCGGTGGAGACCGAGTTGAACTGGGGCCATGTTGCAGCCCCAGGGAGCAGCAGACCTTGGCAGCCTTGGCCATGTGACTGTGGCTGTAGCTTTAGAGTCAAGGATAGGAGAAAGGTTTGGAATTTTCCCCTCACAACTAAGGAAAGCCACTGAGGCCAGGTGTTCAGCAAACATGTCCCAGCATGGAAGCCTACGGAGGCCATCATGTGAGGCTGCAAAGGCGAAGTCTGGAGGCCATTGTGTGAAGCTGCAAAGGCGAAGTCTGGAGGCCATCGTGTGAGGCTGCAAAGGCGAAGTCTGGAGGCCATCGTGTGAGGCTGCAAAGGCGAAGTCTGATTGCTTTGGAGACCCCAAGATGTTGGAGGTGCCAGAGCCTTGGGTCACCTGCCAAGGAGAGCTGCTGACAGGGAGTGGAGCGAGTCCAGAGAGAGCGCGTGGCAGTCCATAAAGCTGAAGGGAGTGTGATCTGAAGAGTGCTCTGACACCAGACGGGGAGATGCAGAGCTTGGAGTTTGCTGGTTTTCTGTCATATTTTGGTTCAGTAGTTCCTCACCGTGCTTCCTTCCCTCCCTTTTTGACTGGTAATGTATGTCCTCAGCCACTGTATGCTGGAAGTATGTGATCTGCTTTTTTATGTTGATTTTACAGGGGCTACGGTTAAGAGATAGCTTGGAGTCTCAGAAGAGACTTTGAACCTTTAAACATTGTTGAGGCTGTGACAGTCTACAGATGGGAACTTTTGAAGTTGGACTGAATGCAGTTTTGCATTATGATGGCCCTACAAGCCTATGGGGGCCAGGAAGTGGATGTGGTGGTTTGAAAGGAAATGGCTCCCAAAGGCAATGGGAGTGGCACTGTTAGGAGGTGTGGCCTTTTGGAGTGGGTGTGGCTTTCTTGGAGGAAGTGTGTCACTGGGGGTGGGCTTTGAGGTCTCCGAGGCTCAAGCCAGACCCAGTGTCTCTCTCTTCCTGCTGCCTGCTGACCTGGTTGTAGAATTCTCAGCTGCCTGTCCAACACCATGTCTGCCTGAGTGCTGCCATGCTCCCCACCACGACAGTAATAAAATTTCTAAACACGAGCCTGCCCTGATGAAATACTTTTCTTCACAAGCGTTGTTGTGGCTGTGGTGTCTCTTCACAGCAGTAGATCGCTGGCTAAGACAAGGCCCTCCTGCGACCTGCCCTCCACTTCTAACCTCAGCTGCCCCTCAGCTCCTGCGGTGGGTTCTCAGATCCACTAGCTTTGAACTCACTGACCCCAGTGGGTGCCTCCCCTGCAGCTGCTCTCCGGAGCAAGTGTTCTCATGACCTTTGTGATGCCCGGTGCTCCTTTCAGACGGACAGAGAGTGATTGGTGCTCATCAGATGGACAGAGAGTGATATGTGCTCACCGGGGAGGGGGAGGGGGGCTGTAAGTCAGGGACCACAGGGGCCTTTAAAAGAGGTGGAGAACTAGATGTCCCCATAGGAGACACCCTTGACTCTCATAAGTGGAAGCCCATCTCTCTCTCTGGAATAGACCTGGCTTCTGTCACAGAGGGTGAACATGGACGGGGACAAGGTTAGGTATATATTAGGTGTCACTCTACTTACAGCCTGTCAGAAGGTGGAGGAGGGCAGAAATTCCATAGTAGAGGCTCTAGGTTAAGGATAGAACTGACCTCAGGATTCAGACAATGCAGCAAAGAATTAGCTATCCCAGGTCAGAGACCAGAAACTTGATCAGGTACCAGGGGTCAGGGACTCCTAAACTTATTTAACAGGTGTCTTCCTTAACTAACTGAGCAGACAGACCTGAGGGGCTTTAAGACTAGACCTAGAATCCAGTCAGGGAAGAGAGCGCAGTGCATGCTTTACTGTAAAGCAATGCATACCTCACACCCAGAACCTGTCAGGGCTAACAGCACTCGGGAGGCTAAAGCATGGATTTGAGGACAGCCTGGAGAGTGCCCTCACAAGTGCCCCACAAGGGGCCTCCCTCCCCAAACCGGACAGAGCGGTGGGAGATCTGGGCAAGACTGTAATCACAACACTCAAGAGGTCGAAGCAGGAGGATCAGAAGTTGAAGGCCATCCTTGGCTACATGCTGGGTTAAATAGTCAAGCGAGTGGAATGGCGGGCACCCAAGTCCTGTTAGGCCGTACTGGAGTGTATGGAGCACCTGATGTGAGCTATCCCTTCTAGACAGAGGAAAGCGGACCCAGGGCGTGTAGTTCAGACAAGTGCTGTTCATTTCATTCTGAAACGGGAGTGCCAGGGCTAAGCTAGGCTTCACGATCACCTGAGCACAAATGTCTGTACCCCTCAACAGGTGATTCAGTCACCTGCCCTTCCTGCGGCAGCCCATTGGACTACAGACCAGTCAGGGTCAAATCACTGTCAGAACTCTAAGGGAGATGGGCATCCACTGTTTATCCTGGAGGCGAGTGCCTCAGTGTCACGAGAATGCACCAGCGTTTAGTACAATGCATTTAGGGCAATGTACGCAGCACTATTTACCAATAATTAACTCAGAGGAGGGCTGTTCATCATTTAAATCTGTGTGTGTGCAAATGCACGTACTTGTGCATGTGGCAGTGTGGGGAGGGCGTGTGCCCACCTGTGTACAAGCCAGAGGAGGATGCTTGATTCGGATCCTCCTGCCCTGTCACTCTCTCTGCTTTCTTCCCTGACATGAGCCTGGCTGGAGGCCAACAAGCCCCAGCAATCCTGCCTCTCCCTTCTCTCCTCCAGTGCTGGGGTCATAGGCCATTCCTAGCTTTGTTTATGAGTGCAGGGTCCTAACTCAGACCTTCCTGCCTACACGGGAACTCTTACCCATGGAGCCATCTTTCCAGCCCTAAATTGTGTGTGTGTGTGTGTATGTGTGTTCTTTTTCTTTTTTGATATTTATTTATATTTTAGGTGTATGGTGTTTTGCATGCATGCATGTCTGATGCCTGCAGAGAGGGTATCAGAAGAGGGCATCAGATCCCCTGGAACTGGAGTTACAGATGGTCCGGAGCCACCACGTGGGTGCTGGGAGTCGAACCCGGGTCCTCTGGAAGGACAGCCAGTGCCCTGAACCATCTCTCTAGCCTTCATTCTTTAACTACGGTCTGAAGGTACTAGACAAGTCCTTCACTGGCAGTGAGAACACAGTGGTGGCTAAGATGCACCGCGCCTGCCCTGGATGTGTGTGGTCTGCTGAGAGAAGCAATCCGACAGTGCACACAGCTCTGAACTGACATGGTCTTGAGCGTGGCCAAGCACACTGGCCCTGCTCTTTGTGGGGAGGCCTGGCTGGCCAGGGGAGGCCTCACAGGTGGCACATGTGCCTGACCTTGGACAGGGTTGAAGAGGCAGATGGGTGGGGCAGGGAGAGGTGGGGAGAGCAGGCGTCCCAGGAAATACAGAAACCTGCAAAGCGTCTCTTGAAGGTGCTGCTGACCCATCCCCCTTGTGTCCCCTGTCTGTCCTAGTGAGATCCCAGTCAGCTGCCCTGGCATCATGTCCCCATAGCAGAAAGGCCTCACACGGGCGTGTGCTGCTTATTTCTTTGGGGAGAGTTGGTGTCTCTTTAAATAAAACTTTCAGAGTAAAGGAGCGACTTTCCCCCTGTTCTGCCCTCTGCCCATGGCACATTCTCCGCTGACTCAAGCATGCAGGGGACAGTGTAGCCTCAGGAGGATTCCCACTTAGAGCCTGCACCCTGGAGACCATTCTCCTGTAAATTGAGCAGACGCTTGCCTGATGTGCAGCTAAGGGTCCAAGACTGTGAAGGCTTGAGGGTCCTGACGTGTGGCTGAGAGAAGTTGTGTCACATCAGAGATGAACGTCAAAAACAGTAGTGTGAACCACTGGGGAGGTGTGGCCTCAACACTTGGCTTATTTTTGAGTCTTCATACATCATCATAACAAAGTCAGAGGCTCTCGGTACTCACCCTACGGCTGTGCTCCTCAGCCAGCCCTGTCTTCCGCCCCAGAGCCATGACAGTTCCCTTCCCATCGCCATCAGCAGGCAGGACTCAGGTCACGGCGCATCACGTGCCCAGCGCTTCATGTGCCCGGCCATGGTAGTGGAAATCGGTGCCGAGAAGAGCTCCAGGAGTTTCCTGATGGCCATTGCCCCCCAGAAGCCTGCCCATCAGCGTGGGATGGGTCTGCCCAAAATGGAGGTCCCCTGTGGCTCCGCCCTTTGCCCCACCCTCCTCTTCCATGCTGGGTTGGGTATATGTGGGCAAAGGTGACACTGCACCGCCTGTCTCCCTGTGGAGGGAAAAGGCTTTCAGTGCCACAGCTACTCATTGCATTTCTGTAACAAGACGCAGCCACAAAATGTCCAGGCAGCCAGACTTACATTTCAGAGTTTACTAAGGCTTCTCCAGCCAAACAGGCAGCAAGTCCTCAGTCCTCTGTCCCTGTCCGGAACAGTACCCAGCTGCCAGTCCTGCTGTGTCTGCTGCCTTTCCCCACAGTAGTCCTCACTGCTGTCATGGCCCTCTGTCCCCCTCCCTGCCGCTCCCCTCCTGTGAGGACCAGTGAGACAAGTTCCCTCACTGCCTCCAGAGCTCATTGCACCTGTGTCGTCAGGGATGACCCCGCCTGGGATCAGAGGTGCGTGCCACTGTGCCTGGCTTCTGAGTCACTTTGGCCTGCTCCTCTGTCCTTAAAGTGTGGCTTCATTTAGTAGTCTTGCTATGGAAGGGGAGACCTTGTCACCGTTCCTGCAGATGTTGCGCTGGTCGTCAGTGTCGTATTGTGTTGCTGTGGCTGTCACAGTAGTTCATCTGCTGAGCCACTTAGAATACAGCAATCTCATTTCTTTTTTTCATATAATTTACTAATCACCCCTTGGTTTTCTGATTTACTTCTAAAACCACGGCTATACTTGTTAAATCCCTTAAGAGTTTCCCTGCATCCCAGGCAGATTGATGTCACCGCATCCTGCAGATTTTCCCTGGCAGGCTGAGTCCCTGGGCCTGGTTTCCCGGATACCCATCTTCCCTTTTCTCACCGCTCACGTGTTCCTTAGAGCAGTTTTTTTCCCAAGAAGGCATGGGAGGTCAAGTTTGGGATCTTGGGTGTCTAAAAGCGCCGTGCGGTTTGAGCACTGCTGAAGAGGTCCAGCTGGGAGTGATGTCACCTCAGGAGTTGCTCCTGTGTTGTTTCCTCAGTGCCCAGGATCCCTGTCTGTCATCTGCACTTGTGTAAGTGTGAGGCTAAGAAGCTGATTGGACACTGTGCAGATCTAGGAGAGCATGTCGGGAATACTCCGTATCATGACACAGGGCAAAACCCTCCCAGATCTGCAGCTCCTGACCGTCACTGTGGAGTCACTGTGTCTCCAAAAACTAATCTGGCAGCTTCCTGTTTGGGTGTGGAAGGCCAAGTGGGCCACAGGGCAGGATCTTACCCTTTGGAACAAAGGCTTCTTCTAGGAAGATGGCCCAATGGGTAGAACCCTTGCGTGCAAGCACAGGGACCTGAGTTCTAGTCCCCAGTATCACATCAAGTCTGGGAGTGCTGGTGCACACCCGAGACTGGGGTGCAGAGACAGAGCCTCGCTGAACCTGTGAGTTCCTGGTCCAGTCCATCTGCAGAGCAAGGAGGAAGACCTGATGGAGGCCTTTTGTCTCCCTGGGCGTCTCCAAGTACATGAACCTGTGTGTGCACACGTACTCATGCTCACACCAAGTGAAGACTTTCATTCAGGACCTTTCCAGCTCCTAGCATGCCTTCCGTGCAGGGCCACACCTCACATGTTAACACACATGTGAGCAGCCCCCCAACCAGGACCTGTTAGGCAGACCTCAGTGTGGTGTGCTGTGTCATACTGTCTACTCCCTGTTTGTCCTGCAGCCCCAGCTTAGCCTGCAGCTGTGACCTGCTGTGGGAAGCAAGGACAAAGAAGCTCTGAGTAGAGGTTCTGGGCCAGAGAAGGTCCACGCCTTCCTCCCTTGCCGTCTTCAAGGTTTCCAGAGGCCATGTCTAAATGTGGGTGCTTCTGGGACACAGGACAGGGCTGCTTCAACAGCACTTGGAACGACTGACTTCGATACGCAGTCGGGTGGGAATCTGGCGCAGGCTTCCGGAAATGTTGAACGACGAAAGTCCCGAGAAGCCACTGCAAGCGAGTGGTTCAGATGGCATTCCTGCTACACAGGGAAGGGGCAGCTGCTGCGGACATAGCCTAGACCCTGCACCTAGGCCCAAAGCTACCCCAAGGATGCCAGGGGTGCTGGACTACTCTAAGGCTGTAGAGTCATCCTAGGTTCACCCTGCTGGTCAGGGCAGAGTGCAGCTCTGCAGAACCTACAGAAGCTTTGTTTAGGAATGTTCTGGACTGTCTTTAGAGCCCCGCCCTCACCTCCATCATACTCACCGTGTGGGTGAGCAGCCTTCGGCACTCACTGCTTGCGGACAGCCACGGGGAGGAAGACCAGGATTTGTAAATAGCTCTTTTCTTGAGCTGCCAAAAAGGAAGAGCATTGGGTGGAGAGGATGTGGCTGCCATCCTGTCCAGAGCTAAGATCCAAACAGGGAGATCACAGCTCTCCTTCCCGTATTCGAGTTCATTTTGCGACGGATGGAGAGGCCGGGGGTGTGCCGTGTCCTCGTCCACTTCTGGGGTTCTGAGGGAGTGGATGCTGGTGTGATCACCACTGCGGTCCTAAAGGGGCAGGGAGATGAAGGACAGCCGGCCCTTAGTGTAGTAGGAGGTAGCTGGCGCCTGCGGGCTTGCTGGGCCAGTGTGGCATTCCTGTGAGAGCCAGAAGCCCCCCTCCGGAGGGGTGCCAAGGGCTGCCCAACTGTTGCTTCCAGTCTCTCGCTGACCTGGCTTGCTGCGTGCTTGGACTTGTTTATGCCACACTCCCTGTATGAGCTCCTTTTCTCCTCGTTTTTCTGTGTCATTTCCTGTCAGTCCTCCTGTTATCATCAAGTACAACAAGGCTAGCTTGGTTTTAGAAATGGGAGGAGCAGGGGACCAGGCATCATGGTGGGCAGGGTCTGTGTGTGCTTCAGGCTCTCTGTCTGTCTGGCCTGCACCTTGTTTGTCAGTGACAGAACAGCTCCAGTGTCAGCTCAGATGCCTCGCATGCTCCATTTCCTGTTAACTCACTTAACTTCCCAGCATGAAGCAGATGTTCACATGCCCCAGTGCCTTGAAACGTACGTGTTGTGGAAGGACTCAGGAACCCTCTCCCAGTAACACATCAGACTACATCTGAGCGAGTCTGTACAGTGCATTCAGTGAATGGTTCTCCAGGTTCATTTATTCTGTTGCAAATGACAGGATTTCCCTTCCTTTTCAAGGGTGAATAGTATTCTGATTTCTGATCTCTTTTCCTGCTCCTGCCGATCCTGGGTCTTGGCTGCTATAACTCAGCCCGACGGATGTGTGGGCGCTCAGCACTCTCGGGGCATTGCTTTGGGTAGATGTCCATACACAGTAGTGGGATTGCTGGATCACGGCACACCCACGTTGCTGTCTGTGTGGCCGAGTTTACATTCCCAACAGCGACACCTAGGGCGTCCCTTAGGTCCTTACGGCTCCCCCCTTTCATCTTTTTTTGCAGTAATTGTTCTGACAGACGCGCAGTGATGTCTAGTAGTAGGTTTAAGTTTGCATTTCCTTAAGACTTAGTGACATAGGATGTTTTCCATCTACCCACTGACTATTTGTATGTCTTGTATAAAATAGTGTGGTGTCCCAGCCTCGAGGGAGTGGGGAGGTAGAAGCAGATGAGCGGGAGTTCAGGCCATTCTGGGCCGTTGGAGGCTGTATCTGTAAAGATGTGTTTTTGTGACCTTTGCCCATCTTTAGACTGTTTGTTGCAGTCGGCCTCGTCCACGTGTTTAGATGTTAGCATTGTCTCGGGTGCAGCCTGCAGGTGCTTTCTCCCTCGCTTGGGGTGCTTCTCTGTGGGTTTGTTTTTTCCAAGTCCCCTTGGGGGCCTGCCACACCCCTTGGGCTGTTAGGCACACCCCTGCCACCTTGTGTTGTTCTTCCTATAGAAGCCCTGACCTGAGAGCACTGTGGCTGCCCTTGTTCTGAGTCCCACGGTCACCGGCCAGCAGGGGGCAGTGCTCACCGCTCTGCAGTGTCTGCAGGTCACCACTGAGAGCAGTTCTTGCTGCCCTCACGCACTCTCAGAGCATTTGTATTCTGTGCCACTGTAAAACAGGGTGCACATATTTCAGTGAGGTACTCTGTGCTCATGTCGGGCATACGGGACCAGCGTTCCTCTCTTCACTATGTTACTGGCTGTGTGGTCTTTTGTTCTGTGAGTGGATGGACCGGCATCCCCTCTGCTCGCCTACAATGGTCTTGGGTTTGTAGACGCTTCCTCTGCTAGTGAAGCAATCCTATATAAGTAAGTGTGTGCCTCCGTGCACATGTACAAATGTTTCTATTGGATGGTTGCCTGGAAGTGGAGTTGCTGGCTCAAAGTGAATCCTATTTTTGGTTTTGATAAATGCTGCAAATTGTCTTCCCAAAGGACCTTACTAACTTAAACTTATACCAGTTGTGTCAGTTAGGGTTTTACTGCTGTAAACAGGCACCATGATCAAGGCAACTGTTATAAGGACAACATTTAACTGGGGCTGGCTTACAGGTTCAGAGGTTCAGTCCATTATCATCAAGGCAGGAGCATGGCAGCAGGAACTGAGAGTTCTTCCATCTTCATCTGAAGGCTGTTAGCAGAATACTGGCTTCCAGACAGTTAGGACAAGGGTCTTAAAGCCCACACCCACAGTGACACACCCACTCCAGCATGGCCACACCTCCTAACAGTGCCACTCCCTGGGCCTAGCATATTCAAACCACCACAGCAGTGGTGTGTTACCTTAACAAACCTTGATAATCTCATTCTTCTGTGTTGATCACAGGCAGAAACTCAGGCCTCACTGGTTCACCCTGTCTTCTTTTTGGCTGTGTCTTCTTTCTACTGTTAAGGACTAGCTCATAAAGGGACTAAGGAGTCAGCTCAGGTCAGTAAGATGTTTGGCTGTGCAATCATGAGGATCTGTATTCAGTCCCCAGCACCTACATGGAAAGCTGGGTGTGGTGTGGTGACACGCCTTATGGCCCCCATGGGGAGGGTTGACAGGCAGTTCACTGGGGCTTGCTGGCCGGCCCATCCAGCTGACAGGGAAGGTTGGCCTCTGTGGCTCCCTGCCTGGATTTCTCAGAAAGCCAACAGTGATTGTTCATGTGACCCCAGAACTTGGGAGGCTGAGGTAGGACCGTGAGCTTGAGGCCAGCCTGATGCATAATGGGAACCTGCCATCCCCCCACCGTACCCTCCACTGTATCCTCCACCATACCCACCACCGTACCCTCCACCATACCCTCCACCGTACCCCCCACTGTACCCTCCACCGTACCCTCCACCGTACCCCCCACCGTACCCTCCACTGTACCCCCCACTGTACCCCAACACAAAGCAAAGGGGAAAAATGTCAGTTTTGACAGCTGGTGAGGTCACCCCTTGTTCTGTAGGGCTGGGTTGATTCGTGAGGTAGGAGGGCGGCTTTCCTGTCACTTCCTCAGCCTCCAAGATGTTTGGGGGCTGGGGGGGGGGGCGCTGAGCAAAGACGGTGCTTGCTCCCAAGCCTCAGGAGAAAGGAGAGAAGCGTTCCCACAAGTTGTTCTCTGACCTCCACAGATGGGCTATGGCCCCTGTACCCCAGCCTCCAATTCCATTAACGATGTCTCAAAGCTCCAGGCAGAGGATGGAGTGAAGTCCACTGCCCGTCCACTGTCCTGACCGTTGCTTCTTAGAGGTTCTTTCTGAACAAACCCTGCTGCATTTACGATTTCGGTTGTTTGGAGCCCTTGTTGTGACCGCTTCTCTGTCTTATTCTGAGCGGGGTGGTGGGGTGATGGACTGCTCTGGCTGTGCTGTGCTTATGACGGAGCTCATTTCCAGAATGCTGCAGCCGTGCTGCTGCAAGCCGGCACCCAGGCTTGACTGCTGTGCACCTAAAGGGTTCACGGTGGAGTCCTGAGTCCCAGATGAAGATCCATGCGGGCAGAACACCATACACATAAAAACAACTCTAAACAACCAGGATGATGATCTGCTGATGATAACGAGAAGGCAGCACTGACTTATCCAGTTACCATGGCACTGAAAGACAGGACCCTTGGACTGGCCTCTCAGACACAGACATGAAGATTCAAGTATCGGGTTGTGAGTAGACACAGCCACATAGCGTGTCCCAGCCGGTTCTCACAGGCAGCAACAGATAGGGTCACTCCTAGAATGAGAGGCACTTCATATAGAAGCTGTAGCAGCACTGTTCTCAAGTCATTGGGCATGAAAGCTGGTTATTCTTATAGTTGCAGAAAATGCATTTTAATTAAACAACTATTTCCAATAACACTTTAAAAAGAAAAGATCGGGATATAGCTCAGTGATAGCTTGACTGTCACCTGATCCTTTAGGCCTGACCCCTAAAAACCATAAAAAATTAAATGTTAGAGACAGGGTGTGCGCCTCCAGCCGCTAGTGCTGGCGGGGTCAGAGACAACCAAGGTGGCCTCTAATTCTGTTAAAGTCAGAATTAGGGCTTTGCAGGTTGAAGGGGGTAACGCTGTTTCCCTGTTATGGTGTTTCTCCTGGGGATCAGACCCACAAGCTCTAGATTTTGTCAGCGTACAGAAAACACCCGTGGATAGGATAGACTGGTTTACCAGTGTCCACCAGAGACTGACCAGGAATCTCTCAGGGAAAGTGCTGTGTGTCAGCTGGATACGTCCACGTGTGTTCCCAGGAGTTGGTAGCCACTCTTGATTGTTCATAATTAATATGCTGTGACTGGTGTGCAAACAGGCCTTTGTTTCCTTTGTTTTGTTTTCTTTTGCTTTTGAGACAGAGTCTCTGTGTAGCCCCAGCTATCCTGGAACTCACCATATAGACCAAGTTGGCTTCGAACTCAGAGATCCGCCTGCCCCTGCCCCTGCAGTATTGGGATCAAAGGCATGCGGCAGTGTGCTTGGCCTTATGCCCTCAGATTTTAGACTGCCATTTGGGTTACAGCGGTAGGAGAGGGTGTGTGTGTGCTCAGTAGGGTGCGTCTTCAGGCCTGTTACTGCGGATCCACTCTTCCCTTAGGCCAACCGTGTTTTTGAAGGAAGGGGACACAGTCTGGTTTTTGTCTCAGCTCCGTGTGTCCGTGTGTGTTTTTGACACTGCCAGGTGCTGCTTTGGCCTGTGATCTGTACTGAGGTAGCTACTGGCTTCACTCACCAGAACAGGGTGGGACTCACATCCATGCCTGGTTGGGTGTTTGGTTTTGTGCTGTTTGGGTGACATCTCGGTTGGTTGGGTGTACCCAGAGGCCTCTGAGTTCCAAACTGAGTAAATGGTGCCGCTCAGGTGGGCCAGCAGAGGTGGAACTTGCCCTGGGTGGCAGTGTGGCCTTCACACAGGCTTGTGTCTACCCTAGGTGGTGTGCGCATGCTGTCCACATGAGGAGGAGTCTGCGGAAGCCTCTGGCTTGGTTATTTACTACACCGTTAGCCAGCCCTCCTGACCTTGCTGTGACTTCAGCCTTTAAAATCTCTCCCTGTCTCTTTTCAGCATGTGGAGAGGGCCAAACGTGAACTGCGTAGACAGCACCGGCTACACACCACTGCACCACGCCGCTCTGAATGGCCACAGGTGAGTACCAGGCTCTTCCCTGCCCACCCTGTGTGGGCCAGCTCGGGTGGCTGTCTCCTATGAGGCTGGCTCTGCAGGGCACTGAGCACAGAGAGAAGCAAACTTCCCAGTGCGTGCAGATACCAAGTTCTTCCTCAGCGAATGGTGATGCCCCATCTCTACCCCCAGCCCCAGAGAAGTCTTTATACAGTCTTTATACTTCCTGGAGGTCCTTCCTGTGGAGGGCTCCAGCATCACACCATGGTGGGACAGTGACAGCCCACTCAGGGCAGCAGAGCACACAGACACTGGCCCCGCACGGCGTCCACCCCTGATGAGCACAGGAGGTGGAAGGCTCCTGAGAGGCTAGTCCTCTTAAGTCTGAGGCGGCCACAGAACTTGAGTGGGAAGTAGGTGTGAGAGTTCCTGGGGAAGCTGGGCTCCGGGGAGCTGAGACTTACAGTGGACTGACGCCCAAGGCTCAGCGCAGCCCAAGTCATGGAGCACAAAATGGATTTTCCCTGATGTGGAAGAACAGAAACCAGGGGGTCAGGAAAGATGGTGTGGAGAATGGGAAGCAAAGTCCGAGGGGGAAGAGCTGTGCGGGTGTGGTCTGGTGAGCCGCAGCCACCAGCCTCTCAGATCCCTGCCCTTCCTTTTCCTTGGTGCTGATGGCACTAACCTGCCCTCAGCCCTCATTTTACTTGGTAATGAGCAAGGAACGAGCCCACCCCACCCACCGTGCAGGACTCTGTTACTCGTCCAGTTTGTGGCCGCCCTGATCGACCCCTCATGCAGGGGTTCACCATGAGTGGTTGCTTCAGCGTAGATCTTTTCTCAAGTTGAAATGTGAACACTGTGTCTTTTCTAAAACCACCTTAACGGTAAAATCCAGGGCCAGGATGATGGCTCAGCAGAGAAGGCTCTAGCTGTGTTCCAGATGACCTGAGTCTGATCCCTCGGACCCACATGGGTAGATGTAGAGAAATGGCTCCCAAAGACTATCTTCTGGCTTCCTCATGTGCGCATGTGCATGCACACAAAGTAAAGCACGAAATACACTGAGCCCGTCTCGGGTAGTCGGAAAGTGGATTAACGTGAGCCCTCAACTCCAAGGTTGTTAGTCAGGTTCCTCTCCGCGGCCTGTCTGTGTTCCCACGGCGGGTTTTCATTGGCCCGTGTGCCCAGGGATACTTACACGCGTGTGTGTGTGTGTGTGTGTCCTCTTCCTTAGCAGTGTCAGGGAGAAAGCCAGAGCGGCCTCGTCAAAGCTTTGAGCTGGCCCTCTTTGTGTTTGTGACATTGATTTTGCTGCGTCCTCTTTCAGCTCCCACACCCAGGGCGCTGGAATAGGTGGTGAGGGGACATCGCCTGCCTTGTGTAACCGCTCGTGTAAATTTCGACCCTGGGTGCTACTTAGCATCACAAAGTAGGGAGTCAAGCACAGTTTAGACAAGTAGTCCAGACATTTTTCAAAGCCACAGGACACAGATGGATTATCAAGAAAGGGGAGGTGACTCAGCCACCTCACGGCCACACGCTAGCCACTAGCCATGGGCTTCGGGAGGAGAAACCCTGGCGGGGACCTCGGAGGAGACTGGCCACTGAGAGATGGGGGCAGAAAGCGGTTTGCGGTACCCGGTAGAAAGACCTATAAGCTCAAGGATGGTATTTGCTTTCTAGGGATGTGGTCGAGGTCCTTCTGAGGAATGACGCGCTGACCAATGTCGCTGACTCGAAAGGCTGCTACCCGCTGCACCTGGCAGCGTGGAAAGGGGACGCCCAGATAGTACGCCTGCTCATCCACCAAGGGCCCTCGCACACCAAAGTCAACGAACAGGTCTGGAGACAGTGCCCCTCTGCCCTGGCCTCATGCACTCAAGGTGCACCTCGGTAGTCCCCGCCCCTAGACATGCCCCGCCCTCATCGGGAGGACTGCGGCCATGTTCTGGAGGCTGCATTTTGTTTGTTTTTTGTTTTCAAGACACAGTTTCTCTGTCCCTCCCTGGCTGTCCTGGAACTCTCTCTAGACCAGACTGGCCTTGAACCCAAGAGATCCACCCGCCTCTGCCTCCCAAGTGCTGGGGTTAAAGGTGTGCAACACCACTGCCTGGCCGGAGGATACATTTTTGTGCAGTTGATTCATACAGATTTGTACTAAAATTTCATACACACACTCACACACACACACACACACACACACACACAGAGAGAGAGATTCACAATATAAAAGTTGATGCAAATCTTTCAAAATTATGTAGAGCTAGTTTCAAACCAGAGAGATTACATAATTATAATTTCTGCTTATGCCATCAACACAGCGCTCCCGGCCTTAGTCAGTGCTGTGTGAGCATTCCTGCTACTTTACAGACATCACAGTGCACAGAACTGAAAGTATTTGTGCTGACGCCAGGAGAAAACCATATGGATGCAGGTCAGAGCGGCCCGGAGATCATTTCCTGTGTCCTCTGATGCCACTCTGAGGGCAAACGTGCTGAAAAGAAAAACAAGAGAAAAGAACCAACCAAATCCTCACCGGGCCTCTGCGCCTCGGTGCTCTTGGGATAGCTTCTCTGTCCCCTGGAGACATGCTCAGTGACGGGGGCTCCCGTAACGCCCACATCTGGACTTTGGCCCTGCTGCTCTGGCGCACTAGGCTGTTTCAGAGTGAGCACAGGGCTGTCCTCAGGACACAGCCGCATGGGGCTGTTCCTCTGTAGATAGATGGGGTTCATCCTCAGAACTTAGGACAGCACCCAGCAAGTGCACTTACCAGCAAGGCCCACACAGGCTTCCACAGAGCTAGCAGAGGGAAACCACCGGGTCCAGAGGCCTCCACCTGGAGCTGGGTGTAGGTAGTGGTCCGGCAGTCATGCATTCCTTCCCGGGTGGGCTTCTAGGTAGGTAAGCAGCAGATACTCAGAGCATCGGAGAGGCTGCCTGTGTGGCGGGGTGGCGGTGGTCTTATACTTGCCTTCTTAGAGCCTAAGTGTGATTCTCCTGATTGAAAGAAGCACACAGAGAAGCTTGCTTGTCACTAATCCTCTGCAGTGTGGGAAAATGGCCACCCGCTGACATGCTCACGTCAGCCATTTTCAGCCGTCATGTCTAACCCTGTCTTCACCCACGTTTGCCTTGAAACATGGCTGCTTGGGGGTTTGAGCCACTTGGGTGTGCTAGCTTGTCTCGTTCACAGCTGCCTCCGGCCTGGAGTAGCCCAGGATAGGAGGGGGGCAGCCCAGTGCTTGAATATCGCAGGCAGTGGCTGGGCAGGATGTCCAGAGAACCCGGAAGAGCACATTGGATCCAGGCAGCTGTGAGCACCGCGCTGCCTTTGGCTGATGGCTCCAGTGGGCGTGTGGCTACGACGAGCGAGCCTCTCGCTAGCTCACTCCACCGCCGGCTGCCTGAGCTCAGATCTGGGTTGTCCTAGCATCAGGCCCCAGCACCACCAGAACTGCTTTGAGATATTTCATCCGCTTTGTCACCACTTTGTCTTTTCCTCTCCTTTTTGTAGAATGCTCTTGAGATCAAAGAACTCAAAAAGTACGGCCCCTTTGACCCTTATATCAATGCCAAGGTGTGTACATCACGGCCAGGACCCCCACAGCGTCCTGTGTTTGTCCATGCTGCCCCTCCCTGTGGGCCTCTGTCCTTCCTTCTCCCTGGGCTCCTCCTCTTCATTGCCTCGAGCTGCCTGCTTCGCCCGCTTCAGCCCATCTGCTTTTGGCTTGTCTAGGGAACCTGCAACAACTGGGCCGAGGCATTGGTTTAAAACCGTGCAATCCTGGAAGGGTTGGGAGCATCTGAAGCAGCAGGAGTAGGAAGCAGAACCACACTGTAGGCCTACTGTGTGCTCGCAACTTTACAGTCCCGGGGACTCCACCAGAGAGGGCCATCAAACAAGTCAGCAGACTTTTCAATAAGCACAGAAAGTGAATAAGGCGTGCTGCCTGGAATCAAAGCCTTCTCCTTTTCCTCTGCTCTCCAGGTTTCTTTGGAAATGGCATGTTGAGTTTCAGGTTTCTGTAGCTATGGTGGTGGTGTGGGGGTGGTGGTGTGGGGGACGAGACCTGGGTGGCCGCATGTCGTTCTCTTAGAAGCTGCTGCACTTACAGCAGTCTCTTCCAGGGTGCGGGCCTCTCTGCGGGCGCTGCCTGGCCGGTCCAGGCTCCAGCGTCTCTTCTCTCTGCTTTGTTGACCCTGAGGGGCTCAGAAACCGGAGCTGCAGAGCACCGGCCTGGTGACCCTGGTGATGGGCCTGGCCGGCCACTGTCTCACCTGGAGGCATCGCCATAAAGAGGCGGGGCTTAGTAGCTGGTGGGTGTGGCTTCTTGATATCTCTGTTTTACTTGATGAAGTTTAGGCAGAAGTGCACGTACGTGCTTTTTTTCTTTGTCTCTGTTGTTTTGAAGTCATGTTCATAAAGGGGAAGCATCTGGTAGGTAACAGTGTGTTCTGATGACCTGAAATACCTGTGCTGTTCCGCGA
Source organism: Apodemus sylvaticus (assembly GCF_947179515.1). Classification (NCBI taxonomy): domain Eukaryota; kingdom Metazoa; phylum Chordata; class Mammalia; order Rodentia; family Muridae; genus Apodemus; species Apodemus sylvaticus. The sequence continues at coordinate 5,063,832 of NC_067490.1, forward strand.
AGGCGCTGTGTAATCGGTTTCCAGGGCAGCAGAGTGTGTGGCATGCAGAGCAGCTGTGTGTGCAGGCTTTGGTGGGGCCTGAGGTGACTGTCTCTGCCTGTGGTTAAATTAGCTTTTAACACTTGGACTAAAGGCTGGGCCTTTGGTTCTTGAAGGAGCTTTCCCTGTCTTTGATTTCAAGGGCAGAGAATTGAGAGTCCAGGTCAGGGGACACTCCTGCCTGCTGCTGTTCTGTGCCTGCTTCCCATGAGTGGCGCAGATAGCACCGAGGCCAGGCTGTGTCCACTGAGGATGTGGGCCCTCTGGAGTCGACTTGGTCTCCCAGGCACAGGTTTTGTCCTGACTGAGTGGTGTGTGACTAGCCTGGCTCATAGCTTTGCTTTACTAAAGCGTGTGTGTGGCTCAGGTGTGAGCTTAGGAGTCTCAGCTTAGTCGTGCCATACCATTTGGGGAGCACCTGCATCTCCCGAGCACCGGTGCACAGCCGAGGCTCTGGACTGCAGTGGACTCTTCCTGTACACAGCCGGAACATTCCGCCCTTGGCCTTCCTCTCTCTATATGCAGCTGTGGCCGTGGCTGGTGACGTATTTGAGATTAAGCTGTCGATAACTGGGCTCTGAAAACTTAGGTTTAGTATTCTAATCAGCTTTGCAATGGAAACCAGAGAGCAAAGACTTTCCCTTATAAAGCTGAGCACAGGGCCTCGCCTGTATCCTGGCCCACAGCTAAGGCAGAAGTCTTGTAAGTCTGAGGCTAGCCTGGGCTCCCCGGTGAGTGCAGGCCAGCCAGGGATTATCATAGGACCTTGTCTGAAAACAGCGAGGAGACCTGAGTGATACAGTCACTAAATTCAGAAAATTGAAGACTGACAGTGCATGTTTCCTGATGCGTGGCCCGGGGGTGTGTCTGCCGCTTGTCCTCAAGGCGGGTAGCTGTTAGTTTCTTTCTTCTTTTAAAAAGAAAAAAATTACTTTGTTTATGTATATGAGTACGCTGTAGCTGTCTTCAGGCACTCCAGAAGACGGCGTCAGATCCCATTACAGATGGTTGTGAGCCACTGTGTGGTTGCTGGGAATTGAACTCAAGCCCTCTGGAAAAGCAGCCAGTGCTCTTCCCCTCTGAGCTGTCTCTTCAGCCCAGCCCCTCATTTCCTTACCTTTGTCCTCCCCCTCTTCCTCCCTCCTTCCCCCCTCCCTCCCTCCCTTCTTCCCACCTCCTCCTGCCATTCGTGCCATACACCCATCATGACACTGTTGCCCTTGTGCTTAGAGTTGAGCTACACGCATGGGGTGGGAATGTCATAGAAGTGACACCTTCTGAGCATGTGGCTGTCTCCTTGATGACAGTGGTTTCCTTCTTTAGGAGGACAGGACTGAAAGAGCATCTCAGGAGGGTCTTTTGAACCTGCCAGGCAAACATCTGCTGCTGAATAAAATACCTCAACTCCTGTTTTGAGACAAGTTCTGACTGTGAAGTCCAGGCTGGCCTTGAACTCACAAACTCACGATCCTCCATCAGACTCTTGGCTGCTGGGATTATCAGTGTGCCCTGCCACGCGCTCTTACACTCGCAAGTTGCCGATTATGTTTAAGCCTACCCAGTTCCTAAGTGAGTCTGTCTGAGATGTCCTGGTCTGAGTCACCTGAACAGATGGCCCTTCTGTTTTAGCTCTGTTTTTCCTGATAACAAATGGAACTGTTTGCTGCCCGGCACCTGCTCCTGGGCTGCCGGTTGCAGTTTCTCCCAGTGGACCAGCATGCTTCTCTACACGGCGCACTTCAGTCCGAGTTCTGTACCACGGGAGGGAGCTGATCTCTTCCTGGCCATCCCGGGGTCAGTCTTCTCTTTCCTGGCATCTTAACTTCGGACACTTTTGCCGTTTTTCCTGCTTACAATTCTAGAGCCTGCACCACAATGCAGAAAGCTACAGCTCTGGCTTCTTAACACAGGCCTCTGTCCGCAGGGCGTGCCTGGGCCTGACTCTAACGGGATGCTCTCGGCAGTCCGAGAGAAGATGGCCGTGGATATATTTCTGTATGATTTTTTTTTCTCTCACTGGTGAATTTGTCTGTTTGTGAATCGCATCCATGAAGTTCAGTGGAGTCTGCAGAGAGGAATAGTCTGTTTTTCTTAGACATACTGGGTGTAACTGGGAAAATTTACTCTCAGCGAGTAGGAATGGAGGCTTCGTGAAAGGCTTTTGTATCAAGTTCAAGGCTGGCTTGGACCACATGGCCTTCCCTCAGCTCAGAGTCTCAGGAAGCAGGGTTACTGCAGCATTGTTCAGAGGGGAAGACAGGGGTAGATGGCCATAGCTGGCGACCACTCTCTGAGCCTCCCTGTGGCTTCACCAGTCCTCTTGAGGGCCCATGAACCAGAGGACTCCTTAACCAGACAGCCGTCAGCTCCAAGAGGAAACCAGAGAGCGTGTGGTGGCCATGGTGACGTGGTCACCACAGACCACTCAAGAAAGCTAACCACCAGCCCATGTCTGGCAAAATCACTACACTCTCAGATGCTTGTGCTCTGTGCCAGAGGTGTGGTCAGAGAAGTGTTGAACACCAGGCAGGCCATGCGCCAGGCTGACCACGGTTGCCCCTAGCAGGACTTAGGGACAGCTGTCTTCATCCTAGTAAGAGCCAACGGGCCAGTGAAAACAAGCAAGCAGACTAAACGCACCCTGCCTCTTTCTGCCTCATTGTTTTGCTGGACACACTAGGGACTAAACCCAGGGCCTCTCACGTTCTGCTGCTGAGCTGTGTTTCCAGCATGTTCTGTCTCCCCTCTCTCCCTTCCTCGATGGACAGGTTAGCTGTTGCAGCTTTCTGATCTTTCAGCCCCTGAGTCCTATGTTTTACAAAGTCTAGGAGAGAGGATTCTGGATGCCGGGAGGCACGGAGGCTGCAGGGTTTGCTTCATAGTCAACAAGGTTTGGTGGATGGAGTTTTGATGAGGATCAACTGACTTCTGGGCCCTGGTTGTCATGCACAAGTTGTAGAAAACTCAGGGACTCCTCGTAACCAAATGTGTTCGGGTTGCGTTCTCCAAAAAGCTCTTGCCAGCTCAGTTGACAGAGCTGTTTTTGGCTCAAGGGCAGGAGGTGACAGCCCTGAGTGTGCTCGGGGGCGTGGCTCCTAGCGTGGTAGGAGGTGGGCCTGACCACTGGGCACGGGCAGCTGCACACACTTGCCCTCCGTGCAGAGTTCGCCCTTCCTCCAGAGCTCCAGGCTCCTCCTCTGGGCCTGCGTGTTGCCGGAGGCCACCGAGGGCTGCTACTCTGGCTGACTGTGCTGGCGCTCTGGTTCCTTCATCCGGATCCTGTTTATTTGTGTGTGTTTATCTCCACATGTACCCCACGCTGCAACTTCTTCTCTTTTTGTTTGAGTTTTAAACATTTCCTCACTGTCGCTGGCTACTTGGTGCCTTGGTCTCAGCAGCTCTGAATCTTTCTTGCCCATTTTCATGTAGCTAGGAAACAAACAGCAAACAAAATAAAGACAACAAAATGTAGCCAAAAGCAGACGGGACTGACGCGTGGGTAACTCCTCGTCTGCTCCTTCTAATGTCACTAACAGTTAAACCAACTGTAGACATAGTTAAGTTTTAACTTGTGGCTACTGGAAGGCGCACGGTATTGACTCAGGACGGGTGCTCTTAAGCCGTGTCCTCCCAAAGTCTGGGGACTGCCTGGGTGAACTGAGGGGGCCTCTGAATCTGTGCTGACAGCCTGGCTCTCCCCTGTGCTCTGTAGAGCGAGCGCTGTCTGCTTCCGGCCCATGCTGCCAGCCTCAGTAGAGAACATAATTGAAGTGGCTCACACACTCTGACAGCTGAAGAGCAGAGTTCTCTGATTCTACCCCAGACCTGTGTCCTTGAGACTAAATTGGTGTCAGGGGCCCTCAGTCTGAGTCAGATGGAGGGCAGTGTCACACTGGAATATTTTGCACCTCTCACACCAAGCATCCCAGGACTGTCCTTTCTTACATGAGAACCCTCGCACCCCCCATGCCCGCTGTCTGAAGCACTGGCCCATGCTCCCCTCTGCGGTAAGCACGGGACAGGATAAGGGTCCCCGTTTCCCCCCCAGGCCTGAGCCTGTGCCTTCTTCCCTGGGAATGGCTGCTGGCTGCTACCTTGAGAGTGGTTTGCGGTGCTCTGCTCTGTCGCTCTCCCTTCCTGGTTGATTTGCATGCAGGAAGCTACGCAGATGGCGACCTCTTCTTAAAAAGCTTGTGTGGAAGGGTGAGGATGGCAACCAAACCCAGAATCAGGACCACGGGGCTGAACAAAGAAATGCTTGTAAAACCAGCTGAAATTTACAGTGAAAAAATATCAGTGATACGGTGTCCATGCATGCCGGGTCTTCCACAGTGGGTCCTCCTTCTCCCTCAGTCTAGAGACACGCCCACGAGGGCACGCAGGAGGGATTGGGGCCAGGCGAGGCCAGCAGGAGCAGTCAGGCCGATTGCTGGGGGCCGGGATTTTGGCTATATGAGTTTCCAAGTATTGCTGCTATTTTTCTCACTTAAAATTCAGTGGTTTTATGGGCGACTATCAGCCCCCTAGCCCGTGCCTCTCTGATGCGATCCGCTTGTTAACCCTCAGAACAATGACAACGAGACGGCCCTGCACTGCGCGGCTCAGTACGGCCACACGGAGGTGGTGAAGGCCCTGCTGGAGGAGCTCACGGACCCCACCATGCGCAACAACAAGTTTGAAACGCCCCTGGACCTGGCGGCGCTGTACGGGCGGCTGGAGGTGGTGAAGCTGCTGCTGGGCGCGCACCCCAATCTCCTGAGCTGCAGCACGCGGAAGCACACGCCCCTGCACTTGGCGGCCAGGAACGGCCACAAGGCCGTGGTGCAGGTCCTGCTGGACGCTGGCATGGACAGCAACTACCAGGTAGCAAGCCGGACGTCCCTCCCGGTGCTAGGGACGGAGTCCCCAGGCAGGCCTGGGCCAGCGCTGCTGGGCTGCGTGTGTGGCACCTCTCATCACATCCTCGTGCTTCCCCGTGTCACCTTGTCCTGCTCTGACGGTTGAGAGGCAGATGAGCTCTGTGGAGGGAGCCTAGTGATCCTGCTTGTTTCTTCTCAGGGCATGAGCTGGTCATCAAACCCTGAAAAGATGCGCTCCTGGCATCTCCAAATCAGAAAGGCTCCTTACCTCCATGCACGCACTCCCCGGCCACAGGTTTGCACTGCGGCCGCTGCAACTCAGCCCTGCTCTCTGAGGGCAGGCTTCTGTCGGTCAGTGCTGTCAGTCAGTACTAACGTGGCCTGGGTGTTGACTCTCCCCCGGGGCCAGGGGGTGCGTGGACTCCCTCTCCCCAGGAAGGCGGAGCGTGGGCACGTTTCACTGCTCAGCCTCCCCCTCAGTGGTGGGAAGTCACACGTTCGTGGCCTGTGAGAGCTCACGGTGGTCTTGCTATGTGGATCTTTGTGCTTTAGAACCCACACAAGAAATTTCAGAAAGGTGAAACACCCCCAGGGGGTTCTGTGTAGCTTACCTGCTGTCCCTCCTCATCCGTGTCCCATCCGTCATGTGACACACCCAACTGTTGTCATGACGCGCCTCCGCATTCTTGTTTGCCTTCCAGACGGAGATGGGCAGTGCTTTGCATGAGGCCGCTTTGTTTGGCAAGACCGATGTGGTGCAAATCCTGCTGGCTGCAGGTGAGGCTGGCAGCGCTGCTCCCACATGCCAGGCGGGGCCTGAGACTCCCCCCTCGCACGCACCTGTGTGTGTGTGTGTGTGTGTGTGTGTGTGTGTGGTCAGAGTTGTGCGACTCGGTCCTGGACTGCGCACGAGACTGTCGTTGACTGTGAGTGATGAGTGCTTGTTGTGCTGCTTGAAAGCTAGGGCTATCCTTGGACTTGACTTCTGAGGCTGACCCAAACATGCTCCCTTCCCTGGTCCGTCCACCTGCTGCTCTCTGTAGGAATTGACGTTAACATCAAGGATAGCCGTGGCCTCACCGCCCTCGACACGGTCCGGGACCTGCCTTCTCAGAAGAGCCAGCAGATAGCCGCGCTGATCGCAGGTATGGTGACCAGTCCAGGGCCCGCGATGGCTAACCCGCAGTGCACCACGCTCACTACAGCCGCTGTCTTTACCAATTTTCCTCACAGATCACATGACCGGAAAAAGAAGCGTGAAAGAAGTGGACAAGACCTCCACAACCCAGCTACCTCTTCTCTCCAGCGTGGACGCCATAGCACCAAAGTCTCAGGGTGAGATTCTTTGAAGCCCGAAAAGAACTAACGGTCTGTTCTCGAGCAGAGTGGAAAGTTGTCAATCTAAATGGTAACTGCAGGTTTTCAGGCTCGGGCAGCCCCACTGTCGGGGCTCGGGTGGCTCCACTGTCGGGGCTCGGACAGCCCTGTTGTCTCCACGCTCCCTAAGGGCTGCGGGCACAGTCAGCTCTGCCCTCCTTGTCCCTTCCTATTAATTAAACCAGGCACCTGAAAGGTAGTTCATTCCAGCACTTGAAAGACAGGCAGACAGCTCTGGGAGTTCAAGGCCTGGTCTACATAGCTAGTTCCAGGTTAGCTGGGGCCGCACAGTAAGACCCTGTCTTTTTTTTTTTTTTTTTTAATAAAGCAAAATCGTGTGTGTGTGTGTGTGTGTGTGTGTGTGTGTGTGTACACTGCATACACACTGGAGCCTGTGGAGGTCAGAAGAGGGTATTGGGTTCTACAGAGGGTTGTGAGCTGTCGTGTGGGTGCTGGGAAGGAGGGTTGGTCCTTTACAAGAACAGTGAGAGCTTGTACCCTCTGAGCATTCTCCAGCCCCACATCTGCTTTATGTTGGCCTCTACTTCTGTACAGATGTGTAATTGGCATGATCACCTCAAGATGTGTTTGGTATCATTTCCTGTCCAGCACACAAGACGTTGGTTTGGGAACAGTTGGTCCAAAGCAAGTGTCTAATGCGTCATGATGCACATGGCAGTAGCACGTGTGTCTGGTGTGGTGTGTGTGTGTGTGTGTGTGTGTGTGTGTATGTGTGTGTGTGTCTGTAGTGGCCTGGATGGTAGGTGGTCAACATTGGAGGAGTACCTTCTGGTTTGCTGAGAAGCCGCTGTACAATAATGACAATGACAAAGTAACTCCTAATGACAGTGTCCTCCAAATGTAGATGGACGCCTGTACTGGGTTCCTGAGCTCTCACCTCCAACCTCATACCCCGGCCTTACCCCCTATCTATCCCCCAGTGTCCCGGACTCTCACCCCCACACCCCGGCCTCCCACCCCACATCCCGGCCTTGCACCCCCACACCCCGGCCTCGCACCCCACATCCTAGCCTCATACCCCCACACCCGGACCTCGCACCCCACACCCTGGCCTCGCATCCCACACCCTGGCCTCGCACCTTGCACCCCAGCCTCACACCCCACACCCTGGCCTCACACCCCATACCCCAGCCTTGCACCCCCACACCCCGGCCTCGCACCCCCACACCCCAGCCCTGCACCTCACACCCCAGCCTCATACCCCATACCCCAGCCTCGCATCCCCACACCCCAACCTCGCACCCCACACCCCGGCCTCACATCCCACACCCCAGCCTCGCACCCCACACCCCAGCTTCGCACCCCACACCCCAGCCTTGCACCCCCACACCCTGGCCCCACACCCCAGCTTCGCACCCCCATACCTAGGCCTCACACCCCACCTCACACACCCACACCCCGGCCTCGCACCCCATACCCCAGCCTCGCACCCCACACCCCAGCCTTGTACCCCACACCCCAGCCTTGCACCCCCACACCCTGGCCCCACACCCTGCCTCACCGGCCTCACAACCCCACACCCGGCCTCACACCCCCACACCCCGGCCTTGCGCCCCCACACCCCCCGCCTCACACCCCCACACCCCAGCCTCACACTCCCACACCCCCGCCTCACACCCCCACACCCCGGCCTCACACCCCCACACCCTGCCTCACCGGCCTCACAACCCCACACCCGGCCTCACACCCCCACACCCCGGCCTTGCGCCTCCACACCCCCGCCTCACACCCCCACACCCCGGCCTCACACCCCCACACCCCCGCCTCACACCCCCACACCCCGGCCTCGCGCCCCCACACCCGGCCTCACACCCCCACATCCCGGCCTCGCGCCCCCACACCCCCGCCTCACACCCCCACACCCCAGCCTCACACCCCCGCCTCACACCCCCACACCTCGGCCTCACACCCCCACACCTCGGCCTCACACCCCCACACCCCGGCCTTGCGCCCCCACACCCCAGCCTCGCACCCCCACACCCCGGCCTCACACCCCCACACCCCGGCCTTGCACCCCCACACCCCGGCCTCACACCCCCACACCCCGGCCTCACACCCCCACACCTCGGCCTCACACCCCCACACCCCGGCCTTGCGCCCCCACACCCCGGCCTCACACCCCCACACCCTGGCCTTGCGCCCCCACACCCCGGCCTCACACCCCCACACCCCGGCCTTGCGCCCCCACACCCCGGCCTCACACCCCCACACCCTGGCCTTGCGCCCCCACACCCCGGCCTCACGCCCCCACACCCCGGCCTCGCGCCCCCACACCCCGGCCTCGCACCCCCACACCCCGGCCTTGCACCCCCACACCCCGGCCTTGCGCCCCCACACCCCGGCCTCACACCCCCACACCCTGGCCTTGCACCCCCACACCCCGGCCTCACACCCCCACACCCCGGCCTTGCGCCCCCACACCTCAGCCTCACACCCCCACACCCCGGCCTCACACCCCCACACCCCGGCCTTGCGCCCCCACACCCCGGCCTTGCGCCCCCACACGTTTTTCTCGGCCTGTCTCGTTCACTGAACTCTTCACTTTGAAGGAACTCATGTTGATATTTGCGACTGTGACAAGCCACTCAGAGACACCATCTCTGACAGTGACTTTGCAGTCACAGTTGGATCCCAGCCCTGAGGAGACGGCCAGTCAGTCACAGAGCACCTTACCTTAGAAAGGCTTTGGAGGGTTCATTAAAGCACTAAAGTGGGCACAGAGGAAAACACTGTCTCAAAAATAAATGGTGAGGGCTGGAGAGGTGGCTCAGAGGTTAGAGCACTGACTGTTCCTCCAGAGGTCCTGAGTTCAATTCCCAGTGACCACATGGTGACTCACAACCATCTGTAATGGGGTCTGATGTTCTCTTCTGGGTGTCTGAAGACAGAGACAGTGTACTAAGATGCATAAACTAAATAAATCTGTAATGTGGTCTACAAAGCGAGTTCCAGGACAGCCAGGGCTACATAGTGAGACCATGCCTTAGAAGAAAACAACAAACAAACAAGAACACTGAAGCATTACTTTTAGTTTTGTTACACAGTTCAGCTGCATTTTCAGGTCAAGGTTATGCTCACACAGACTTGATACGCCAGGGAGCTTACAAAGGATGTGGGGAGAATCCCGTTTATATTTAGAGTCACTGCCTTCTGCTGGGAGCTAGGCCTTGGATGTGTGCGTGTTGAGTGGAGTTCTGCTGCTGAGCTCCTTCCCTGTGCTGAATTAGAGAGCATCAGTCCCATCCCTTAGCAAAGTGATGGTTTTCCCAGTGCATAGGTGCTGTTGAGTTCCTGCCGCGGAGAGGTCTGTTTGGCCAGAGTGTCGGGAGCCAGGCTCTGCCCTCTCCTACTGACCATCTCGCCCTCTGTCTGCTTCCCCAGGGAATGTGGAGAAGGCAGTGACTGAGCTGATCCTTGATTTTGACACACATGCTGAGGAGGAAGGTCCCTACGAGGCACTGTACAACGCCGTGTCCTGCCATTCCTTGGACAGCACGGCCAGTGGGCGATCGTCTGACAGAGACTCCATCAACAAGGAGGCCGAGACTACTGGAGCAAGGGCTGCTGGAGTGAGGCCTGTAAGTGGCAGTGAGGCCTGTGTGTGGAGAGTGAGGCCTGTAAGTGGGAGCGAGGCCAGTGTGTGGTGAGTGAGGCCTATATGTGGGGAGTGAGGCCTGTGTGTGGGCAGTGAGGCCTGTGTGTGGGGAGTGAAGCCTGTGTGTAGTAAGGCCTGTGTGTGGGGAGTAAGGCCTGTGTGTGGGGAGTGAGGCCTGTGTGTGGGGAGTGAGGCCTGTGTGTGGGGAGTGAGGCCTGTGTGTGGGGAGTGAGGCCTGTGTGTGGGTAGTGAAGCCTGTGTGTGGGGAGTGAGGCCTATATGTGGGGAGTGAGGCCTGTGTGTGGAGAGTGAGGCCTGTGTGTGGGTAGTGAAGCCTGTGTGTGGGGAGTGAGGCCTATATGTGGGGAGTGAGGCCTGTGTGTGGGCAGTGAGGCCTGTGTGTGGCCCAGGCCTGAGCCTACTGGGGACTGTGGTGGCAGCTGGGGGTGCTAACAAGAGAAAGTCTGAGCCCAGTGGTCTCTGGGCTCACCTGCTGTTGGGGGTTTTCTGTCTAATCTCTCCTGCCCAGGGCAGGAAAACTGCAGATCACACTGAGATGTTTGGGTCTCTCCATCCCCGCCTCCTCTCCTCCCCTCTCCTCCGCCCCCCCCAGCTGCCTTCGAACAAATCCAAGGCTTGGGCTCTGGTTCAGCCTTACTGCTGCTCAAGCCGTGGGGATCTTGCTGTGTGTGGTTTGTTTTCTCTTTGTATTGTAAACATAAGTCTCACTTGCCTTACCAGCCATGTGGACAGGTGGTCCTATCCTGGGGAGAGGGCACAGCAAGGTTTCATCAGACCGTGCCCACTTACTAGATACACCATCTGTTGGGGTTTTTTTTTTAATTTATTTATTATTATATGTAATATGTAAGTACACTGTAATATGTCAGACACACCAGAAGAGGGCACCAGACCCCATTACAGATGGCATTGAGCCACTGTGTGGTTGGTGGGAAGAGCAGTCAGTGCTCTTAACCGCTGAGCCGTCTCTCCGCACCCTGTTGGTGGTTCTTTATCAGCCCTGTTTGAGCGCATGAGAGTGACGCTGAGTTTCTCCTCCGTGTGCCCCTCCTGCTTCCTGCTGCTTTGTCTGAATCCAGCTTTTACTTCTGGTCTTCTTCATGAGCCTCAAGACTCCCTCCTGACTCCCTTCTCCCCTAGAGGGTGCTCCACGCCTACAGCCCTGTCCCCACTCTGTTTCCTCTCGACAGAGATGTCAGACCTGGTGAAGGGCTGGCCTGGCTGTTGCCGACAGGATCCCAGTGCCAAGCACCTTGATGCAGATTTGGGGGCGTATGTGTTGTTGGTGGTGTTTCTTTGTTTTGGGGGGAGGGCTGTTTTTCCTGTTGGCCTTCCCTTCCTGCCCGGTTCTGGCAGGGGACAGAGTGGTCCTTGACCTTTCTGACTGTGGCCTGGGACTTCACGGAGCAGTCTCTGGTAGTTTCCTGGCCCTGCCCTCTGTCCTGGCGCAGCCGTGCTGTTTGGGTGTAGGGTTCGGTGAGCCCACTGGTTTCTGGCCACCCAGCGGAGTAGGTGTTAGTGAGAACTGTGAGCACACACAGACGGCGAGACCGGTGTTTCTGTGGACAGTTAGCAGTCTCCCCTAGTGGCGTCCACAGCTGTGGGAGAAGGCTTTGCTTTGAGTGGGGCATGCAGGTGTCTCCCAGCAGGGGGCGCTGGTGCCTTTGCTAGAAGCCGCAGGGTCCCTTAGTAATGGTTGTACTTACACAGAGACAAGAGCATCCGCGTGCACACTTGGCCGTCTGCGCATGCGTGTGTTGTAGCCATTCTTATTGTTCTCTGGCCCACTGTGGCTGAGACCTCCGTGTGGGTGGATAAATGGCAGCGGATTGTCTCTCTACCTCAGAGGGAGAGGCCATGGGGACTTTGGTTCCTTTCCCCGTGTGGGAGAAGGCTTTGCTTTGAGTGGGGCATGCAGGTGTCTCCCAGCAGGGGGCGCTGGTGCCTTTGCTAGAAGCCGCAGGGTCGGTGGATAAATGGCAGCGGATTGTCTCTCTACCTCAGAGGGAGAGGCCATAGGGACTTTGGTTCCTTTCCCCGTCTGCAGTGGTCTTACGCTGTCTGGAGGGCTACACTGGTGTCCCCAGGCTGGCTTCACTGTGGATCTGCGCTTGTCCCTTGACTAGGCCCGTTCCAGCACCTGTAGACCAAGGAAGGGCAGGGAAAGAGCAGCTCTCCTCACACGGGGAGTCCAGTCAGGACAGCACTGGCTCGAGCACTTAAAGCCTGTCTGCCACAGAGAGTCCAGGAGGGAGCGAGTGTCAACGCTGCTGCGGGCCAGAGAGGCATGTTGGAACAGGAGGGCCTTGGGCGCCAAACCCAGCAGCTGCCCTGCAGATTTCTCTGGGAAATCTCTACCCTTCTGCATCCCAAACCTCACCTGCTCTGGCAGCATAGG